>NC_092373.1:13476850-13847337 GCF_030028105.1 Mobula birostris
GCCTGCCCCTCCACCTATCTTCATATCCTCATCAAACATTGCAACAAGGCCATCAATTTGTTCATCCCATTTATAGATAGATAACGTAAAAAGAAAAGTATCTGTCCCAACACAGACCCCAGTGGAACACCATTAATCACCGATAGCTAACCAGAAAAGGCTCCCTTTATTCACACTTTTTGCCTGCTGCCAATCAGCCACTGCTTTATCCATGTTAGATCTTTCCTGTAATACTCTGGGGTGTACCCCATCTGGTCCAGGAGACTTATCTACCTTCAAGCCTTTCTATTTCCCAAGAGCCTTCTCCCTGTTAATGTTAGTTTCACACACTTCAGGACCCCTGGCACCTGGAACTTCCACCATACTGCAGTGACTCCACAGTGAAGATGGATGCAAAATACTTACTTAGTTCATCCACTATTTTGTTGTTTCCCCATTACTACCTCTCCAGCACTTTTTTCCAGTGGCCCAATATCAACTCCCACTTCTGTTGTATACTTTATGTATCTGAAGAAACTTTTGGTATCCTCTTTAATATTATTGACTAGCTTACTTTCATATTCCATCGTTACCTTCAAAAGTTGCCTTCTAATGGTTTTTAAAAGCTTCCCAATCCTATGACTTCTCACTATTTTTTGCTCTATTATATGCCTCCTCTTTGGCTTTTCTGTTGGCTTTGATTTCTCTTGTTAGCCATGATAATGTTATCTTTCCTGTAGAATGCTTCTTCCCCTTTGGGGTGTCTGTATCCTGTGCCTTCTGAATTGCTTCCAGAAATTCCAGCATTGTTGCTCTGCCATCATCCCTGCCAGTGTTCTTTTCCAATGAATTCTGGACAACTCATCTCTCAGGCCTCTGAAATTCCCTTTGCTCCACTATAATACTGATACATCTGATTTTATTTTCTCCTTTCCAAATTTTGAGGTGAATTCAATCATATTATAATCACCTCCCCTAAGGGATCTTCTACCTTAAACTCTAATAAATTCTAGTTCATTGCACAAGGCCCAAACCAGAATAATTGATCCCTGAGTAGACTCAACCACAAGATGCTCTAAAAAGCCATCTTGTAGTCACTCTCGAAATTCTCCCTTCTATAATCCAGCACCAATCTGATTTTCCCAATCTACCTGCATATTGAAGTCCCCCATGACTATTGTAATATTGCCCTGTTGGCATGCATTTTCCATCACCCATTGTAATATAATAGAAGGAATGTTCTGAAACTGAAAAGGGTTCAAAGCCGGTTCACAAAGATGATTCCAGAATTGAATAGCTTGTCATATGAAGAGCTTTTGAAGGCTCTGGGCCTGTATTCACTAGAATTCAGAAGAATGGGGGGTGATCTCATTGAAGCCTATCAAATGATGAAAGGCCTTGATAGAGTGGATGTGGAGAGGATGTTTCCTATGGTGGAAGTCTCTAAGACCAGAAGACACATCTCAGAATAGAGGGGTGTCCTTTTAGAATGGAAATTAGAGGAATTTCTTTAACCAGAGAATGGTGAATCTGCGGAATTCATAGCCACAGGCAGCTGTGGAGACCAGCTTTATGCTTATTTAAGGTTGAGGTTGATAAGTTCTTGATTGACATGAAGCAATCCAGGGATCAGGAGATTGGGGCTGATAGGAAAAATGGATCAGTCATGTTGAAATGGCGGAGTGGGCTCAACTGTTCTCCTAGATGGTCTTACATCTGGACCAGCAGATCAGACTGTGAACAAAACCATTCTGAATTGTCTTACTCCATATTTCTCATCAGGCATCAGTCACAAAAATTACTGCTTTTTAAACACAGAAATGATGCTGATTAAAAGCTGTTTGCTCCAAGCGCAGTGTACAGTCTAACAGCCACACAAGTGTATGCATCTAATGCTAGTTAGAAACAGCTCTGCACCAGTCTCCTGCCCCAATCAAGAGGCATAGTGTCCCAAATATACGAGATCCTGGCTATTTTCTTGATTAATTTTGTTCTTTAAGAGTTGGCCCAAATAAGCAACTGCCCCGATTTGCTGATGGCCCAATTAACTGGAATCCTCAGCCAGGACTGCTGGATCTTCTGCATTAACCTCCCACAATGTCTGAGGCATCACTGCGTTAGACGTACCCACTCTAATTTCTCGCAAGACAACAAGCACCTCCTCCTCTGAAATCCCTAAACAGTCCACATGACCTGTTTTATCTGAGAATTATAGACTACTGAGTAAACAGCAGTATGGAGGGTCTACTGCACAGGACTGAAAGAAGCTGCAGAAGGTTATAATTCTAGTCAGCTCCATCTTGGGCACTAGCCTACAAAGTACCCAGGACATCTTTAGGGAGCGGTGTTTCAGAAAGGCAGTGTCCATTATTAAAGACCACCAGCACCCAGGACATGCCCTTTTCTCATTGTTACCATCAGATAGGAGATACAGAAGCCTAAAGGCACACACTCAGTGATTCAGGAACAGCTTCTTCCCCTCTGCCATCCGATTCCTAAATGGACGTTGAAGCTTTGGACACTACCTCACTTTTTTTTTTTTTAAATATACAGTATTTCTGCTTTTGCACATTTTTAAAAATCTATTCAATATAAGTAATTGATTTACTTGTTTATTTATTATGTTTTATTTTATTTATTATTAATATTATTATTTTTCTCCCTCTCTGCTAGATTATGTATTTCATTGAACAGCTGCTGCTAAGTTCACAAATTTCACGTCACATGCCAGTGATAATAAACCTGATTCTGATTCTGACATAGCCTCCTGACTTTTGAACTCAATGCCTAGACTAATAAAAGCAAGCGTTCCATAAGCCTCCTTAACCATCTTATCGACCAGTGTAGACTCTTTCAAGGAGCTACGAATTGGATTTAAAGTTTTGCTGAGCAGAGAGAACTTAAGGACCTTGCACTTAACAGTGTACCGTCTCCTTACATCTGCCCTGCTGAGGAGCAACATCATATTTATCTGGGTTAAACCCTCTGCTATTTCTCAGCCCATATCTGCAACTGATCTATATCAAGCTGTATTCTTTTCCACTCGTCCACGCTATCTACAACTCTACCAGCCTTAATATCATCTGCAAACTTACTAACACTTATCTACATTTTCACCCAAATCATTTATGAACATCTCAAAGAACAGAGGTCCCAGCACAGATCCCTGTGAAACTCCACTAATTACAGATCTTCAGCTCAAATAGGGCACGTCCACCACTATCCTCTGTCTTGTATGTGCAAGCCAGTTCGGAATCCAGCCAATTTGCCACTGATCCCATGCATCTTAATATTCTGGATTAGCATCCTATGAGAGACTTTGTCAAAAGCCTTACTAAAATCCATGCAGGCAATATCCACTGCCCTGCTCTCAGCTCTCTCTCTCATCACCTTATCAAAAAACTTAATTGATTTGCTAAGGGATGACCTGCCACATACAAAGTCATGCTGGCTCTCCCTAATTAGGCATTGAGTTTCCAAATGCATGCCCTGGGTGTTGGAGGTCTTCAATACTGGACACTGCCTTCTGAGACACCACTTCCTAAAGATGTCCTGGGTTCTTTGTAGGCTAGTGCCCAAGATGGAGCTGACTAGATTTACAACTTTCTGCAGCTTCTTTCGGTCCTGTGCAGTAGCCCCTCCATATCAGACAATGATGCAGCCTGTCAGAATGCTGTCCATGGTACAACTATAGAAGTTTTTGAGTGTATTTGTAGACATGCCAAAGAGCTTCAAACTCCTAATAAAGAATAGCTGCTGTCTTGCCTTCTTTACGGCTACATCAATATGTTGCAACCAGGTTAGATCCTCATAGATCTTGACACCCAGGAACTTGAAGCTGCTCACTCTCTCTAATTCTGATCCTGCTATGAAGATTGGTACGTGTTCCTTTGTCTTACCCTTCCTGAAGTCCACAATCAGCTCTTTTGTCTTACCGACGTTGAGTGCCAGGTTGTAGCTGTGGCGCCACTAGTTGGCATATCTCACTCCTGTATGCCCTCTCGTCACCACCCGAGTTTCTACCAACAATAGTTGTGTTGTCAGCAAATTTGTAGATGGTGTTTGAGCTCTGCCTAGCCACACAGTCATGTATATATAGAGAGTAGAGCAGTGCGCTAAGCACACACCCGAGGTGCACCAGTGTTGATCGTCAACGGAGAGGATATGTTATCACCAATCTGCACAGACTGCGGTCTTCTGGTTAGGAAGTTGAGGATCCAATTATAGAGAGAGGTACAGAGGCCCAGGTTCTGCGACTTCTCAATTAGGATCGTGGAAATGATGTTATTAAATGCTGAGCTATAGTCGATGAACAGCATCCTGACATAGGTGTTTGTGTTGTCTCGGTGGTCTAAAGCCCTATGACGAGCCATGGAGATTGTGTCTGCTGTTGACCTATTGTGAAAATAGGCAAATTGCAATGGGTCCAGGTCCTTGCTGAGGCAGGAGTTCAGTCTAGTCATAACCAACCTCTCAAAGCATGTAAGTGCTACCGGGTGACAGCCATTAAGGCTGTTCACATTATTCTTCTTAGGCACTGGTATAATTGTTGCCTTTTTAAAGCAAGTGGGAACTTTTGTCCATAGCAGTGAAAGGTTGAAAATGTCCTTGAATACTCCCGCTAGTTGATTGGCACAGGTTCTTATAGCCATAACAGGTACTCTTTCAGGACCTTCTGCCTTGCGAGGGTTCACTCTCTTTAAAGACAGTCTAGCATTGGCCTCTGAGACAGAGGTCACAGGATCATCAGGTGCAGTAGGGATCTTCACAGCTGTAGATGTGTTTTCCCTTTCAAAGTGTGCATAGAAGGCATCGAGTTCATCTGGTAGTGAAGCATTGCTGCCATTCATACTATTGGGTTTCGCTTTGTAGGAAGTAATGTTGCAACTTTATAAAACTCTGGTTGGGCCACATCTGGAGTACTGCATACAGTTCTGGCCACTCTACTATAGGAAGGATGTTGAGGCTTTGGAGAGAGTGCAGAGGAGTTTTTACCAGGATGCTCCTTGTTTAGAGGGCATGTGCTATCTCAAGCAGCTGGATAAACTTGGGTTGTTTTCTTTGAAGCGTCAGAGGTTTACAAGATAATGCGAGGCATAGACAGAGTGGACAGAGAGTATCTGTTTCCCGGAGTTGAAAGGTCTAATGCCAGAGGTGCATGCATTGAAGGTGAGACAGGGTAGGTTTAAGGGGGATGTGAGGAATAAGCTTTTTAATTCAGAGAGTGGTAGATGCTTGGAATGCACCACCTAGAAAAGTGGTAGAGACAAATATATTAGAGGCTTTTAAGAGACATTTGGATAGCCACGAGGTTATAAGGAGGATGGAAGGATATGGTCATGGTGTAGGTAGGAGGGATTAGAGTTTGGGTGTCTTTGATTTGCTCTTTATCTGGTTCGGCACAACTATGGGCCGAATGCCCTGTTCCTGCTCTGTATTGTTATATGTTCTATGTTCTATAATATATTACCCTGTGATTTATTTTCTTCCAGGCATTTTCAGTAGAACTATGAAACACAATATAATTAAAGAAGAACTGCACACAAGCCAAGACCGCCAAATGACCGGTGCAAAAGAAGACAACCTGTCCAAATACAAAAAAAACTCCCTGATAAATAAATAATAAATTATACTGAAAGCACAAGTTGTGGAGTCCTTGAAAGTGAGTCTGCAGGTTCTGTGTTGAGGTGAGTGAACTTTTTCCTCACTGGTTCAGGAGCCTCGTGGCTGAAGGGTAACAACTGTTTAACCTATTTTGATTTCAGAAGTCACAAGAGCCATGGACGGGTTTGCCAAGTATTCTGCCCGATGCCCAGCATCACTTATGAAGAATATAATACTTTGTTCAAGCTGAGTTTCTCATGAATGTTGGACTATTTCTGTTTCATTTATTTACAACCTGTGGGCGGTTCTGGCCAAGCGCTACATTCAATACCCAAACTTAATTGTTCCTGAACTGAGACACTCATTGTTTCTACAAAGCTGTTATAGGTCAAACACTGCTGCTGGCATATGGGTTGTGCCCGTGCCTTCTGTGTTAAGGATGGGAGGATGTCACTGAGCTGAATGAGTTTTTATACAATCAAGCAAGGTCATTAACATCTTTACTTCTTGAGCAGGCTGAAGAGAGCTGGACTGCACACGTCAATACTCACAACTTTCTGCAGAGAGCATCCTAACATGCTGCATCACTGCATTGTACGGTAACTGCACTGTGACGGATGGGAGGGCTCCACAATGGGTGGTCAAAGCTGCCCAACATATCTCTGGCATCAGCCTACCCGCCATCAAGAGCGTATATAGAGAAAGGTTCCAGAAAAAAAGCCAGCAATTTCATGGAGGATCTCACTTACCCTGCCGGTAGATTAGTTTCCCCATTCCCATCAGGAAGGAGGCTATGTGGCATCCAAAACAGCACTACCAGACTCAAAAACCCAAGCAATAGGTGCAGGATTAGGCCATTCAGCCCTTCGAGCCAGCACCACCATTCACTGTGATCATGGCTGATCATCCACAATCAGTACCCTTTTCCTGCCTTCTCCCCATATCCCTTTACTCTGCTATCTTTAAGAACTCTATCTAACTCTTTCTTGAAAGAATCCAGAGAATTGGCCTCCACTGCCTTCTGAGGCAGAGCATTCCACAGAACCACAACCCTGTGTGAAAAAGTTTTTCTTCAACTCCATTCTAAATTGTCTATCCCTTATGCGTAAATTGTGGCCTCCGGTTCTGGACTCCCCCAACATCGGGAACATGCTTCCTGCCTCTAGCGTATCCAATCCCTTAATAACCTTATATGTTTCAATCAGATCCCCTCTTATTCTTCTAAATTCCAGTGTATACAACCCCAGTTGCTCCAATCTTTCAACATATGACAGTCCCGTCATCCCGGGAATTAACCTCGTGAACCTACGCTGCACTCAAGCAGTACCCCACCACCACTAATTTATCATTTCCCATTGGAGTCACCTTATGTACAGACTCTCCTGTGGTTAGGATCATTTCATGGATGTACTATATTTATTGGGTGCTTTGTATTATTGTGTTCTTTATCTTATTGTGATTTTGTTGTACTCATTAGATCCAGAGTGACCCCCCTGTGCCTAGCGTCACTTTTCTGGGCCTCTCTCCCAGATGAGCACAATGGCTTTTACGCTCGGTTCGACGTCGCGAGCCTCCGAGGAAAGCCACCGCTACAACCTGCAACCTGGTCATCACTGAGGCACGCAGGTGTTTCCAACGAGTGGACAGTCGCAAAGCTGCGGGACCAGGCAGCGTCCCAGGGCGAGTACTCAGGATGTGCGCGGCACAACTGGCAGGTGTGTTTACAGGCATTTTTACTCTCTCCCTCTCCCAGTGCAGGGTGCCCTCCTGCTTCAAATTATCCACCATTGTTCCTGTACCAAAAAAGACTAAGGTAACATGCCTAAACGACTGGCGTCCTGTCGCACTCACCTCAATAATAAGCAAATGCTTTGAGGGGCTGGTTAAGGATTACATCTGCAGCTTGCTACCACCCAAACTGGACCACCTACAATTTACCTACCGGCGCAGCCAATCAACAGATGACGCAATAGCCACTGCTCTACATACCGTCCTTACACATCTGGAGAAGAAGGATGCTTAGAGGGAGACGGAGGTGGAGTTAAGATGGCACTAAACGGCGACTCCTTTGTTTGCATCTTCAGAAACAGCTCTATTTCCATCTTTAACATCTTTATTTTCCCCCTTTCAGGGTTCTTTTGGAGACCCTGACCTGGAATTACCCGCTAACTACGGTTCTCTGCAGGAGTAGGACCCATTCTCAGAGTTTCAGGACTGGCCATTGTTCGGCACGCCAAGGGTTCGCCCTGCTCACACATGACTTCATGGCCAAACACCTAAGTTCACCGATTACATGACAGTGGTGCGGCTCAGCACCAACAACAATGAGACGCCCTACAGGGAGGAGGTGGAAGAGCTCCAGGCCTGGATACAGGCTTTTAATCTCTTCCTCAATGCCAACAAGGCAAAGCAGATTGTTATCCACTTCAGAGAACTTGCCCCACTCACACCCTTCATAACGTAAGTGACACAGCAATGGAAACTGCGAGCAGTTTCAAACTCCTAGAGAGCATCTCACACGCAAACTCTCATCGTCCCTGAGCACATCCTACTTGATCAGGAAAGCTCACCAATGCCTCTGCTTTCCAAAGAGGCTGAAGAGAGATGGACTAAGCACACCTACGCTGATGGCCAACTACAGATGTGCAGTAAAAAGCACCCAAACATGCTGCGTCACTGCATGGTATGGAAGCTGCACTGCAACAAAGAGGAACAGTCTATAACAGATCGTCATAACTGCCCAATGCATCACTGTAGCGATCACCTGCATCACGACCAGAGAAAGGTCTGTCAAGTTCTGACACAAAGTGCTGGAGGAACTCAGCTGGCTTGGCAACGTCTATGGAAAAGTGTAAACAGTCGATGTTTCAAGCCGAGACCCTTCATCAGTACTGGGTTTGGCCTGCTGAGTTCCTCTGGCATTTTGTGTGTGTTGCTCTGGATTTCCAGCATCTGCAGATGTTCTCATGTCTGTCAAGTTCCATCTGGCTTCCTGAGGTGAAAAGTTTCGGGCAAATTGAAACTCTTAAACTATCTACAGTACAAGGCAATGGAGCAGTGTAAGTCTCTGTGTCTGCTCTCAGTGTGCTTTTCCACTGCCTTGCCTTTATGAAGTCTCCGCTAATTAAGATTGGTCTCATTATCTGATTGTTCATTGCACAATCTTGTGTGGCCTGATTTTTGTGTTTTCCCTCTGTGTGCACATCAGAAAAACAAAAGGCTTAAAAATACATTGAGTGGCCACTTTATTAGGTACACCTGTACTTCCTTGTTTATGCAAATATCTAATCAGCCAATCATGTGGCAGTAACTCAGAAAAGCAAGCAGACATGGTTAAAAGGTTCATTTGTTGTTCAGAACAAACATCAGAATGGGGAAAAAATGTGATCCAGATGGTTTTGACCATGGAATGATTGTTGGTGCCAGATGGGGTGCTTTGAGTAACTCAGAAAGCGTTGATATACCAGGATTTTCATGCAGAACAGTCTCTAGGCTTTACAGAAAATGCTGCAAAAAAGATAAAAAAAAAAGTTTTGTGGGTGAAAGTGCCTTGTTAATGGCCAGACTGATTCAAGCTGATAGGAAAGTGTAACTCAAATAACCATGTGTTACAACAGTGATGTGCAGAAAAGCACCTCTAAAGCAGGGATTCAAGTTTTTGGATCATTGGGACCTCTTTTGGCGCAGGCGTGACCTGTACAAAAAGAATGGGTTACACTTGAATCCTAGAGGGACCAATATCCTGGCAGGGAGATTAGCGGGGGCTACTGAGGTGACTTTAAACTAGAATGGTTGGGGGGTGGGAATCAAATTAAAGAGGCCAGGCGTGAGGAGGTTAGTTCACAACAGGGGGATGGGAACCAATGCAGAGAGACAGAGGGGTGTAAAGTGAAGGTAGAAGCAAAAAGTACAAAGGAGAAGAGTAAAAGTAGCAGGCCGACAAATCCAGGGCAAGCATTAAAAAGGGCCACTTTTCAACATAATTGTATAAGGGCTAAGAGAGTTGTAAAAGAGCGCCTGAAGGCTTTGTGTGTCAATGCAAGGAGCATTCGTAATAAGGTGGATGAATTGAAAATGCAGATTGTTATTAATGATTATGATATAGTTGGGATCACAGAGACATGGCTCCAGGGTGACCAAGGATGGGAGCTCAACGTTCAGGGATATTCAATATTCAGGAGGGATAGACATGAAGGAAGGGGAGGTGGGGTGGCATTGCTGGTTAAAGAAGAGATTAACGCCATAGAAAGGAAGGACATAAGCCGGGAAGATGTGGAATCGATATGGGTAGAGCTGCGTAACACTAAGGGGCAGAAGACGCTGGTGGGAGTTGTGTACAGGCCACCTAACAGTCGTAGTGAGGTCGGAGATGGTATTAAACAGGAAATTAGAAATGTGTGCAATAAAGGAACAGCAGTTATAATGGGTGACTTCAATCTACATGTAGATTGGGTGAACCAAATTGGTAAAGGTGCTGAGGAAGAGGATTTCTTGGAATGTATGAGGGATGGTTTTTTGAAACAACATGTCGAGGAACCAACTAGAGAGCAGGCTATTCTGGACTGGGTTTTGAGCAATGAGGAAGGGTTAATTAGCAATCTTGTCGTGAGAGGCCCCTTGGGTAAGAGTGACCATAATATGGTGGAATTCTTCATTAAGATGGAGAGTGACATAGTTAATTCAGAAACAAAGGTTCTGAACTTAAAGAGGGGTAACTTTGAAGGTATGGAACGTGAATTAGCTAAGATAGACTGGCAAATGACACTTAAAGGATTGACGGTGGATATGCAACGGCAAGCATTTAAAGG
This sequence comes from Mobula birostris, assembly GCF_030028105.1. Taxonomy (NCBI): domain Eukaryota; kingdom Metazoa; phylum Chordata; class Chondrichthyes; order Myliobatiformes; family Myliobatidae; genus Mobula; species Mobula birostris. The sequence continues at coordinate 13,487,242 of NC_092373.1, forward strand.
TTGCATGGATAAACTACAACAATTGTTCATCCCAGTTTGGCAAAAGAATAAATCAAGGAAGGTAGTGCACCCGTGGCTGACAAGAGAAATTAGGGATAGTATCAATTCCAAAGAAGAAGCATACAAATTAGCCAGAGAAAGTGGCTCACCTGAGGACTGGGAGAATTTCAGAGTTCAGCAGAGGAGGACAAAGGGCTTAATTAGGAAGAGGAAAAAAGATTATGAGAGAAAACTGGCAGGGAACATAAAAACTGACTGTAAAAGCTTTTATAGATATGTAAAAAGGAAAAGACTGGTAAAGACAAATGTAGGTCCCCTACAGACAGAAACAGGTGAATTGATTATGGGGAGCAAGGACATGGCAGACCAATTGAATAATTACTTTGGTTCTGTCTTCACTAAGGAGGACATAAATAATCTTCCAGAAATAGGGGACAATAATAGTATTGTGTGCAGTTTTGGTCCCCTAATCTGAGAAAAGACGTCCTTGCCATAGAGGGAGTACAAAGAAGGTTCACCAGATTGATTCCTGGGATGGCAGGACTTTCATATGAAGAAAGACTGGATGAACTGGGCTTGTACTCGTTGGAATTTAGAAGATTGAGGGGGGATCTGATTGAAACGTATAAAATCCTAAAGGGATTGGACAGGCTAGATGCAGGAAGATTGTTCCCGATGTTGGGGTAGCCCAGAACAAGAGGTCACAGTTTGAGGATTAAGGGGAAGCCTTTTAGGACCGAGATTAGGAAAAACTTCTTCACACAGAGAGTGGTGAATCTGTGGAATTCTCTGCCACAGGAAACAGTTGAGGCCAGTTCATTGGCTATATTTAAGAGGGAGTTAGATATGGCCCTTGTGGCTACAGGGATCAGGGGGTATGGAGGGAAGGCTGGGGCGGGGTTCTGAGTTGGATGATCAGCCATGATCATAATAAATGGTGGTGCAGGCTCGAAGGACTGAATGGCCTACTCCTGCACCTATTTTCTATGTTTTCTATGTTTAAATGCACAACACATTAAATCTTGAAGTCACTGGGCCATAGCAGCAGAAGTCCATGAACATACACTCAGTGGCCTCTTTATTGGACACAGGAGGTACCAAATAATGTGTGGCCGCTGGGTATAAATGAGATAGTATGATGAAATTAATCTTTATCTTCAAAGCAAGAGATACTAGTGGCAGCTGTGCATCATTCTATCATCTACCTAGGGTGTTTGAGGCAGCTATTCTCAACACTGTGCAAAAGTCCAATGTACATGTACATACCTACTGCCCAAGACTTTTGCACACTACTCTATTTGTCAATGTGGAGCGGAAAGCAAGTTTGTAAATCTGGTGGGAGCAAAGGATGTTGGGAATGGTGAGGGTGGAGCACCGCGGGAGGGGTGTGGGACAGGTGCCAGAGAAGGTATCAGGGTGGTGGGTGGCATGGGCGAAGACACAACTAGCCTTGAGACAGTTGGTAAGATTATTTGATTCCAGACAATTGCTTAATTGATTATTACAGTATATCTCTTCGGTGTTTCCCGCTCCTTCCTCTCCCTCCCTTTTTGCAACCATGATTCCCCTCTCCCTGTCCCCTTCCCACTCTCAGTCCAGAATAGGGACCCATATCAGAGTCAGGTTTACCATCACTCACAGCGTTAGTACAGTGCAATACATAAAATTACTACAGTACTGCCTTAGGCACCCTAAAAATATATGTGCCTCAGATTTTTGTGCAGTACCATAATCAGGAAGAATTTGTTCTGCTTGAATGGGGTACTGTTGTATGGTGGTTAAGTTACAGGACTAGAATCCAGATAATTAGTGATATGGATTCAATCCCACCATTGTGACCAGGGAATTTACATTTAATTGTCTAAATCTGGAACGTCAAAGGTTTTGTAACATTCTACAGATGTAAGAGTGACATAATAATCACATTTGTCCTACTCATTTCCTTCAGGGAGAAAAAGCATTACCTAATCTGCAGCTGTATCCATTTCTACAGATGCACCAAGCTTAAAGGATGGAGAACAAGTGGGAAAGTACAGTGAATGGACCCTGGCTAACAATGCCTACAGACTAAGAATAATTAAAGCATGGCAATAACTGGTCGGAATAGTGTTTATCACAGAGTCATATAATTATTAAACAGTCCATGCCAAACAAGTTGACTTGAAGTAATTTTATTATCAAAGTATATATATGTTACCATATACTATCTCGGGGTGATGGGCACGTGGCCAAGTGGTTAAGGCATTGGACTAGCGACCTGAAGGTCGTGAGTTCGAGCCCCAGCGAGGCAGCGTGTTGTGTCCTTGAGCAAGGCACTTAATCACACATTGCTCTGCGACGACACTGGTGCCAAGCTGGTTGGGTCCTAATGCCCTTCCCTTGGAAAACATCGGTGTCGTGGAGAGAGGAGACTTGCAGCTGGTCTTCCATACAACCTTGCCCAGGCCTGCGCCCTGGAGAGTGAAGACTTTCCAGGTGCAGATCCATGGTCTCCATGGTCTCACAAGACTACCTTAAGATTTTTTGTTGCAGGCTTCCACAGGAACAAAGAAATACAATAGAATCATTGATAAGCTACACATAAACAGAGACTAACAACCAAAGTGTAAAAGATGACAAAAGGTGCAAATACAAAAAGAGATAAATAATAATAACAATAAATAAGCAATAAATAATATTCAGAACATGAGTTGAAGGTTTCTCAAAAGTGATTCCATAGTTTGTGGAATCAGTTCAGCGATGAGCTGAGTGAAGTCATCCACCATGTATCAGGAGCCTGATTGTGTGGGGTAATTGTTCCTGATGCTGGTGGTGTGGGACCGATCACTGTTGTATCTCCTTTCCGATGGCTGTAGTAGAAGAGAGCTTGGCCCAGGTGATGGGGATCCATATTGATGGATACTGCTTTCTTGTGACATGTAGGTATGCTCAAAGGTAGGGAAGATTTTTCCTGTGATGGACTGGGCCATATCCAGTCCTTCTGGTTAGATTTTCTGCCCATCAGCTGAACTCCATTCCTGTTGTCGACATGAGCTGTCCTATTTCCCTGCATTTGACTTATATCCCCTAAAATGCAGGCACCACTTGTGCAAAGAGCTCATTCGACACTCACGATTCTCTGAGTGAAGAAGTTTCCTCTCATGTTCCTCTCAAACTTCTCATCTTTCACCCTTGACCCATGACCTCCAGTTGTAGTCCCACCTAACCTCAGTGGAAATAGCCTGCTTGCATTTACCCTAACTATACTCCTCAAAATTTCATATACCTTGATCAAATTTCCTCTCAATCTTCTACATTCAAAGGAAAACAGTCCTCCAGACCAGGCAACACCCTTGTAAATTTTCTCTGTACTCTTTCAATCTTGTTTATATCTTTCCTGTAGGCAGGTGAGCAAAACTCCACAAAATATTACTAATCAGGCCACGCCGACATCTTACACAACTTCAACAATTAACATCTCATCTCCTGTATTCAGTCCATTGACTTATGAAGGCCAATGTGCCAAAAGATTTCTTGACACTACTTTCAACAAATTATGGACCTGTATTCCCAGTTCTTTTTTGCTCTACTACACTTCTCAGTAACCTACCATTCACAGTGTAAGACCTACCTTGGTTGGTCCTACCGAAGTGCAAATCCTTTCACTTGTCTGCATTAAATTCCATCTCCCATTTTCAGCCCATTTTCCAGCTGATACAGATCCCACTGCATGCATGATAGCCTTCCTCACTGTCCACTACATCCCCAAAGGTGGTGTAACGATGAAACTGCTTATCTAGTTAACCACATTATCTTCCAGATCATTGACAATAGGTGACAAACAACAAAGGACCCAGCACCGATCCCTGCAGCACACCACTAGTCACAGGCCTCCAGTCAGATAGGCAACCCTATACAACCACTCCCTGGCTTCTCCCACAAATCCAGTATATAATCCAATTTACTAACTCATCTTGATTGTTGAGTGACTGGTTCATCTTAACCAACCGCCCATGTGGGACCTTGTCAAAACCCTTGCTAAAGTCCATGTAGACAACATCCACTACCTTGCCTTCATCAACTATCCTGGCAACTTCCTCGAAAAACTCTATAAGATTGTTTAGATATGATCTACCATGCACAGAGTCATGCAGACTATCCTTAATCAGTCCATGTCTATCCAAATACTTATATATCCAGTCCCTTAGAATAACTTCCAATAACTTTCCCACAACCGATGACAGACTCATCAGCCTATAATTTCCTGGTTTATGTTTAGAGCCTTTTTTAAAAAAAAAGCAACAACATTGGCTATTGTCCAATCCTCTGGCTAGTCTCTGAGTAAAAACTGATGCAAAAAAATGTTTAAGATCTTGCTCATCTGTTTTGGCTCCACACAGGAATGACAAATCTGGTCTTCCAGTGGATCAACTTTGTCCCTTGCAATCCTTTTGTTTTTCCTTCACCTTGTCTGCTAGAGCAAATTCATGCCTCCTTTTAGCCCTCCTGATTTCTTTCTAATGTGTTCTCTTGCATTTCTTATAATACACAAGCACTTCATTTGTTCCTCCTTGCCTATACCCACTATGCACCTCCTTTTTTCTCTTTACCAGGGCCTTAATATATCTTGAAAAGCAAGGTTCCTTACACTTGTTATCTTACCTTTTATTCTGACAGGCACATATAAGTCTTGTATTCTCAAAATTTCATTTTTGAAGGCCTCCCACTTTCCAAGTACACCTTTGCCAGATAACAGCCTGTCTCAATCCACCCTTGCCAGATTATTTCAGATACCATCAAAATTGGCCTTTCTCCTATTTAGAGTCTCAACCCGCCGACCAGACTCATCTTTTAGCATATTTACTTCGAAACTAATGGCATTGTGGTCACTAACACAAACTTCTGTCACCTGCCTGGTCTCATTCCCTAATAGCAGATCCAGTATCACATGATCTTATTAGGATTTCTACGTACTGATGAAGGAAACTTTCCTGAACACATTTGACAAACTCTATCCCATTTAGTCCATTTACAGTATGGGATTCCCAGTCAATATGTGGAAAGTTAAAATCACCTATTATAATGACCGATGTTTTTTGCAACAGTCTGTGGTCTCTTTATAAATTTATTCCTCTAAATCCCTCGGACTGTTGGTGATCTGTAATATGACCCCAATAATGTGGTCATAAGTTTCTCAATACTCAGCTCTATCCATAAAGCCTCACTAGATGAGTTCTCCAGTCTGTCCTGTTGGAGCACTGCAGATTCATTTACCCTGATGAGTAATGCCACTCCCGCTCTGTCACATCTAAAGCAACGGGACCCTGGAACTTTGATCTGCCAGTCCTGTCCCTCCAGCAACCATCTCACTAATAGCTACAATGTCATAATCCCAGGTGTTAATCCATGCCCTGAGCTCATCCACTTTTCCTACAATACTTTTTGCATTGAAATATATGCAGGGCAGGACAGCAGTTGCCCCATACTCAACCTTTTAATTCCTGACTTTGTCTGAGCTCTTACCAACATCTGTCTTCACAACCTGTCCACTAACTTGTCAGGCACTCTGGTTCCCCTCCCCCTGCAATTCTAGTTTAAATCCCACCGTGCAACATTAGCAAATCTCCCTGCTAAGATATTAGTTCCCCCTCCAGTTCAGGTGCAAACCATCCCTTCTGTACAGGCCCCATCTTCCCTGAAAGATGATCCAAAAATCTTATGCCCTCCCTCCTACACCAACTCCTTAGCCAGGTGTTAAACTGTTTGCTCTTCCTAGTTCTGTCCTCACTAGCATGTAGTACAGGTAGCAATCCTGAGATCACAACCCTGGAGGTCCTGCACTTTACCTGAGCACCTAACTCCCTAAAATCCCTATGCAGAACCTTATCACTCATCCTGCCCATGTCATGGGTACCTATATTGCTACCATGACCTCTGGCTGTTAACCCTCCCACTCAAGGATGCTGAGGACTCAAACTGTGATGTCCCAGACCTTGGCACCAGGAAGGCAACATACCATCTGGGAATCTCTTTCTCACCCACAGAATGTTCTTTCTGTTCCGCTAAGTAACAAATCATTTGTGCAAGTTCAAATCTCAAAATTCAAGCCAAAGAATTACACAGATCCGATTGACATTATTTGCATGTGTGGCCCAGTAGTGTGTTTATGTCAATAGATAACAGTGTGAGGATGTGATGGGGGAAGCCCAGAACTTATTTATAATAATAATAAATAAGTAATAGATAATACTGAGAATGTGAATTGTAGGTTCCTTAAGTGTAAGCTTATAGGTTGTGGAATCATTACAGTGTTGAGGTGAGTAAAATTATCCACGCTGGTTTCACAGCCTGATGGTTGAGGGGTACTAACTGTTCCAGAAGCTGGTGACGTGGGACCTAAGGTTCCTGTATCTTCTTCCTGATGGTAGCAGCGATAAGAGAGCATGGCCTGGGTGGTGGGAGTCCTTGATGATGGAAGCTGCTTTCTTGTGGCAGCACTCCTTGTAGAGGTGCTTAATGGTGGTGAGGATTTTTCCCGTGATGGACTGGGCTGTATCCAGTACTTTTCATAGCAGTTTCTGTTCATGAACTGAATTCCATTCAAGTTGTCTGCCTGAGCTGCTCCTTCCCTGTATTTGACTTGTATCCCCTAAATATTTCCTATCCATGAACCGGTTTAACTGTATTATACATGTCGTAGTTGTACTCGTCCACCGTATTTCCACTTCAGCTCGTTCCATCAGTCCACCACTCGCTGTGTGAAAAGTTGGCCCTTTCAAACTTATCCTCTCTCCTATGCCTTCTACATGTAGACTCTCCTACACTGGGAAAAAGATACTGACTGTTCAGTTATCCAAGCCCCTCAGGAATTTATAAACCTTTCTAAGATCATTTCTCAGCTCTCTCTGTTCCAGATGATCCAGTTTCAAAGCTCTGGCCCTCTGGTCCCTTCAACATAATCACATGAAGTAGACATCATAGTCAAAGAGCCCCCCACCCACCCTGTACATTCCTTCTTCACTCTCCTCTCATCGGGCAGAAGATACAAATGCCCGCAAGTACATACCACCAGGATCAAGGACAGCTTCTCTTCCACGGTTTTAAAATTATTAAATAGTTTCCTTGTCAATATGATGGACTTGTAACCTCACAAACCAATTTTTTCATGGCCTCGCACCTCATTGTCTGCCTGTACTTCATTTTCTCTGTCACACTTCATTCTGCTTCCCGTCCCCCACCCCTCCCCCAAGTTCTACTCCCCGTCCCCCACCCCTCCCCCAAGTTCTACTCCATCCTCCCTCCACAACTTTCTTATTCAGGATTCTTCCCCCTTCCTTTCCAGTCCTGAAGGGCCACGCCATTCTCCTCCCTCAACGCTGTCTGATCTGTAGGGTTCCTCTAGCATTTTACTCTGCATTCTGCTGTTGTTTTCACTTGTACTATTCTAATGCATGGCTGTAAAGAAATATTCCGTACGAAAGCAACACACACAAAATGCTGAAGGATCTCAGCAGGCAAGGCAGCATCTGTGGAGAAAAGTTCAGTCGATGTTTCGGGTTGAGACCCTTTGGTAGGACTGGAGATAAAAAGCTGAGGAGTAGTTTTAAAAGGTATGTGGGGCAGGGAGAGAGAATCACAAGGTGATATGTGAGATAGGAGGGGGAGTGATGAAGTAAAGAGCTGGGAAGTTGATTGGTGAAAGAGATACAGGGCTGGAGAAGGGGGAGTCTAATGGGAGAGGACAGAAGGTCATGGAAGAAAGAAAAGGGTGGGGGAGGAGCACCAGAGGGAGGCGATGGGAAGACAAAGAGATAAGGTGAGAGACGGAAAAGGGGATGGAGAATGGTGGAGGAGGAGGTGGGGGGCATTACTGGGAGTTCAAGAAATCGATGTTCATGCCATCAGGTTGGAGGCTACCCAAACAGAAAATAATATATTGTTCCTCCAACTTGAGAGTGGCCTCATTGTGACAGTAGGGGACACCATGGGTTGACATATTGGAATGGGAAGTGGAATTACAATGGGTTGCCCCTGGGAGATCCTGCCTCTTCTGGCAGATGGAGCATAGGCGCTCAGCAAAGCAGTTTCCAATATACCAGTGTCAGGTCTCTCCAATATACAGAACACCACACCAGCAATACCAGACACAGTATATGACCCCAGCAGATTTCCAGCATCTGCAGATTTTCTCATTTGTGATCTGTATGAAGGTTATGCTAGACAAGCTTTCTGCTGTACCTCAATGCAACTGACAATAATAAACCAACTTCCATCTTTGTAAATAATTCCTGAACCCTTTCCTGCTTAGTGAGATGAGGAGCAATTTCTTAAGCTGGAGCGTGATATACCTGTGAAATTTCTCACCACAGAGGCCAAGTCATTGGGGATATCTAAAGTGGAGGTTGGTAGGTTCTTAATTAAAGTTACAGTAAAGAAGCAGGAGAATGGGATTAAGAGGGAAAATATATCAATGTTCAAAGTAAATGTATTATCAAAGTACATATATGTCACCATATAGAGCCCTGAGATTCATTTTCTCACGGGTATACACAGCAAATCCAACAAACACAATAGAACCAATGAAAATTGCACCCAACAGGACTGGCTCTGGAAGAGACAAGAAGTGTGCAAACAAAAATAAAAATAAAAATGAAAAATGTTAATGAACAGGCAGAAGTCATGGGTTAAGGGTGAAAGATGAAGAGTTTAAGGGAACATGAGGGGGAAATTCTTCACTCAGAAGGTTGTGAGAGCGTGGAACATTTAATAGCACTTTGATAGGTACATAGATGGTAGGGGTATGGAGGGATATGGTCCCAGCGCAGGAGTAGGCAGTTTACATGGCTTTGCACTGAGTAAATGGGCAAAGGTGCCTTTTTTCTATGCTGTACTTTTCTATGTCTCTATGACCCTAAATAAACAATAAATATCAGGACCATGAGAGAAAGGGTCCTTGAAAGTGAATCCATAGGTTGTGCAGTCAGTTCAGTGATGGGGTGACTAAAGTTGAATAAGTTTGTCCTCTCCAATTCAAGAGCCTGCTGGTTGAGGGGTAATAACTGTTCCTAAACATGGTGGTGTAGGTCCAAAGGCTCCTGTACCTTCTTCTTGATGACAGTAGCGATAAGAGAGTGTGTCTTGGTTGATGGGGGTCCTTTATGACGGATGCAGCTTTCCTGTGACAGCGCTCTATGTTGGTGGTGCTCATCAAATGACAGTGCAGGCTCAATGAGTTAAACGTCTAATTCTGAACCTACGTCTTATGGACTTAACGTATTATCTTCGCCCAGCCACGCAAACAGAACTGTATGCAGTGTTCAAAGCAGTTGGAATAAAAATGTCTTATGTTCAGTTTGGAGTCATTTTCTTTCATACCAAGTCATCCATGGTGGAGCTGGAGGAAGATGGTGAAGGCCACAGCAATAACAGTGAACGTGGAGGAAGTCCACACAGTGAAGGTTTCCATTCATCTTGCACTCCATGTCATTGGTCCCTGATCCAAATCTGTCAAGGATCGTGTGGTGGCTGACCGTATAATCAACCTCCCCACGTTAAACAAAGTCATGCATAGGCATTCTCCATTAACCCCATGGGAGAACATCATACTCAATTCGAGTGATCACACTACTTTTTTTTCCATAAAAGCACCACTGGTAATGAACAGAAACACAGCACAAATAAAAGTCATAACAATTTACCTGTGGAATTAAAAGCTGGCTTCAAAACATAATTACTGGAGGCTCTAATCAGGTTACATCAGAACACATCCTACCTTCGAAAGGACACTAAATAATCTCTCACTCCACAGATGTTTCTTCTGTTGTCCTCTATCATAGAATTAATTGACTTAAATAAAAATTATTTTTATCCTCTGGTTTGAAGAGCTATTCATCTGTGCAATTTCAAATCTCAAAATTCAAGCCAGAGAATCAATCAGATCCAATTGACATTATTTGCACACGGGTGGCCTGGTAGCCTGTTCATGTCAGTGAATAACAGTGTGAGGATTGTGCTGGGGGAAGCACACAACCTATTTATAATAATAATAAATAAGTAATGGATAGCATAGGGAACATGAATTGTAGATTGCTTGAAATTGAGTCCATAGGTTGTGGAATGATTTTTGTCTTGAGGTGTGTGAAGTTATCCATGCTGGTTCAGGAACCTGATGGTTGAAAGTAATAACTATTCCTGAAGCTAGTGACATGGAACCTAAGGCTCTTGTATCTCCTTCCCAATGACGATGGATGCTGTTTTATTGTAGCAGTCCTACTTGCAGGTGTGCTCAAGATTGGGGAGGATTTTTCCTGTGGTAGACTGGGCTCTATCCATTATATTTTGTAAGCCTTTCTGTTCATAACCTGAACTCCATTCAAGTTGCCTACATCAACTGTCCCACTTCTCTGTATTTGACTTACATCCCCTAAAATCTTACTATCCACAAACCAGTCCAACTGTCTCTTAAAAGTAATTGTACTTACCCACCATACTTCCAGTGGCAGATCTCTCCACCACCCATTGTGGGAAGAGTTACCACTATCCACTCTCCAATGACTTCTAGTGTTAAACGCTTTTCACGAGCCCTGTGGTTTGCCATAGAGTGTTGAGCTTTTAGGATTTTTGAGCAGCTGTATTTACTAATCAGTATCTTGACTAGAGTTGTTAAGCCCTTGTGTTTTCAGTTGAATCTTGTCAAGTTAATTCTGGGTGGCACATGGTTCCACAATCTATGATTATTTAAAGAGGTCTCTCATTCAGTGCCTTAGTGGAATGTATGTGGCTTTAGTAAGATCTGTATTGGATTATGGAAATATAGTATATAGATCAGCAGCTAGGTCTCTTATAAGGAAACTGGATGTGATTCAGGCTCAGGCCTTGAGAGTGTGCAGTGGGGCTTTTAAAACGTCACCAGTGTCAGCACTACAGGTAGAAATGGGAATAATGCCTTTGGAACTAAGAAGGATGCAACTGATGGCAAACTACTGGGCTAACTTGCAGGGGCACAATGATTCTCACCCTACTAAAGGAGTGTTGCAGGAGTGCTGGGAAAATGGGAGGTTTCAGAGGGATACCCTTAGTCGGGTAGGGAATGATATCTCGAAAGAATGTGGAGTATTTGATCTGAGGATAAGTCCTTCAGTAGTTTATCTGGTTGTAGCTCCATGGAAGCTTGTATGGCCTGACATAGACTGGCATTTGTTAGAGGTAAAAAGGAAAGAAAGATATAAAACAGATTTGGTAAATGCATTTAACTGTCATGTGATGGAAAAGTATAGTGATTATACTCACATTTATACGGATGGTGCGAAGGAACCTGAAACAGGAGTGACAGGGTTTGGGGTGGTAATACCAGCAAAAGAAATTGGAATCAGCAGAAGAACATCTAATAAGTTAGGGGTGTTTACAGTGGAGATGCTGGCAGTGTTGGTTGCATTGCAACGGGTGCAGAAAGCCAGACAAGCCAAAGCATTGATATGTTCATATTCATCCTCAGTTCTAGCAAGTTTAAGGTCTTTTCACACAAACAATCGGCAAGATGTACTTTATGAAGTCCTTCAGTTAGTTACAAGAATTGCAAATCAGGGAGGTCAGGTAAAATTTCTATGGGTTCCAGCACATGTAGGGGTGAAGGGGAATGAGAGGGTGGATGAGTTGGCAAAGAGGGTGTTAAAGAAAGAAAATGTGGAAATGCACATTAGTATCAGTAAAGCAGAGGTTAAGTGTGTAATCTGGGAAAAAGTCAACCGAATGTGGCAAGAAAGATGGGACAGGGAGGGGAAAGGGAGGCATTTATATCAAATACAAAAGAGTGTTGCAGTTACTAGGGTAGGTAATGGAAACAGAAAAGAGGAAATTGTGTGGACTAGGTTAAGGCTGGGGCATTGTGCATTAAACAAAACATTGAAAATAGGGAAACGCCAGACAGGATTGTGTGAGGAATGTCAGGAAGAGGAGTCAGTAGAACATGTAGTTTTGTGTTGCAGGAAGTATGGGATACAGAGAGAGATGATGAGAAATAAATTAAGGGAGTTGGGGATGCAGGAATTCACATTAAAAGAGTTGCTGGGCATGGGCGAGAGAGCGCAAGTCCGGGTATTTTTAGCGTTTTTAAGGGGTACAGGGTTTTTTTATAGAATATGACAAATAAACAGGAATAGGATACTAGGATGGTCAAAGATGGGAGGGTGAAGTGTAGGTTTGTATGTGTGTGTATATGTGTGCGCACGCGATTGGGTGAAGGGATTTAGAATGTATGTCTAGTGCACATTCTGGAGCAGAGGGTGGCGGTAATGCACCATTAAGCTGGATGCCAACTGTCGTAAAAGAAGATACAGACAGAGCCTTAGTGGGGCTGCTGGAGGAAGGGAGTTGGGTCAGTTGATAGTGGATCGAGAGGAGTTGAGTTGTGACTGGAAAATGGCGGAGACAGAGAACATCAAGGAAAGAGCCAAGCTGTTGAAAGAAGTTTTTGGCGAGAGTGGAAGTGAACTAGAGATTGAGGTCGGTGGGAAAGAGGAAGAAAAGAAAGCAGAGGTACGGGATATCAAACTCTGAGGAGTCAGCGGATGATCAAAACAGGACAGTAAAACAATGGAAAGAAGATGAGATTAAAGCAATTATAAAACTAAGTGAAGACGAGGTGTCTTTTGGTGATTGGAACCCCAGTTCGTTTGACGGAGATTCTCAACAAAATTATAGGCGAGATTAAAGGAGGAAAGATTTTACGAAATGGATCGCTATTAGTGCTCAGCAAGGCAATGTATTATTATGTAAATACCCAACAGTAGAAAGTGGACTAGAGTTATTTTGCGGATACCAACAAAAGTTACTATGGATGAGATTAAACAGAACATAAAAGGAGCAAAAATTATTGAGGCCAAACGTTTGAAAGATACAAGAAACAGGAAAAACTGTGATAGTTTATCGGTAATGATTAACTTTGATGAAGAGCAATTGCAGACTAATGTTTACTTAGGATATATGTGTTATGCGGTTAGAATATATATACCACTGCCTTGAAGATGCCTAAAATGTCAGAAATTCAGGCACACTGTGGCGGTCTGCAGTGGAAAACAAAGATGTGGGAGATGCGCTGGAGAACATGAATGTGGGAAATGTGATGCGAGAGCTAGGCTGAAATGCTGCAGTTGTGGTGAGGAACACAGCGCAGCTTATCGAGGGTGCATTTATAGCAAGAAGGCGGCTGAGATACAATATGTAAAAGAAACTTAAGGAATCAGTTATGCAGAGGCAGTGAAAGAATTTGATAAGAAAAGGCTGTCAAGCAAACAAATACCGGGAATAATAAACTGGTGAATTGTGAGAGCTGTAATATGAAAAATAAGGATACATTATAAATGAGTAGAAAGGATTTTGTGCTTTTTATGGTGGATGCAATTAATTGTTCAGTGCAAACAAGCAAAAGAACTCAGAAAATTAAAATTATCGTCAAATCTGCAGAGAAGTATCTTGGTATTAAAGGGATTAGGTGGGAAGAAGTCAAAGAAACGCTGAATGGAGGATCCAACAGTTCACAGGCAGGGGAGATGGAATCTTAATGGCAGTATATTTATCGCAAATGGTCAAGAATTTAAGAAATGTTTCAGAACTTATGGGAAATCCTCAGATTTTATGGTTGAAGCCCAGGGTATATGTGCAGAACTCCAACAACAGATAGAAGTACCCGACAAGAACAACGGTGTGTTGGACAGATTGGAAAATGGAGGAAATTATTACAAGGATACGAAAGGAAAAGGAATTTGTTGCAAAGTGAATTACCTACATTCAGATTATAAAATGAAAACATGGAAGCAAATGAAGAACTGAGGTCTCAGTAAACAACTGCAGGCTACGATCCAAGAAAAGGAAAACCTGAAAAAGCAGATAGACTTGGAAAAACAGCAATTTTAAAAATATAACATGCAATAATTACTATTCTTTAACAAGACGATTTTAGTCTTACAAGTGATGTAGATGAAATCAATGTAATTGAGGTAATGCAACTACACGAAAGCATGTGACAAAATTAGGGAAGAATAGCAGTTTGAAGTATTATCTAATGATCCCATTAAGCATTCACAAGGAATTGCAACTACAGAATGATGCTAATAGAGAACTGCAGGCTGAACTAGATTGTCTAAAGTAGAGAACTCCAGGAGATATTTGGTTGGAACACCACAAGTCCAGCATGTGGCAGTAAAGCACTGAAAACTGGTTGCCAAGCGCCATAAAACAAAGGAGAAGTAGTAGTCCCTCAGTGGTGTCATTGTGTCAGAGGATGAATTCTTGTGGTGTTGATAAGTTGCTCCTCTGAGGCTCAAACTCTGATGTTTGACCTCTTCCTTCTGTCTGTTCCTGGGGATCCTGCCATTCCTCCACACCCGAGTCCAGTCATTCATGAATGCATCATGACAGATTTACCCCACTAACCTATGGCCCCAGTGGAGATTCTGAGCTTCTCCAGTCTGTGTTTAAGATTTTTCTGAGGATCTCTGGGTCATCAAGGTTTGTAAGGTTTCACATATTATGCTTTTTTTTCCCCACCTGAGTTATATGCTATGTTCTCAAGTGAAATACAATGTGTTTGAGCTATATGATCTTGCTATGCTTCCAAGTGAAATGCAATGTTTGAGTTATAAGCTACCTTTGAGTTGTGTGCTGTTTCCAAATTATATGCTACAACTCCAATTTATATTTTGTTTTAAAATGAAATGCTATGTTTCCAAGTCTAATTCAAAGTTTGAGCTATATAATCCTTTCTGGATTTTTCCAGCCCTACCCCCAAGAAATCTACTGGGTATTCTCCCCCCCCCCACCCCAGACCTGGCTGAGGCTCATCAGACCTGTTCCAGATTTCCCAGTGCTGCCTTGAGCTCCAATTGTGCTTTGTGCTTTTTTTTTTCCTCAGAACTGTCCTGAGAGTTCAAGCTCCAGATCTGCCTTGTGTTTTTCAGAGCTGCCTCCAGAGTTCAGGGGGTAGAATTCTCAGTCCTGCCTTGAGAGTTCTGCCTCATGTTTGTTTGTTTTTCAGATCTATCTTGGCAGCTCTGGACCTGTTCTTGATTTGCCAGCCCTGTCCCAAGCAGTCTGCCTTGGGATCAGCAGAGCTGTTCCTGATTTTTCCAGTACTTCCTCAAGCCCAAGACTGCCTTGTGTTTTTCTGACCTGCCTCGCGAGCTCTCTGGGCTGTCAGGTGCTGATCTTGGGTAGGTACTGTCATCAACCCTATGGTTTGTCATAGAGCATTGAACTTCTAAGGTTTTGAGCACCTGTATTTACAAATCAATATCTTTACTAGAATTGTTAAGTCCTTGTGTTTCCGGTTTAATTTTGCCAAGTTAATTCTGGCTGGCACACGTTTCCTGCATTCTATGATTATTTAAAGAGGACTGTCACTCAGTGCCTTCCTGGGTCATTGTGTTAGAGGGGATGAATTCTTGTGGTGTTCCTTAGTTGCTCCTTCAAAACTGATATTGATGTTAAACCTTTAGTTTCCATCTCTTCCTGGTATTCCTGCCGTTCCTATGCACCTAGGTCCAGTCCTTCATGAGTGCATCATGACAATTCTCCTACACTGAGGGAGAAAGATGGAGAGTGTTCACTTATCCATGCCCCTCAGAATTTTATAAACCTTTCTAAGGTCACCTCTCAGCTCTGTGTTCTGGACTATACAATCTCATAGCTCTAGCCTTCTGGTCCCTCCATCATAATCACATGAAGCAGCCATCATAGTCTAAGACCCCCTCCCCCCCACCCACTCTGTACATTCCCTCCCCACCCCACCATCGGGCAGAAGATATAGATGCCTGAAAGTGGGCACCTCTAGGATGGAGTGCAGCTTCTCCTCCATGGTATTAAGATTATTGAACAGTTCCCTAGTCAATGACATGGACTCTGAACATCAAAAACCAGATCTTTATGGCGTTGCACCTTATTGTTTGCCTGTACCACACTTTCTGTCACTGTCACACTTAATTTTGTTTCCCAATCTGTCAAATTCTACTCCATCCCCTTTCCCCCACCTTCTTATTTTGGTTTCTGCCCCCTTTCTTTCCATTCATAGAATCACAGCAAAGTGCAGCACATAAACAGTCCCTTCACCCCATCTAGACAATTCCGAAACCATTTAAACTGTCTACTCCCATCGACCTGCACCAGGATCATTGCTGCCGTATCACTACCATCCATGTACCCATCCAAACCGTTCTGAAGTATTGAAATTGAGCTTGCATGCACCACTTGTGCTGGCAGCTCATTCCACACTCGCAGCTCTGGGCAAAAAAGTTTTTCCTCCCGTACCCTTAAATTTTTCACCTTTAACCCTTAACCCATGTCCTTTGTTTGTAGTTCTACCCAACCTCAATAGAAAATACCTGCTTGCATTTATACTCATACCCTGCATAAACTTTGTATACCTGTATCAAATCTCCTCTGTCTTCTACGTCCTATGGAGTAAAGTCCTAACTTTTAATCGATCTTTCCTTATAACTCAGGTCCTCTGGACCTGGCAACACCCTTGAAGTTTTTCTGTTTTCATCTTCACATCTTTCCTGACAATAGTTCAAATTAGGCCTCTCCAACATCTTAGACAACTTCAACATAACATCCCACCTCATGTATTCAATACATTGATTTATGAAGGCCAATCTGCCAAAAGCTTTCCTTACAAACCCATCTGCATGTGATACCTCTCATCAAATTATAGACCTGCATTCCCAGATCGCTTTGGTCTTCCACATCCCTCAGTGCCCCACTGTGTAAGACCTACTTGGTTGGTTATACCAAAGTGAAACACCTTGCACTTGTCTACATTAAATTCCATCTGCCATTTTTCAGCCCATTTTCCCAGCTGATGCAGATCCCTCTGCAAGCCATGATAGTCTTCCTCACTGTCCACTACACCCTCAATCCTGACGTCATCCAAAAATTTGGTCTAGTTAACCACATCATCATCCAGATCATTGATATAGATGACAACACTAAAGGACCCAGCATTGATCTCTGTGGCACACAACTAATCACAGGCTTCCAGTCAGACAGGCAGCCATCTATTACCACTCTCTAGCTTCTCCCACAAATCCAATATCTGGTCCAATTTATTACCTCATCCTGAATGCCTAACGACTGAACCTGCTTGACAAGCCTCCTATGTGGGATCTCGTCAAATGCTTTACTAAAGTCCATATAGATAACATTCATTGCCTTGCCTTTATCCACTTTCCAGGTAACATACTTGGGAAAAACACTTTAAGATTCGTTAGACATAATGTACATCCTGTGAAGTATGCTGACTATCTTTAATCAGTCCATGTCTATCCAAATACTTCTATATAGAGTCCTTTGGAATACCTTCCAATAACTTTCCCACAACTGATGTCAGACTCTCAAGCCTCTTATTTCCTGGTTTATGTTTGAAGCATTTCTAAAGAACAGAACAGCATTGGCTGTCCTCCAATCCTCTGATACCTCTCCTGTTGCTAAGGGGGTCACAATGGGGTGCTGGGAATGGACCCAAATGCGAGACAGACACTGAAGAACAAGGAACAGGACTTGACTAGAGTAGGGACATGAACATAGACTTGGGCTCGGGAAAGCGGGACCAGGACTAGGAGGCAAGGCTTCAACTCCGAGCCCGAGACTAGACAAGGATCCAGAACCTGGGTCTTGCCTCGGGTTCAGACCCCAGAACCAGGCAAGAACATGACATGGCTGCAGGCTGGGGTCTACAGTCTTGAGCTTGGCTGCGGGATCGTTGAGGCTTGGGTTCTTGGAGCTCAGCTGCGGGATCGTCGAGGCTTGGGTTCTTGGAGCTCGGCTGCATGATCGTCGAGGCCTGGGTTCTTGGAGCTCAGAGACAGACTGGGAACCAAACATCAACATAGAGCGAGGACTTATCCTTCAACAAGCCAGGACTCATCTTTAACATGATACTAACATGAGACAGGACAGAACATAGACACAGAGCCAGGACTTATCCTAAGACAAGTCAGGACTCAACTTCATCTCCACACCAAGGTGGGACTGGTCTCTCCATCAGGTAACAGCAGAATGGCCAGACTTACCCAACAGAGGCAAGGACAAGACAAGACAAGACAGATCCCCCTGTAGAGCAACAGCAAAACAGCCTGACTTACCCCACAGAGGCAAGGACAAGAGGAGACAAACATCAAAGAACAACAGACAGTTCCATCTCTGCCCCAGGGGTAGCTCCAAGTCTCAGTTCAGCCAGCAACCTCAGCTGGCTACAGAAACAGCCAGATCCCTACCTAGCTCAGAGTGGCTGGCAGTCACTCAGGTGGCCCAGGAAACAGCCAAATCCATCCCACAAAAACTACTCCAACAAGTGGCAACAAGGCTCCATGAAGCAGTGGTCCTCCAACCAGGCCTAGAGATCACAAATGGTTTCACTAGCCTTCTATCAGCAGGTTGCACCAAGGGGACTGACAAGACAAACCAGCAGCCCACACTCAACCCCAAGGCTACTTATATTCCAAGCCCCAAGATGAGAATCAAGTGCCTATTATTAAATCACCCAAACGAGGGACAGCTAGAAGACTCGGAGTCCTGAGTCCACGGACCGGACCATGACAAAGGGTGATCTAAATACCTCTGCTGAAGGCCTCGCAATTTCTGCACTTGCCTCCCGTAGAGTTGGAGAGGACACCTTGTCTGGCCCTGGGGATTTATCCACCCTGATTTGTCTCAGGATTGCAAACATTTCCTCTGTAATCTGTACAAGGATCATGAAGTCGATGCCACTTTGCCTCACATTTGTAGATTCTGTATCCATCTCCTGGGTAAATACAGGTGCAAAATAAAATTAAGATTTCCCCATGTGTTTTGGCTCCAAACATGAACTATCCCTTGCAATCCTTTTGATCTTAACATATTTGTAGAATCCCTAAGGATTCTCCTTCACCTTTTCTGCTAGAGTAGTGGTCACCAACCTTTTTAAGCCCAAGATCCCCTACCTTGACTTTAGTGAAAGGCAAGATCTACCTACCAAATTGTTTAGAGAAAAAAACAGCTCAGATTGTACTGCCAATTTGAGGCCTTCTGTTTGGGCTAATTGTATTTGAATTACACAAAATACTTTTGTCAAACTTTTAAATTAATTCAAACAAGAAAACACTAACTAGCATATCTTTCTTTAAGAATATTACAATACTTCACACCTTTAATTCCAAGTTTCATTATTTAATTTTATTTCAACATGAATAATAAATGAATAAAAATTGACTGTTGCACTCAGTGTGATGACTGGGGCTGAATACTTATTGCTAGTTCCCTGAAACTTGGCTCATAACTACAGCCAGCCAGTCTGAGACAGTCTGTGAGGTGTCTATCAGTAAGACAGCTCCTGTACTTAGAGTTAATAATTTTTCATCTGTGAAAATGCAATTTCACATAGATAAGTTGACCCGAAGTAGGCACTGACTTTTAGTGTTATAAAACCAGCATCCACACTGCACATTGCTAGGGCCCCATCAGTAGTAATTGCCACCAGTTTATGAATGGGGTTGTCATTTTCAAGGACATTTTTTATACTCATTGTAAGTATCCTCACCTCTTGTTCTCTCCTTTAATTGCAAAAGAGTGAGGAAGTCCTCCTTTGTTGTAAAATCCTTGAAAGCCATTCTGACAGATACAACAAGCTGAGCTGTCTGCATTACATCCAGGGATTCGTCGAATTCTAGTGAAAAATATCCACGTCCTCTAACAGTGACTCTACCCTCCTTGTCACTGTTGCAGGGCCAAGCGGTATATTATGTATTGCGGTTCTGATGTCATTTTTGTTTTTGAAGTCATTAAAAACTCTCTGCGGTAATAGCCATTGCTTCCTTGAATAAATCACCATCTGTAAAAGGCTTCTTGTGTTCAGCCAAAAGGTGACTTACACGAAATGATGCTTCAATAGCAGCCTTATATTGAGCAGCATGTTTTGTGAAAAATGATTGCTGGGCCTTCATCCCTGATTTCAGCTCCTCAACTTTCCTGGCACGAATTGCGCTCTTTGGGGGGTAGGTGTCTTTAAATTCCTGGTGGTTGGTGTTGTGGTGTCGCTCCAGATTCCCTCTTTCAGTTAGTGCTTGTGTTTGGTGGCACAACATACATACACACTTGTCTTTCACCAAGGTAAATAGAAATTCCTGTTCCCATTCTGGATGGAATTTGTACGTTTCGCCTTCTTTCGTGGAGCCTCCGCCATGCTATCAGGATATCACAAGCGATTGCTGTATATTGATGTTTGTGACAGTCTGTACTCTTACCCAATGGTCCCCAACCTCCAGGTCGCGAAGAATGCAACGGTACAGCGGTGGCCGGGATGCACCCAGCACATCTTTAAGAAAAAAAGCCGAAATAAACAAACAGCTCGCAATCGCCTCTGATCTGGACCGACATTTACGTGCTGGGTGGCACCTAATTAAGTAGCTTGTTTATTTCGGCTTTTTTCTTAAAGATGTGTTGGGTGCATTCCGACTACTGTTGTACCGCTGCATTCTTCGCAGCCCGATGGTTGGGGACCACTGCGTACCTAATTTAATTGGTCACTTTGATGCAGCACAAGCTACACTGAAAACGCATTTCATGGTGGGGGAACTACACACATGCGCACTGGGCAGAAAGAACGGAACTAAAACCCCGTAACCTGGAAACAATCTCTCTTTACAAACAGCTTTGTAGCAAAAGTATTGCTATATTACCATTATTCTAATTAGTATTACTTATTTTTATAATGCTCACATTACAACAGTATTTGTGTACTTATTTTTGATTTTTTTCGGGATCTACTGGGAAAGTCTCAAAGTTCAACCAGTCGATCACGATCGATGGGTTGGCGACCCCTATGCTAGAGCAACTTCAAGCTGCCTTTTAGCAACTCTTGATTTCTTTCTTGAATGTTCTCTTGCCTCTCTTATCAACCATCTCATTTTTCCCTCCTGCCAATACCTGCTTTGCACATCCTTTTTTTTTCTTATCAGGGCCTCAATATCTCTTGAAAACCAAGGTTCCCTACTTTCTCACCAGAAAAAGTGAGATCTCCCTGTGGCTACCAACTTCAATTCCATTCCCATTCCCATTCTGACATGTCAGTCTGTGACCACCTCTACTGACATGATGATGCCTCACTCGGGTCGGAGGAGCAAAACTTTATCTTCCATCTGGGAAGCCCCCAACCTGATGGCATGAACATTGATTTCTTGACCTTCCAGTAATTGAACCCTGTCCTTCACCATTCCCCATCCCCGTTTCCCTATCTCACCTTATCTCCTTGCCTGCCCACTACCTCCCTCTGGTGCTTTCGCCCCCCCCACTTCCCTTTCGTCCATGGTCATCTACCCTCTCCTATCAGATACCCCTTCTCCAACCCTTCACCTATCCCAACTTTTACTTCACCCCTTCCCCCTCCCAGTTTCAACTATCACCTCCCACCTTGTACTTCTTCCTCCCCTCCCCCCACCTTGCTTTAACTTTTCATCATTTTTTTCCCAGTCCTGATGAAGGGTGATTGCCACTACTATTACAAAGGAAAAAGTGCTAGGGAAACTCAAAGGTCTCAAAGTGGATAAAGTCACCTGGACCAGATGGACTGCATCCCAGAGTCCAGAGAGAGGTTGCTGAAGAGATAACAGATGCATTAGAAACATAGAAAACCTACAGCACAATACAGGCCCTTTGACCCACAAAGCTGTGTCAAACATGTCCTTACCTTAGAACTACCTAGGCTTTACCCATAGCCCTCTATTTTTCTATACAAGACAAGCTTCATGTAGCCATCCTGGAGTTTCTTAAAAGACCCTATCATTTCCACCTCCACCACCACCACCGACAGTCCATTCCACGCACTCACCACTCCCTGCATTTTTTTTAAAAAAACAACTTGCCCCTGACATCTCCTCTGTACCTACTTCCAAGCACCATAAAACTATGCCCTCTCATGCTAGCCATTTCAGCCCTGGGGAAAAGCCGCTGACTATCCATATGATCAATGCCTCTCATCATCTTGTACACCTCTATCAATGTTCATGCCATCAAGTTGGAGGCTACCCAGACGGAATATAAGGTGTTGTTCCTCCAACAGTGAGGCAACACTTCACCTGTGAGTCGGCTGGGGTGATATACTGCGTCCGGTGCTCCCGATGTGGCCTTTTATATATTGGCGAGACCCGACGCAGACTGGGAGACCGCTTTGCTGAACATCTACGCTCTGTCCGCCAGAGAAAGCAGGATCTCCCAGTGACCACACATTTTAATTCCACATCCCATTCCCATTCTGACATGTCTATCCATGGTCTCCTCTACTGTAAAGATGAAGCCACACTCAGGTTGGAGGAACAACACCTTATATTCCGTCTGGGTAACCTCCAATCTGATGGCATGAACATCGACTTCTCTAATTTCCACTAGGCCCCACCTCCTCCTCGTACCCCATCTGTTACTTATTTTTATACACACATTCTTTCTCTCACTCTCCTTTTTCTCCCTCTGTCCCTCTGAATATACCCCTTGCCCATCCTCTGGGTCTCCCCCCCACCTCCTTGTCTTTCTTCCCGGACCTCCTGTCCCATGATCCTCTCGTATCCCTTTTGCCTATCACCTGTCCAGCTCTTGGCTCCATCCCTCCCCCTCCTGTCTTCTCCTATCATTTTGGATCTCCCCCTCCCCTTCCAACTTTCAAATCCCTTACTCACTCTTCAGTTAGTCCTGACGAAGGGTCTCGGCCTGAAACGTCGACTGCACCTCTTCCTAGAGATGCTGCCTGGATAATATAGTGTGAGGGTTGTGCTGGGTGTTGTATCTGAGCAGCTATATATATATATATATATATATATATATATATCAATTAAATAAAGGCACACATGCAGGAGATGAGGTTAGCTGGTGTATTCCCATTGCAGAGGGGGCCATGGGCATAGGGAGGGAGAGGATCAACATGCATAGGTAAGTTATCAGTCCTTACATAGTGCTAAGGGGAGACATTGCTCTAAAAGAAATCGATCCTCCTCCTTTAGAATAATGTAACATAAAACTGAATACGTAACAAAGCTTTCAACTTTCCTTTAACAACCCATATGCAAATAACATGCTTTCACAACAACAGTCCATAAATAACTCACTAAAGATTCAGTCTTTTGGGCGGTGATATGGTTCTTTTAAGAGAGGGACTTTGGACCTGTGGAGAGGTATTTGTTTGGCAGGTATCTTGTCAAAGACAACTTCCTCTGTTGCAAGTGTCACATTGCTGTTAGTGGCATGATCATCACTCAGAGTTAGGTCTGGAGGCAGAAATATGACCATCTTGTTGGATGCAGTCGACTCAGGTGTGTTCTTCGGCTAAGCATCCAGTATCTCACCTATATGACGTCTCCATGTATAACTCCAGCATCCACTGTGTAAATCAGCTGTCTAGTTTTTGTAGCTATCCTACCAGATGTCCACCTGGCCTCAGTATCCATATGCTTGGTCTTCCTGTTCAACCTTGTGCTGATTCACTTGGCAACAGGCTGAACTGTTTATTCTGCCACTTCCCTCCGTAGATCTGATTTCAAAAGGGCTCTGCATGCTCTCAGGTTCCTGCTCATGAACAGCATTGCCGGTGTTTGATTTGTCATCACATGAACAGAGTTCCGATACACAAGATGGAAATTGTCCACCTTCTACTGTAGAGAAATGTCCTCCAATTTCATAGCTCTAATGGATTTCTTGAAGATTTGGTTGCTGGGTGGTGAAAAGCTAACTGGAAATGTTCAATGCCATTTTTTCTTTATGAATAGTCAAAACTCTTCTAACATGAACTGTGGTCCATTGTCACTCACAATTTGTTCAGGTAAGCCATTTCCGGCAAAGATTGTCCTCAGAGTAGATGTTTTTTCTGAGGTGGTTGACTTCATTGGTATGACCTCTGGCCATTTCAAATGCGTATCCACAGCAATCAGAAACGTGGAGTCCACGAATAACCCAGTGAAGTCAATATGCACTCTTTGCCATGGTGAAAATAGTCAGTACCTGTGCAGGTGCATTTTGAACTTTGTGGCATCCCAAACAGCTTTGGTCAAGCTTTCAGTCTGTCTATCTATTCCCGGCCACCACACCTAGCTCCTGGTGAGACTCTTCATCTTGCCTGTACCTGAATGTCCTTCATATAGATGTTGTAATGCTTTGGTGTGCAGATGAGAGGGAAACACAACACAAAATCCACACATCGCCATCCTTTGACATAGCAACATTTGGTCTCATTTCACTGAAAACTCTGGAAACATAGGGTTACCATGAGCTGGCCATCCTTGCACGGTGATGTACACAGACTTTTGACAATGTCGGGTCATTCCTTGTTTCCCTTTGCATTCGAAAATTTGTTACTGGCAACCCGTCCACCAATGTTGTGTGAAACACCTCTACTGGGTCACAGTGTGAAGACTTTTGTTCTTCAGTTGCCAACAGCGGAAGACGTGACAAGCCATCATTATTGCTGTGTGATTTAGTACCCTTGAACTCTATGTAATAGAGTGGGCTCCCAGGAAAAGTGCCTAACATTGCAACTGGGTTGCAGATATCACTGGAATTTCTTCCTGATATTGAAAATGGGCACAAGGGACTGGCGGTCTGACACTAGAGTAAACATTTGTCCACTCAGGAAATGTTGGAACTTCTTTATTCCCCATACTAGACTAAGGACTGCTTAGTCACTCTGTGCCTAGCTCTGATCTTGGAACGAATGCAATCAGGCATTCAGATCAATCTTTTATAGTGTGTGACAAAACAGCTCCAGTGCCATAGAGGGACGTATCACATGCCAATCAGATGGACGGAGATGGGTCATAATGGGTGAGCAGTTCATCTGATGTTATTAGTCTCCTTGTTTCCTTTAAAGCTCTTTCACATCTTTCTGACCATTCCCACTTTACTTCTGTCTGTAACAATGCAGTCAATGGATGCAGCACTGTAGCAGTGTTTGGGAGAAACTGGTGGTAGTAGTTTACCCGGCCCAAGAATGACCTGATTTGTAACATATTTCCAGTTTGGTTTCTGTAGCACTGCTTCAGTCTTCTCTTGTGACTTACGTCAGCCATGCTTGTCAATGACATGTCCACAATATGAGATTTCATTCTTGAGAAACTCACATTTCTCTCTCTTTGCATGTAGATCATACTCACTCAGCCTGGTAAACACTTTAGCAAGGTTCTGGAGGTGGTCTTCATCATTCTTGCCTGTCACAATGATGTCAACAAGGTAACATTGTATTCCTGGGATATCTTGGAGAACTTGGTCTATTGCTCTTTACCAAATACCTGGAACTGACGTGCCGCCAATGATGAGACAATTATACTGGAACAGTCCCTTGTGAGTGTTAGTTGTAAGAAACTTCCTGCTTGACTGATCAATCTCCATTTGCAGACAAGTCGATCTTTGAAAACCTCTCCCTGCCTGACAAAGATGCAAATATGTCTTTTATTCACGGCAGGGGATACTGCACAGTGCACAGCACAGGGTTGATACTCACTTTGAAGTCTACACAGAGGCGAACAGCTCCGGCCTTTCCTTTCTTGATCGCCAGGACAATGCGTGTGGCCCAATCCCTCCACTCAGCCTTGGAGAGAATGCCCTATGCCTTCAAGCTCTGCAGTTCAGCATCCACTTTAGAACGTAGGGTGGAAGGCACTGATTGTGTCTTGTGGATTCATGGTGCTGCTGCTTCATCCAGTTCAATTCTGGCCTTTGTGCCTTTGAGTTTACCAACACCCTTCTCTAACACCTTCTCATTATCATAATAGTCATGATTAGTGCTACCGTTTGGGGTGCATTTGCCTGCTGATGACTCATTGAGAGCTTTGACTGTGTGACAGTCCAGTTGGACTTTTCTCAACCATTCACATTCAACAATTGCTGGCCCCCCACTTTTCAAAACATAAAGCTCTAATTGTTGTGTTTTTCACCCATACCTCAACAATTACTTTCAGTTTGCCTTTGGGTGACACTTTTTCACATGTGTATGTCTTTAGCATTACTGGGGTCTTTTGAAATTGTGGCTTAGAAAACAGTCTGTTGTAGTCAGCCTCCAAAGTTGTAGACAAAGCTGTCCCAGTATCCAGTTCTTTTTTCAGTTTTACACCAGACCCGATTGTGATCTATATCATTTTGTGATCTGCTTTCGTAATGCTATACAATTCTAGGCATGACAGCTCACTTTTGTCAGGCCCTGTGTTGTCTGATTCCGTTTTACATTTTGTTGCTTTGTGAGTTTGTTTAGTTTTGTGTTTCGTACTTTTCACACTGTGTGCTTTTCCCCCTTTGGTTGTGTTTTCTGTCTGACTTGCACATTCTCTATGTAACCTTGTCTGTGACACATCCGGCAAACTTTTTCTTTGCACCAACAGTCATTTGCCACATAAATAACATTTTTGGATTCTTAAACCTTTCAGCGACATCTTGCGTGTTTCACATTCTAAACTCTTTTTGTAGTTCTGCTGCATCCTTGCTGCAGTCTCTAATGATATTGTCGTGGTGTGCTTTCGGAGGACCGGACCCAGGTGCAGTGGAATGGCAGGATCCCCAGGAAGGGAATGAAACAAGAGGTTAAAAATTAGTATCAGAGCCTTAGAGGAGCAACCGAGTGACACCGCGAGAATTCATCCTCTCAGTACAATAACCCACTCCCACGTCCCCTTGTGCGCGTCTGCGACAGTGTTTTCCGTACTGTTTGACTCTGTCCTCCTCAGCCCCTCATCCCATTACTGTTGGTGCTGTTGGTGATATTCGCTGACATTCAGGTTTACACACGTCACCAATATGTTGTGTCTGTGCATCGACATATCAATTAAATAAAGGCACGCATGCAGGGGATGTGGTTAACGGGTGTAGTCACGTTGCAGGGAGAGCGAGAGAGAGCAGATCAATGTACATACATGGACAAGTGTTCAAAGCACATAGGTAAGTTATCGGTCCACATGTATTGCTAAGGGGAGTCATTGCTCTAAAGGAAATAGATCCATACATTACACTGCGGGCAGCCCAGCAACTTATTTATAAAATTAATATAAATATGTCATAAATAATAGTGAGAGCATGAATTGTAGATTCCTTGAAAGTGAGTCCAAAGGGGGTAGAATCATTACAGAGTTTTGTGGTGAGTGAAGTTATCCACACCAGTTTAGCAGCTTGATGTTTGAAGGGCAATAATGGTTCCTGGAGTTGGTGGATCTCCTTCCAGATGGCAGCAGTGAATAGAGCATGGCTTGGATGATGTGGGTCCTTGATGATGGATGCTGATTTCCTATAGTAGCACTCCATGTAGCACTGGGCTGTTACCACAATTTTTCTAGGCTTCTCTGTTCGAGCTGCCAGTGAAAGTAGAGCTTGCAAGCTTGATTTCAACTTTTAAGAGAAGTCTGGATAGGTATAAAGAAAGGTAGGTGTATGGCGGGCTATGGTCCTGGTGCAGGTCTGTAAGGATAGGCAGTTTAAATGGTTCAGCACTGATTGGACAGGTTGAAGGTCCTATTTTTGTGTTGCACTTTTCTATGACTCTATGACCCTAAATAAGCAATAAATACCAAGATGATGTGATGAAGAGTCTTTGAAAGTGAATCCATAGATTATGGGAACATGTCAGTGATGGGGCAACTGAAGTTGAGTGAAGTTGTTCTCACTGGTTCAAGAGCCTAATGGTTGAGGGGTCACAACTGTTCCTGAACCTGGTGGTTTGGTTCCTATGGCTCCTGTACCACCTTCTTCGTGACAGAAGTGAGAAGGGGGTGGTGATGGACGCTGCTTTCCTGTGACAGTGCTCCGTGTAGATATGATCATCAAATGACAGTGCAAACCAAATGGGCTGAATGGCCTGATTCTGCTCCCGTGTCTTATGCTCTTAGGATCTTACCTTCCCCCACCCTGGCAACCAGAACTGTACACGGAGTTCCAGCATGTTGGAATAAAAATGACTTATGATCACTTTGGAGTCATTTTCTTTCATACATTGACCTCTGCGGTCGGTCTGGGGGACGATGATGAAGGCCGAGGAAGGTCACAGCGAGGGGGTGAATATGGAGGAAATCTGCAGCTGTGTGTGAAGGTTCCCATTCATCTTGCACCCCATGCCCCTGGAGCCTGATCTAAATCTGTCAAGGGTGGTGTGCTGGCTGACCGTATATCAGCCTCCCCACGTTAAACAAAGTCACACACAGGCATTCTCCACTAACCACTTGGGAAAACATCATACTCAACTCAAGTGATCACACTACTACATTACTTTCATAAAAGCACCACTGGAAATGAACAGAAATTCAGCACAAATAAAAGTCATAACAATTTACCTATGGAATTGAAAGCTGGCTTCAAAACATACTTACTGAAGGTTCTAATCAGATTACATCAGAACACATCCTACCTTTGAAAGGACACTAAATAATCGCTCACTCCACAGATGTATTCTCTGTTGTCCTTGATCATAGAATCAACATAGTTAAATAAAAACAACAGGAATTCTGCAGATGCTGGAAATTCAAGCAACACACGTAAAAGTTGCTGGTGAACGCAGCAGGCCAGGCAGCATCTCTAGGAAGAGGTGCAGTCGACGTTTCAGGCCGAGACCCTGACGTCGACTGCACCTCTTCCTAGAGATGCTGCCTGGCCTGCTGCGTTCACCAGCAACTTTTATGTGTGTTGTTAGTTAAATAAAAGTTATTTTAATTCTCTGGTTTGAAGAGCTATTCATCTGTGTAATTTCAAATCTCAAAATTCAAGCCACAGAATCAGACAGATCCAATTAACATTATTTGCACACGAGTGGCTCGATAGTCTGTTCATGTCAGTGGATAACAGTGTGTGAGGATTGTGCTGGGGGAAGCACACAGCTTGTTTATGATAATAATAAATAAGTAATGGATAACATAGGGAACATGAATTGTAGATTGCTTGAAATTGAGTCCATACATTGTGGAATGATTTCTGCCTTGAGGTGTGTGAAGTTATTCATGCTGGTTCAGGAGCCTGATGGTTGGAAGTAATAATTGTTCCTGAAGCTGGTGGTGTGGGACCTAAGGCTCCTGTATCTCCTTCCCAATGATGAAGGATGTTGTTTTTTTTGTGTGGTAGTGCTCCTTGTTGAATTACTCAATGGTGGAGAGGGTTTTTCCTCTGGTAGCCTGGGAGGTATCCGTTACGTTTTGTAAGGTTTTCTGTTCATGAGCTGAATTCCTTTCAAGTTGTCTACATGAACTGTCCTGCTTCTCTGTATTTGATGCATATCCGCTAAAACACTCCTGTCCATGAAGCAGTCAAACTGCCTTGACAGAGGAGCTTGCCCAGGTGATTTGGAGGAGGATACTGATGGGGATGACAGCAGAGCAGAGAAGACTGAAGTTTCTGGGAATAGTCCACAAGGCGCAGGATAGATATGTCCCACAGAGGTAGGCAACCTTGGCTGACAAGGGAAGTTAACGACTGCACAAAAGCCAAGGAAAGGGCATATAAGGTAGCAAAAGTTAGTGGGAAGTTGGATGATTGGGAAGCTTTTAAAATTCGACAAAAGGCAACTAAGAAGCAGTAACAAGGGAAAAGATGAAATACGAGGGAAGTCTAGCCAATAATATGAAGCAGGATACCAAAGTATTTTTTTCAGTTGTATAAAAAGTAAAAGGGAGGTGAGAGTTGATATTGGACCACTGGAGCGTGATGCTGGTGCGGTAGTAATGGGGGACAAAGAAATGGCAGATGAACTTAATGAGTACTTGGCATCTGTCTTCACTATTGAAGACACTAGCAGTGTGCCAGAGGTCCATGAGTGTCAGGGAGCAGGAGTGAGTGCAATTGCTATTACAAAGGAAAAAGTTCTAGGTAAACTCAAATGTCTTTAGGTGGATAAGTCACCTGTACCTGATGGACTACATCCCAGCGTCCTGGGAGAGGTTGTTGAAGAGATAACAGATGCATTGGTCATGATCTTTCAAGAATCACTTGATTCTGGCATGCTCCTGGGGAATGGAAGATTGCAAATGTCACCCCACTCTTTAAGAACTGAGGAAGGCAAAAGAAAGGAAATTATATGCCAGTTAGGCTAACTCCCCGGGGTTGGGAGCTTGTTGGAGTCCATTATTGCGGATGAGGTTTGAAGTACTTGGAGACTGATGATAAAATAAGTCAAAGCCAGCATGGTTTCTGTAAAGGAAAATCTTGTCTGACAAATGTACTAAAGTTCTTCGAGGAAGTAACAAGCAGGTGGACAAAGGAGAGGCAGTGGATGTCATTTACTTGGATTTCCAGAAGGCATTTGATAAGCTGCCACACATGAGGCTGTTCAACAAGATAAAGTCCTATGGCATTACAGGAAAGATACTGGCATGAATAGAGGAATGGCTGACAGGCAGTAGGCAGCGAGTGGGAATAAAAGGAGCCTTTTCTGGTTGGTTGCCAGTGACTAGTGGTATTCCTCAGGGGTCAATATTGAGACTGCTACTTTTCACATTGTTTGTCAATGATTTGAATCAATAGTCACAGGCCTCCAGTTAGACAGGCGACCACCTATTACCACTGTCTGGTTTCTCCCACAATTATAATATCTAATCCAATTTATTACCTCGTCCTGAATGCCGAGTGACTGAACCTTCTTGACCAACCTCCCATGTGGGATCTAGTCAAATGCCTCCCTGAAGTCCATGTAGATAACATCCACTGCCTTGCCTTCATCCACTTTCCCAGTAACTTTCTCAAAAAACTCTTTAAGATTGTTTAGCCATAATGTACCACGCACGAAGCACTGTTGACTATCCTTACAATCCAAGTCTATCCAAATACTTCTATATCCAGTCTCTTAGAATACCTTCCAATAACTTTCCCACAACTGATGTCAGATTCACAGGCCGATAATTTCCTGCTTTATCCTTAAAATCTTTTCTAAACTGCAGAACATCATTGGCTGTCCTCCAATTCTCTGATAACTCTCATGTCACTAAGGGTGATTTAATTATCTCTACTCAGGCCCTGGCAGTTTCTGCAATTGCCCCTTGTAGAGTCCAAGGGAACACCTTGTCAAGCCCTAGGGATTTATCCACCCTGATGTGCCTCAGGATCGCAAAAACCTCCTTCTCTGTAATCTGTACAAGGTCCATAAAATTGATGTCACTTTGCCTCACTTCTATAGACTCAGTATCCATCTTCTGAGCAAAACCAGATGCAAAAGAAAATAAGATTTCCCTCATCAGTTTTGGCTTCAAAAAGGAATTCCCATGCTGATTTTCCAGATGACCAATTTTGTCCCTTGTAAACCTTTTGCTCTTAATGTATCTGTAGAATCCCTTACAACTCTATTTCACCTTGGCTGTTGGAGTAACTTCATGCCAGCTGTTAGCCCTCCTGATTTCTTTAATAAGTGTTCTCTTGCATTTCTTATACTCCTAAGCACCTCATCTTTCTTACCTGCCAATACATGCAATGCACCTCTTTTTTCTCTTAACTAGGGCCTCAATATCACTTGAAAACCAGGGTTCCCTACACTTCTGCCAGAAAAAATGTGAGATCTCCCTGTGGCCACCCACTTCAAGTCTACTTGCCATTCCCATTCTTACATGTCAGTCCATGGTCTTCTCTACTGTTGCAATGAGGCCACGCTCAGGTTGGAAGAACAACACCTTATCTTCCCGCTGGGTAGCCTCCAACCTGATGGCATGAACATCAATTTCTTGAACTTCCAGTAAATACCACCCCCCCCACCTCACCATTCCCATTCTCACTTCCCACTCTCACCTCACCTCCTTACCTGCCATCACCTCCTTCCAGTGCTCCTCCCCTTTCTCTTTCTTCCACGGTCATCTATCCTCTCCTGTCAGGTACTCCTTCTCCAGCTCTTCACCTATCAGATTCCTAGCTGTTACTTCACCCCTTCCCCTCTCCCAGTTTCAACTATCACCTACTAACTTGGACTTCTTCCACCCCTCCCTCCACCTTCTTGTTTTAACTTCTCATCTTTTTTCCAGTCCTGATGAAGGGTCTTGGGCTGAAGCATCAACTGTTCACTCCTTTCCATAGACGCTGCCTGGCCTGCTGAGTACCTCCAGCCTTTTCTTTATGTTCCCTACGTTTGTCATCTTTACCTTTAATTCTGATAGGGACATGGACCATGGCCTCTGGCTTTCATCCTACCACTTGAGAATGCTGAGACCTTGAACCGAGATGTCCCAGAACTTGTCACATGGAAGGCAACATACCATTTGGGAATCATCTTCTCGGCCACAGAATCTCCTTTTTGTTCCCCTAAGTAACAAATTCCCTTGCGCCACAGTACGCCTCTTCTCTCCCCTTCCCTTCAGAGTCACCAAACCAGACTTAGTGCCATAGACCCTATATCGCTGTGACTTTCCTCTGCTAGGTCATCCACCCAAACAGTAGACAAAGTTGAGGGGTATGGCCACAAGTGTGCTCTGTTTTGGCTGATTATCCCCTGTCCCCTTCCTGACTCTCACACAGTTTATCGAGTGATTCACCTTGGGTGTCTCTATATCTGCTCTCTCTTTCACCCCACCAACCTGCTGAATAATCTGGAGTTCATCCAGTTCCAGCTCCAACTCTGTAACGTGGATTGTTAGAAGCTGCAGCTGGATGCACTTCTCAGAATTGTAGTCATCAGAGACACTGAAGGTCTCCCTGTATTCCCACAAACTGAGTATCCAACTACCCTGCCTGGCATCTCTACTGCCCTATCTGAGCAAATATAAAGAAGGGAAGGAAAAAAACTCTACCTAGAGATTTTTTTTTGACTTCTCTGACTGAAACCTCAAAATCACCACTCTAACTCTGTCCACTCCGACAAAGGCCGCTGAGCCGATGGCTGGTACGCATGCCTTCCTTTAAGTTGTTGTTGCTAATTAATGCCGAGCACCGATAGGTCGCTGGTCAGAGCTCCAAACAAACTGGCGTGGGTTGCTACCTTTTATATTTGGTCAGCGGACCAGAAGGAATTTCCCTCCCCTGATCTCCCGATTGGTCACTGGTCAGAGCTCCAAGAGAGGCTTGATGAAGTGTCTCAGTCGGCCCCTCGATTGATGTTGCCTGACTTGCTGAGTTCCTCCAGCACTTTATTCTGCATTCTGCCATTGTTTTCCCTTGTACTATTCCAATGGATGGCTGTAATGAACTGATCTGTATGAAAGGTATGCAAGACAAGCTTTTTGTTGTATCTAAATACAACTAACCATAATAAATCCATTTCCATCTTTGTAAATCATTCCTGAACTATTTCCTGTTTAATGACATGAAGAGCAATTTCTTTAGACAAAGTGTGGTGAATCTGTGAAATTCATTTCCACAGACCATAAGATATAGGAGCAAAAGTAGGCAATTCAACCCATCAAGTCCTCTACCTTCTCCCAATACCTTTTGATACCCGGGCTAATCAAGAACCTATCTACCTCTGCCTTAAATGCACCCAGTGACTTGGCCTCTACAGCTGCTTGTGGCAACAAATTCCACAGATTTACCACCCTCTGAATAAAGTAATTTCTCCACATCTCAGTTCTAAATGGATGTCCTTCAATCCCGAAATTGTGCCCTTCTGTCCTAGACTCCCCTACCATGGGAAATAACTTTGCCATATCTAATCTGTTCAGGCCTTTCAACATTTGCAATTTTTCTATGAGACCCCCCCCCCCCCATTCTCCTGGACTTTCAGGAATATAGCCCAAGAGCTGCCAGACATTCCTCATACAGTACCTTTTCATTCCTAGAATAATTCTCGTGAATCTTCTCTGAACCCTCTCCAATGTCAGTATATATCTTTTCTAAAATAAGGAGCCCATAACTGCACACAATACTCCAAGTGTGGTCTCACAAGTACCTTATAGAGCCTAAACATC
Organism: Mobula birostris; assembly: GCF_030028105.1. Lineage (NCBI taxonomy): Eukaryota > Metazoa > Chordata > Chondrichthyes > Myliobatiformes > Myliobatidae > Mobula > Mobula birostris. Next base: position 13,521,066 of record NC_092373.1, read on the forward strand.
ACATCCAATGCTCTTACATTCTATACCTCTAGAAATGAATGCACACATTGCATTCGCCTACTTCACCACCGACTCAACTTGGAGAATAACCTTTAGGGTATCCTGCACAAGGACTCCCGAGCCCCTTTCCATCTCTGCATTTTGAATTCTCTCCCCATCTAAATAATAGTCTGTCCATTTATTTCTTCCACCGAAGTGCATGACCATACACTTTCCAACATTGTATTTCATTTGCCACTTCTTTGCACATTCCCTAAACTACCTAAGGCTCTCTGCAGGTTTTCTGTTTCCTCAACACTACCCCTCCTCCACCTATCTTTGTATCAGATGGCTGTGGAGGTCAAATCATTGGGTATATTTAAAGTGGAGGTTGGTAAGCTCTTAATTAATAATTGCCACAAAGGACGATGGGGAGCAGGTGGGAGATTGCGGTTGAGAGGGAAAATAAACTAATGTTCAAAGAAACCATACACAACCCTGAGAATTATTTTCTTGTGGGCATATACAGTAAATCCAAAAAACACAATAGGATCAATGAAAGATGGTACACAACAGGACGGACACACAACCGAATTGCAAAAGATGATGAGTGGGCAAATACAGAAGTAAAAGTAAATGATAACAAATAAATAACAACATGAAGTCATGGGTTAAGGGTGAAATGTGAAATGTTTAAGGGGAACATGAGGGACAACTGCTTCACTCAGAGGGTCATGTCATTGTGGAATGTGGTGCAAGTGGTTCATTCAAGCACGGGTTCAACATTTAAGAGAAATTTGGCTAGGTACACGCATGGTGGGGGTATGGAGTGATAGGGTCCTGGTGCAGGTCAATGGGAATAAGTTGCTTAAATGGTTTGCAACACACATCAAAGGAGTCCTGACGAAGGGTCTCGGCCCGAAACGTTGACTGCACCTCTTCCTAGAGATGCTGCCTGGCCTGCTGCGTTCACCAGCAACTTTGATGTGTGTTGCTTGAATTTCCAGCATCTACAGAATTCCTCGTGTTTACGTGCTTAAATGGTTTGGTTGGATAGGCTAAAGGGCCTGTTTCTGTGCTATGTCTTTCTATGATTCTGTGATTCTAAGCAAAAAATATTAAGAACTTGACATGGTGAGAGTCTTTGAAAGAGAGTCCATAGGTGGTGGGAACAGTTCAGTGATGGGGTGACTGAAGTTGAGTGAAGTTGTTCTCTCTGGTTCAAGTGCCTGACGGTTGAGAGGTCATAACTGTTCTTAAATCTGGTGGTGTGGGTCCTGAGGTTCCTGCAACTTCCTCCTGATGGCAGAAGCGAGAAGCCAGCATGTCCTGGATGACGGATGCAGCTTTCCTGCAACAGTGCTCTGCCTGGATGTGCCCATCAAATGGCAGTACAGGCACAACGGGTTAAACGCCTAATTCTGAACCTACGTCATATGGACTTGTGGTCTTATCTTCCCCCACCCAGGCAACCAGGACTGTACGCTGTGTTCCGGGAAATTGGAATTAAAATGATGTATGTTCACTTTGGAGTCATTTTCTATCACATATTGACCTCATGATGGAGCTGGGGGAAGATGGTGAAGGCCACAGCAAGGACAGTGATTGTGGAGGAAGTTCACACAGTGAAGGTTCCCATTCATCTTGCACTCCATGCTACTGGACCCTGATCCAAATCTGACAAGGATTGTGTGCTGGCTGACCGTATGTCAGCCTCCCCACGTTAAACAAAGTCACGCACAGGCATTCTCCACTAACCCCTTGGGAGAACATCATACTCCACTCGAGTGATCACACTACTACATTACTTCAATAAAAGCATCACTGGTAATGAATAGAAATACAGCACAATTAAAAATTGTGATAATTTATCTGTGGAATTAAACACTAGCTTCAAAGCTTACTTACTGAAGGTTCTAATCAGATTGCATCAGAACACATCCCACCATGGAAAGGAGACTAAATCATCTGTCACACCCCAGATGTATTCTCTGTTCTCCTCTATTAGAGAATCAACTGAGTTCAATAAAAATTGTTTTTATCCTCTGGTTGAAGAGCTACTCATCAGTGCAAATTCAAAACGCTACATTCAAGGCACAGAATCAAACAGATCCGATTGATAATATCTGTGCATAGCTGGCCCGGTAGCTTGTTTGTGTCAATGGCTGGCATAGTGTGAGGAATGCGCTGGGGGCAGCCCACAACTGCCGCCACACTTCCGGCGCCAACATCCCCAACCCAGCCCAGATGCCTTTGGAATGTGGGAGGAAACTGGAGCATCCGGTGGAAACCCGCGTGGTCGTGGGGAGAATGTACAAACTCCCGACAGACAGCAGCAGAAATTCAACCCCAGTCGGTGATGGCTGTAGGGAGTTGCTCTAACTGCTACTCTACCACACTGCCCAAGGTGAGGAAGGTATAGTAGCAAACTTTTTAAAGAAAGCTGGGGAGGAACATGGATGTGGAGAGCGGGGAGGATAAGACCAGGGGACACAGCCTCAGAATAGAGGGACTTCCTTTTAGAATGGAAATGAGGAGCAAACCCTTTAGCAAGATAGAGGTGAATTTGCTTCGGGAAGCTGTGGAGCCCAAGTCATTGGGGATAGTTAAGGCAGAGGTCGCTCGATTTTTGGTTAGTCAGGGCTTGAGAGGATATGGGAAGAAGACAGGAGATTGGGGCAGGGAAGCAGGAGATTGGATCAACCATGATGAAATGGTGGAGCATACTCAATGGGCCAAATGGCCTATTTCTACTCCTATATCTTATGGACTTATGGCTAGGAAAGGTTGAGATTTTTGGGCCAAACACTGGCAAATGCGTTTAGCTTGGATGGATATCTTAGTTGGCAGGGACTGGATAGATTGAAGGGCCTGGTTCTGAGCTGTATCACTCTTCATATGATTTCCAGACTTCCATAAGCCTGGTAGACTTGTTCTTCACCCCACTGAAAAAAACTCAAAGTAACCTCATGGAGAAACTCCTCAATCTTTATAAACACAATAGATTCTGTAGATGCTAAAAATCCAGATTATAGGAATCCGTTAGTCTCACGAGACCATGGATTTGTGCCTTGGAAAGTTTCCAGGGCTCAGGCCTGGGCGAGGTTGTATGGAAGACAGGTAGTTGCCCATGCTGCAAGTCTCCCCTCTCCACGCCACCGATGTTGTCCAAGGGAAGGGCATTAGGAACCATACAGCTTGGCACCGGTGTCGTCACAGAGCAATGTGTGTTTAAGTGCCTTGCTCAAGGACACAACATGCTGCCTCAGCCAAGGCTCGAACTAGTGACCTTCAGGTTGCTAGACGAATGCCTTAACCACTTGGCCAACACAAAATCCAGACTGAGGCACACAAAATGGTGCTGGAACTAAGGAAGTCAGGCAGCATCAATGGAGAGGAATAAAGAACCAATGTTTTGGGCCAAGATCCTACATCAGGACTGGAAAGGAATGGGGCAGAAGCCAGAATGGGAAGGTGAGGGAAGGGGAAGGAGTACAGGCTGGAAGGTGATAGGTGAGCGCAGATGAGGGGGAAGGTAGATGGGTGAGGGAGGGATCAAAGATTAATTTATTGGAGCAACGTGGCAGAATAACTGCTGGTACCATTCTATTACAGAGGCTGCAACAGGTTCAATTCCCGCCACTGCCTGTAAGGAGTTTCTATGTTTTCCACCTGACCACATGGGTTTCCTCCAGTGCTCTGGCTTCCATATGTCCAAAAGGCCACAGGGCAATAGGAGCAGAATAAGGACATTCAGCCCATCAAATCTGCTCCACCATTCCATCATGGCATATTAATTATCTCTCTCTCCTGCCAACTCCCTGTAACCTTTGCCACCTTACTAATCAAAAACCTATCAACCTCTGCTATAAATATATCCAATGACACAGCCAGCTGTGGCAATAAATTTCTGCAAATTCTGACTAAGAGAATCCCTCATATCTGTTCTATAGGGACATCCCTCTATCGCAAAGCCGTGCCCTCTGGTCCTAGAATCTCCCACTATAGGAAACGTCCTCTCCAGATCCATTCCATCTAGACCTTTCAATATTCAATACGTTTCAATGACGCGCCCAAACGCACCAGCTTGCGGCGTTTAGATGCTCTAACTCTCAGGTATACGGGTAGCTAGCATGGCCCCGTTAATGACTCAGGACTGTTCTGCCAATTGTAAATCACATTTTGGGTGCAAGAATTGAGTATTTAAAGAGCACCTGATTTGAGGTTCAGTGCTGAATCATAAGCCTCATTAGAGATATTGTCGAGCGTTTTGCTCAGTTCTTGTCCCTGCAATATGTTTCAGTTCAGTCTCTTGGCCTCCTGAACATAAGCCAGGTTCTTGTGGTCTTGCAGGCAATGAAAGTATTCTTAGCCCCCTCAAGACACTGATGTCATTCCTCTAATATTAACTTAACTGCTAATAGCTCCCAATTCTTGATATCATAGTTGCTCTTGGCCAGGAATAGTCATCCGGAGAAGAATGCACTGAGTGCAGTTTACTGTCTGAAGATGACTGTGGAGACAACACTGCACCCACTCTGATGTCTGTGCCGTCCACCTCCATGACAAAGGAAAGTTTGGGTTCAGTGAAACTAAGGTGGCACCTGATGTGAACCACTGTTTAGGCTCTGCAAATGCAGCCTCTGCTTCTGTAGTTCAGACTAAGAGGCCTGTGGATCTCTTAGAGCCATCAGTGGAGCTGCCAATGAGCTGAAGTTCCTGATGAACTTCCAGTAAAAGTTAGCAATCTCAAAGGTTTCCAAGGTCCAATTTAATGTCAGAGAAATGTATACAATATACGTCCTGAAATGCTTTTTCTTCGCAACCATCCAAGAAAACAGAGGAGTGCCCCAAGGAATGAATGACAGTCAAATGTTAGAACCCCAAAGTCCCTCCCCCACCCCAACTCCAGGAATCACTAGATTTTTTTTTTGACATTATATGGTTGTGGCCTATCTCTGACAGCCTGGCTCTTCATAGGATCCATCCAGAGATTGCAATTGGTGATGATAAAACCCAAAAATGAAACTTGTCACGTGAAATTTGGATGTCTCCAACTTGACATAAAGTCCATGGTCTGGGAACCTCTTTAAAATGTCCCTGAAGCGAGTGACGTACTCTTCCATGGACTTTGAGAAGATTAGGTTATCGTCCAAGTAGATGAAGACATACTTATGAAGCCTATCCCAGAGCATGTCATTTATAAAGGCCTGAAAAACTGCTGAAGTGTTTGCAAGGCTGAAGGGCATAACTAGGTACTGGTAGAGCCACTTGGATGTATTGAATGCAGTCTTCCACTCATCGCCTTCCCTTATGTGGACCAAATTGTACATACTCCATGGGACTAGATTACTGAATACTCTTGCCCCTTGGAGAATCTCAAAGGCAGTATTCACGGCTGCACCTGATAACTGTGATCTCCGTCTCAGAGGCCGATGTTAAGCTGTCTTTAAAGATTGTGGACCATGGCAAGGCAGAGGATCCCAATGGAGTACTTGGTAAGGCTCTGAAAATCTGTGCCAATGAACTAGCAAGAGTATTCAAGGACACTTTCAACCTCTCACTGCTATTGGTGGAAGTTCCCACTTGCTTCAAAAAGGCATTGATTATACCAGTGTCTAAGAAGAGTAATGTTAGCTGCCTTAATGAATATCGCCCAGTAGTACTCACATCTACAGTGATGAAATGCTTTATGAGGTTGGTCATGACTAGACTGAACTCCTGCCTCAGCAAGGACCTGGACCCACTGCAATTTGCCTATCGCCAGAATAGGTCAATGGCAGATGCAATCTCATTGGCTCTTCCCATGGCCTTAGGCCACCTGGACAACACAAACACCTATGTCAGGACGTTTTTCATCAACTGTAACTCAGCATTTAATACCGTCATTTCCACAATCCTGATTGAGAATTTGCAGAACCTGGGCCTCTGTACATCCCTCTGCAATTGGATTCTCAACTTCTTAACCAGAAGAAGTCTGTGTGGATTGGTGATAACATATCCTCCTCGCTGATTATCAACACTGGCACACCTCAGAGGTGTGTGCTTAGCCCACTGCACTATTCTCTATATACACAAAACCATGTGGCTAGGCATAGCTCAAATACCATCTATAAATTTGCTGACAATACAATCATTGTTGGTAGAATCTCAGATGGTGACGAGGGTGTACAGGAGTGAGATATGTCAACTAGTGGAGTGGTGCTGCAGCAACAACCTGGCAATCAACATCAGTTAGACGAAAGAGCTGATTGCGGACTTTAGGAAGGGTAAGACGAAGGAACACATACCAATCCTCATAGAGGGATCAGAAGTGGAGAGAGTGAGCAGTTTCACGTTCCTGGGTGTCAAGATCTCTGAGGACCTAACCTGGTCCCAACATATCGATGTTGTTATAAAGAAGGCAAGATAGCAGCTATACTTTATTAGGAGTTTGAAGAGATTTGGCATGTCAACAAATACACTCAAAAACTTCTATGGTTGTACTGTGGAGAGCATTCTGACAGGCTGCATCACCCTCTGGTATGGAGGGGTTACAGCACAGGATCGAAACAAGTTGAAGAAGGTTGTAAATCTAATCAGCTTCATCTTGGGTACTATCCTATAAAGTACCCAGGACATCTTCAGGGAGCGGTGTCTCAGAAAGGTAGCGTCCATTATTAAGGACCTCCAGCACACAGAGCATGCCCTTTTCTCACTGTTACCGTCAGGTAGGAGGTACAGAAGCCTGAAGTCACACACTCAGCAATCCAGGAACAGCTACTTCCCCTCTGCCATCTGATTCCGAAATGGGCATTGAACCTTTGGACACTACCTCACTTCTTTTTAAATACAGTATTTCTGTTTTTTCACAATTTTTTAATCTAGTCAATCTACATAATTGATTTACTTGTTTATTGTTTTTATTAGTTTATTTTTTATTGTTATTATTATTACTTTTTCTTCTATATTATGTATTGCATTGAGCTGCTGCTGCTAAGTTAACAAATTTCACGTCACATGCCGTTGATAATAAACCCGATTCTGATGATTGGAAGGCCCATGCTCACTTCTCACTGCTGCATTGGGAAGGAGGTACAGGAGCCTTAGGTCCCCCACCACCAGGTTCAGAAACAGTTATTACCCTTCAACCATTAGGCTTCTGAACCATTGTGGGTAACTTCACTCACCCCAACTCTGAATTATTTCCACTCACAGAACTCAACCTATGGATTCATTTTCAAGGACTCTACAACCCATGTTCTCAATATTATATGTTACTAATTTGTTTATTATTATCAATTCAATTCAAGTTTAATTGTCATTCAAACATACATGAATACTGATGAATACAGCTTAACAAGACAGCATTACCATGGGGTAAAGGTGCTAAAACACATTACTTACAGTTACACACAAGAACACGTTCATGGAATGAAAGAGTCCCGACACCCACCCTCTGTGACAGCCCAACCTGATGCCCAGTATGTCAACAGCCCATATATAATAACAGTAAAATACAGCAATGCAGAATATGCATGTATATAATCCAGACTAACCCCCCCCCCTCCACCCACCGATATCATCTGCTGACCCACCCAGATGCCCGCTAGGTGACATCATGGCTTGGAGATCCAGTGTTCGCATATGCAAACACATACAGAATATTAGTATTATTTTGTTTTTTTTTAAATATTTGTGCAGTTTGTCATCTTTTGCTCAATGATTGCATGTCCATCTCTTGTTAATAGTTTTTCATTAATTCTATTGTGTTTCTTTGTATCTATTGCAAATGCCCACAAGAAAATGAATCTCAGGGTAGGTTATGGTGAGGTACAGATACTATGAAAATTATTCTACTTTGAACTTTGAACAACCTGTCCCTTTTTATTGAGCACTTTGTTGGCAACCCTTCTTCCTATTCTTGGACTCAACAACTGTGCTTACCTGGCCTGGATGGATATGACCAACAGAGCCAATCCGAGAAGATGCTGACAAGGTGTCTAAGGCTTCGGGTCTTGCTGTGGTCCTGCTCCCAGCCCATGCCAGGAGGAAGTTCAGTTGAACGGGATGTGTCTTCACTTCTAATCAAAACGGGGATATATTTATAAACTTTTAAAAATTTCTGATAAGTAGAGGCAGTTAAAATTACTAAAACCTCAGTAAATAATTGAAAGAATAAAAATATACAGATAAGATAAAATTAATCACAGATATGTTAAATCATTAAGGAACTGAAGCAAACGAAATCAATTATCTCTTTTCCTTCTAAAGTCCCAGCTAGCAAGCAATGAATGGGGGCATAATCCTACACCGATTAGGCTGGGGTAGGATTGGGAAGGGGAGTGGTTTGTAGAGTGACTTAATAGTGTGGAATCCCAGCAAGACGTGGCTCTACCATTGGACTCGATGAGCGACAGAGCGGAGCAACAGATGGGCTGACACCTGCCACTCAGCATGGCCATAAGGTGTGGTTGTGTTACCCTGGCTGTAACGTCAATAGTCTTCTGGCCTAGAGCTTTTCCCGTTTGCCTTCTCCAGACCAGTGTTTTGTTTCTTCACTTCTATGTTTCTTTACACCATCATTCCTCTGAATGGATCACTTACACTCAGTATCCTCTTTATTACTTACCTTCTGCACCTAATAAAGTGGCCGCTGAGTGTATGCCCGTGGTCTTCTGCTGCTGTAGCCCATCCATTTCAAGGTTCATCATGTTGTGCACTCAGAGAGGCTCCTCTGCATACCACGGTTGTAACTAATGGTTATTTGAGATACTGTTGCCTTCCTGCCTGTTTGAACTAGTTTCACCATTGTCTTCTGACCCCTCTCAATAGCAAGGCATTTTCACTCACAGAATTGCTGTCGACTGGATATATTTTTTTAATTTCTCGTACCACTCTCTGTAAACTCCAGAGACTGTTGTGCATGAAAGTCTCAGATCAGCAGTTCCTGAAATTCTCAATCCATCCCATTCGGTACCAATGATCATTCCATGGTGAAATTCACTTAGATCACATTTCTACCCCATTCTGATGCTTGGTCTGAACAACAACTGAACCTCTTGACCATGTCTGCATGCTTTTATGCATTGAGTTGCTGTCATGTGATGCGATGATTAGTTATTTTCATTAATGAGCAGGTATAATGTGTACCTAACAAAGTGACCACTGTGCATAAAACATGCTGTTAAACTCATTCCCTCTTGTTCTTTCCTCCACACATAGGCAGAGTCCATTAGAGGGGAGGTTAGTCCCTGTGATATACTGAGATGTGTCCACAAATCTCTGCAGTTTCCTGTGGTCAAGGGCAGAGCAGTTGTAATACAAAGCTGCGATATATCCGGTGATGTAGAGTATCTTCTCCGATGATTGTGATCTTGTTGTGGTGGAGGGGCCTGAGAGTTACTGAGACCCCTAGAGCGATGCCATCTGCAGTTTAGCTGTTTGGTGCTTAGCTCTTGGTAGGGTCACCCATCGCAGTAAGGTCAAGGGGGAGTTTCAGACAAAGAGGAAACTAACCAAGAGCTCAGTGTTGAAGCTGGCAGAAGATGATGACACATGATGGAAGGGAAGGTGGAGAGAGGCTGAAACAGTGAAGGGTTCCCAGTCATCTTGCATTCCATGACATTGAATCCTGACCCTGATCTGTCAAGGACCATGTGATGGCTGCCCATGCATCAACCTCCCCATGTTACACAAAGTCACTCACAGGCCTTTTCCATTAAGGGAATCTACCCTAACGTAACCACAGCCACCACATACCTTTATCCACACAGCACTGGAAACGTGGAACCCAGATCGTCACCCACAACCACCTGAGAACCCACCAAGAGACAACCCTTGGAAAAAATGTCATATTTGAAGAGTGGTCACACTACTTCTATGATGTATCTGGACAGAATGCTTCCTATAGGGCATCTATAAAAATTAGAGAGGTTCAAAGGGAACATGTTCCCTCCCTCTCATTTCTCTATCATCTATACTTGCTTTAGGAAGTTTTATCTAAAGTTTTACATAGTTCTGATGCAAGTTTGTTAACCTAACATGGAGTCACAAGAAACAGCAGCAGCTGGAATTTATTTATTTGTTTTATTTATTGAAATACATTGTGGAACAGGCCCTTCCGGCCCTTTGAGCCACACCACCCAGCAATCCCCGATTTAATTCCCAGCCCAATCACAAGACAATTGACAATGTCTAATTAACCCACCAACTTGTACATCTTTGAACTGTGGGAGGAAACTAGAGCACCTAGAGAAAACCCACATGGTCATAGGGAGAACGTACAAACTTCTGACGTAGTGGCAGGAAATGAACCCAGGTCACCTTTACCGTAAAGTGTTGTGCTAACCACTATGGTACTGTGCTGCTCCACACAGATCAGGAGCAACAAACAATCTGCTGGAGGAGCTCAGTGGGCCGAATAGACAGAGTCCACAGAAGGGAGACTGGTTTCTGTGATGTGCTGAGCTGTGTCCACAACTCTGCAGTTTCAGAATCAGAATCAGTTTCAATAGGCAGGAGGAGAAGATGGCGGTGTGATGCAGCACACGCAGCTCTCCGGTGTAATTATATCGTATTTGTAAGTAGGATGCCGTGCACAATTCTGATTTGATGGAGACAGACGTGAGGAGCACAGAGGAACATCTGGAGAAACTTCTGAAATGCCCAGTTTGCTGCCGCTGCTCCTGTGCGATCGAGAATCTCCGGAGGGGAGGCCCCAAAATCCCTGGCTTTGCCTGCTGCTGGCGACTGAGGCTGGGGTTGAAGCATTCGGCAGAGATGGTGCTCGGTACTCGGTGTCGAAGGGCTGGTTGGAGGTTCGAAGTTTTCAGACGACTCAGAGTCGGACTGTGGTCAGGCATGGCAGGGAGAGTTTTCTTCCTTCTCCCGTCTTCGTGAGATGTGGGACTTTCGAGAGACTTTGAACTTTTTTACTGTGCCATGGCCTGTTCTTTATCAAGTTACGGTATTGTTGCACTGTTGTAACTATATGTTATAATTATGTGGTTTTTGTTAGTTTTTCAGTCTTGGTCTGTCCTGTGTTTTGTGATATCACACCGGAGGAATATTGCATCATTTCTTAATGCATGCATTACTAAATGACAATAAAAGAGGACCGCGTGTCCTCATAATCTAATATCACTGGCATAGGTCGTGAAATATGTGGTTTTGCAGCAGTAGTACAGTGCAAAACAAAATAAAACATAACTACATAACTATAAATTACAATAAAAACAATAAGATGGATTTTTATATATAGATTTAGATTATTAGTGCAAAAAGAGAGCAAAGAAAAAAATCATGGTGAGCTGGTAGGTCATGTACATGAGTTCAATGTCTATTCAGAAATCTGACGGTGGAGGGGAAGAAGCTGTTCCTAAACCATTGAGTGTGTGTCTTCAGGCTCCTGCTCCCCCTCCTCGATGGTAGCAATGAGAAGAAAGAACGGCATGGGTGATGAGGTGATTAATGAGGTGATTGAATTTATCCACTCTGGTTCAGGAGTCTGATGGTTGAAAGGTAGTTACTACTCCTGGACATGTTGGCATGGGACCTTAGATGTCTGAACCAAGATCGGCTAGCCCCAAGGATGAGGGCCAATGACTCCCTGAGGTCAGTGAGTTCCGGGCCCAGAGGTCCATGCAGGACAGTCCCAACAGTCCCAAAAGTCCAAGGGCAGTTGGTAGGTCCAGAGGCATGAGGCTGGTCAGCAGGTCTATATGTGGGACTCCATCAATCCCCAGGGAAGCAAGCTGGGGTGGCAGGTGGTGAGGATGAAGACCTGTGATCCCTGGGTTCAAGACCGTTGTCATGGACAAGGTGCAGTGGCCCCCCAATGGGGAGGGGGTAGTTTTGCTCTCTCTCTTGGTGGATATTGGCAGCGTGTTGTTCTGCTGAGCATTGTGGGCATATTATGATGGTGCTGGAAGTGACCCAACAACTGTCATCTGCCTCAGCACATCCTCACATTGTGTTGGTTAATGTAAACAATGCATTTCCCTGTATGTTTTGATGTACATGTGACCAATAAATCTAACTGAATGTAATCTAAGCTAAAAACACACACTGATGTTACGCAACCAGGTCCCTAAGACAGCAGTTCTCTAAACTCCTAATGAAGGTCACATGCGAGCTCCATCTCTTGTAGGTCAATTCTCTAAATCTATTGAACTTTATCTCCTGTAGGTCATCACATGTAGATAGAACTCCATCTTCTGTAGGCCAATTGTGTATATCAATTCTCTAAACTCCCAAGGAAGGTCACATGCGAGCACCGCTAATATAGCTCAATTCTCTAAATCCATTGACCTACATCATTCTCATGTAGGTCAATTCTATCAGGTAGTTCTCTAAATACCCAGAGGTTACATGCAACTTCCACCTCCTGTGGATTCCTCTTCCAGTTGCATGGTATTGTGATAATAGCTCACCTGCTGTTCACTGTCACTGAATTTAAATCACTGAACTCCCTTTCACTGGAAAGACTGTGGCATGGTAGCGAAGTGGTTAGCACAATCCTTTAGGGTACCAACAAATCGGGTTCAATTCTGCTCTTACCTGTAAAGAGTATGTACGTTCGCCCCGTGACTATGAGGTTTCCTCCAGTTACCATGGTTTCCTCCCACCGTCCAACGATGTACCAGTTGGTAGGTTAATTGGTCATTGTACCCATGATGGTGCTGGCTGAGTTTACAACCCTCTGCAGCTTTTTCCGATCCTGTACAGTGGCCCTTCCGTACCAGAGGGTGATGCAACCAGTTAGAATGTTCTCCTTGCTAATTCTGCAAAAATTTCCTAGAGTCTTTAGTGACATACCAAATCTCCTCAAACTCCTAATAAAATATAGATGCTGATGTGCCTTCTTTGAAGTTGCATCAATATATTGAACCCAGTATAGATCTTCAGAGATGTTTGCACCCAGGAACTTGACATTGCTCATCCTTTCCGCTGCTGACCCCTCAGGAAGGACTGGGCTGTGTTCCCTCAACTTCCCCTTCCTGAAGTCCACAATCAATCCCTGATGTTGAGTGCAATGTTGAGCTGCTACACCACTCAACCAGCTGATCTGTCTCACTCCTGTACTCCTCTGAAATTCTGCCAACAATAGTTGTGTCATTAACAAATTTATAGAAAGTTTTTGAGCTGCTCCTAGCCACACAGTAGTGGGTGTAGCGAGAGTGGGACAGTGGGATGTGCACTCATTCTTAACGTGTGCCAGTGCTCATAGTGCTCAGTAGAACAACATAGAACACAACAAAACAGAACATAATAAGTAACAAAGTAATCACAGTGAAACAAGCCCCGTTCCTCCCTGTCTGACACCCACCTGCCCACGCACATATCTCGTCTTGTAACCCCAGGATAGGCTGTCTTCTTTAGCCTCCAGTGGACTTGTAGATCTGAAGATACTGGGCCCCAACTTCCCCTGAGTACGTAGAACATAGAACATAGAATAGTACAGCACAGTACAGGCCTTTCGGCCCACAATGTTGTGCCGACCCTCAAACCCTGCCTCCCATATAAGCCCCCACCTTAAATTCCTCCGTATACCTGTCTAGTAGTCTCTTAAACTTCACTAGTGTATCTGCCTCCACCACTGACTCAGGCAGTGCATTCCACGCACCAACCACCCTCTGAGTAAAAAACCTTCCTCTAATATCCCCCTTGAACTTCCCACCCCTTACCTTAAAGCCATGTCCTCTTGTATTGAGCAGTGGTGCCCTGGGGAAGAGGCGCTGGCTATCCACTCTATCTATTCCTCGTATTATCTTGTACACCTCTATCGTGTCTCCTCTCATCCTCCTTCTCTCCAAAGAGTAAAGCCCTAGCTCCCTTAACCTCTGATCATGATGCATACTCTCTAAACCAGGCAGCATTCTGGTAAATCTCCTCTGTACCCTTTCCAATGCTTCCACATCCTTCCTATAGTGAGGCGACCAGAACTGGACACAGTACTCCAAGTGTGGCCTAACCATAGTTTTATAGAGCTGCATCATTACATAGCAACTCTTAAACTCTATCCCTCGACTTATGAAAGCTAACACCCCATAAGCTTTCTTAACTACCCTATCTACCTGTGAGGCAACTTTCAGGGATCTGTGGACATGTACCCCCAGATCCCTCTGCTCCTCCACACTACCAAGTATCCTGTCATTTACTTTGTACTCTGCCTTGGAGTTTGTCCTTCCAAAATGTATCACCTCACACTTCTCCTGGTTGAACTCCATCTGCCACTTCTCAGCCCACTTCTGCATCCTATCAATGTCTCTCTGCAACCTTTGACAATCCTCCACTATCTACAACACCACCAACCTTGCTAACCCACCCTTCTACCCCCACATCCAGGTTGTTAATAAAAAAGTACTGGCAGATATTAACAGACTTGGGGTTCCAGCCATGGGCCTCAGCTTTTGGACTTCCCACTGGTCTTCAGTCTTTGACCTGTATCTCTAATTGACCAATTAAACTCCAGTCGAAGCATAAACAATGCTGATTAGCTGATATCAGGGTTTCCCAACCTGGGATCTGTGATCTATCAGTTAATGGTAGGAGTCTATGGCATTAAAAAAGTTTGGGAGCCCCTGACTCACATTCTAACTTCCTGATCATCTGATTTCAGGATAAACATCGCCAATCACCATGACAGGGCGACACAGTAGGACCAGTACCTGCCACCTGGGCTCATTTCCCGCTAGTGTCTGTAAGGGTATATTCTCTGCATCATCCCGTGGGTTTCCTCCAGGTGCTCTGGTTTCCTCCCACAGTCCTAAGACATACCAATTGGTAGGTTAATTGGTCATTATAAATTGTCCCATGATTAGGTTACGGTTAAATCGGGGGATTGCTGGGCGGTGCTGTTCAGAAGAGCCTCCTTCACGCTGTATCTCAATTAATAACTAAATAAATATGACACTAAAAGAGAAGCTCCATTTCTCTTCAAAATCAAATTGAATATACTTCAGTCTCTTTGATCAAGCTGCGGATCAACATTCCACCGAGATAGTCATTCCCACCGACCCTTCACCCCCATTAAAGAAAGAAGCTTGCCCCTTTCCCTGCCTGATGGAAGTATTTGGAGAAAGTGGAGATCTGATCCAATCACATCAGACAATCCAGACTAAAACCAGCTGTTGTTCAAAATTGGATGTATTTCTTCAGGCAATTACTGATGGTGGTTTGCAAGTCACATCCCTCGAGGAGCCTGTCAATCTCCCCACCCCTGCAGCTGAGGCATGATTGGAAGTAGACCCCCTGCCTAACAATTAACAGCAGTGAGGGCTAGTAATGGGATGGGAAGTCAAACCACATGTGGGTGTTTTTAATGATAGTTTTGGCTGACACTCTTACTGTTAGCACCTCCTGCAGATCTTGCAGTGGCTTTATTACCTAGTGACGTGCCTCTAACACAGGCAGAGCTGCCTGATGGCATGAGCATCAATTTCACCAACTTCTGGTAATGTCTCCCCCCAATTCCCCTCCTCTCCTTTTCCATTCCCCATTCCGGCTCTCTTCTCAGCCCTTCTCTTCTCCTCACCTGTCTACCACCTCCCCCGATCCCCCTTCTCCTTCCCCTTCTCCCATGGTCCACTGTTCTCTCCTATCAGATTCCTTCTTCTTCAGCCCTTTACCTCTTCCAACGATCACCTCCCAACTTTTTAACTTCATTCCCCACTCACCCACTTCATTTTTCTGGCATCTTCCCCCTTCCCCTCTAGTCCTGATGAGGGTCTTGGCTGAAGACATAGGAGCAGAATTAGGCCATTTGACCCATCAAGTCTGCTCGGCCACTCTATCATGGCTGATCCAGTCTTCCTCTCCGCCCCAGTCTCCTGCCTTCTCCCCATATCCCTTGATGCCCTGATCAGTCAAGAAACTATCAAACTCTGCCTTAAATGTACATAAAGACCTGGCCTCCACAGCAGCCTGTAGCAAAGAATTCCACAGATTCACCATTCTCTGGGTAAGGAAATTCCTCCTCATCTCCATTCTAAAAGGTCACCCCTCTATTCTGAGCCAGTGTCCTCTGGTCTTAGATGCTCCCACCACAGGAAACATCCTCTCCACTTCCATTCTATAAAGGCCTTTCACCATTCAATAGGTGTCAATTAGATCACCGCTCATTCTTCTGAATTCTAGTGAATACGGGCCCAGAGACATCAGAAGTTCTTCATATGACAAGCTCTTCAATCCTGGATTGTTTATTCCTTTGCATCGATGCTGCCTGACCTGCTGAGTTCCTCTAGCGTTTTATATAACCATATAACGATTACAGCACGGAAACAGGCCATCTCAGCCCTTCTAGTCCGTGCTGTTTTGTGTGTGCCCCTGGGAATTTTAGATATAGTTAAATATGTACATCTGAAATAATTTGATTGTATTCCAATGGTGACCATGAAGCTATTGATGGTTGTAAACCCGCAATAGTTCACCAAAGCCTTCACAGAGGGAGGTGATGGGCAGGCAAGGAGATAATAGACAGAGAAAAACAGGAATGGGAAATGGTGAAAAGGGAGGGGACAATTACTGGAAGTTCGAGAAATCGATGTTCATGCCATCAGGCTGGAGGCTACTCAGATGGAATATAAGGTGTTGCTCCTCCAACCTGAATGTGGCTTCATCACAGCAGTAGAGGAGGCTGTGGATTGACATGTTGGAATGGGAATAGAAAGTGGAATTGAAATGGGTGTCTACCAGGAGAAACTGAGTTATCTGACAGAAGGAGCATAAGTGCTTGGTGAAACAGTCTCCAAATCAACATCAGGTCTCACCAATATACAGGAGGCCACACTGGGTGCGCCGGGTATAGTAGATGACCCCTACAGACTCACAGGTGAGGTGTTGCCTTACATGGAAGGATTATTGAGGGTCCCAAATGCTAGTGAGGGAGGTGTAGGATGTGGTACTTGTTCAACTTGCAAGGATAAGTGCTAGGAGGGACGAGTGGACAATGGTGTCACATTGGGAGCGAGCCCTGTGGAGAGCAGAAAGGGGTGGGGTGGGATGATGTGCCAGGTGGTGGGATCCTATTGAAGATAGTAGAAGTTACGGAGAATTACGTGCTGGATGCAGAGGCTAGTGGGGTGGTGGGTGACCACAAGAGGAGCCCTATCCCTGGTGTGGTGGCAGGAGGAAGGGGGAGGGCAGACATGCGCTAAATGGAAGAGATGCAGACGAAGGCAGTGTTAGGGTGGCCTGGATATCTGATCGACCAGCTGATCTATCTTACTCCTGTGTGCCTCCACATCACCATTTGAGATTATCCCAACAATAGTCATGTCAATGGCAAATTTATAGATGGCCTTTGAGCTATGCCTAGCCACATAGTCATAGGTATAGAGAAAGAAGATCAGTGGGATAAGCACTAAACCATAAGGTGCACCAGTGTTTCATATTGAAACATTCTCATTGGAGCAGAGAGTATTCATGTAAAAAACACCATTCGTCTCAATCATGCTCATTCCTGTCACAGCCACGGATTCAGCAGTGCAGCAGATATGGCAATGGTGCTTGTGAATGTGCATGTGTCAGCTAATTATTATTTCATTGTGATGGTATTTAACTCCATTCATTCCTTTGTAGTATTTGTTTGAGACTTGGACGTAGCAAAACTTTGCAGCCTTGTCTGAGAAATTGGACTATTGAGTCAACTGACTCCGAAGGCATTCGTTTTATGCAACACACACAAAAATTGCTGGTGAACGCAGCAGGCCAGGCAGCATCTATAGGAAGAGGTACAGTCGACGTTTTAGGCCGAGACGCTTCGTCAGGACAAACTGAAAGAAGAGTTAGTAAGAGATTTTCATTTTATTTTTATTTGTTCCTTTCTGCTGCAGGGTAGGCTTCATTTTCTACTTGTGAGTTTTAGTTAACGGCCCTGTTTGGCCTAGCATTTATTGTTTTCATTTCCCTTTAACATTGTTCACATTAACCTCTGTGAAATATCGACCTGCTTCAGTATCTCTCACTCCGCACTTGGACCATGTTTGTACTGGGTGACAATTCCAGCCTTCCACATTCCCTCACCCTACACTTACTTGGAGGTGCACTTCGCATCCACGTCTCCATGTGATCCATTGACACCAGTCACCATGCAGGTTGATAGAGAGGTCTGTATTGTACTGTAATGTTCCATGTACTCCAATAATCCAAGCATGCCGAAGACTTTGACATCAGTAGAAATTTTTCCTTCAAAATATAACTCATCGATCTACCCCAGGAGGTCTTGTGATTTTACCTGGCAAATGAGCAATTTACAAGGATAGTGAGCCCTTTGGTTCAAGTGGACCTGGTGAATGCCTCACTCTGGCTCTAATCACTGTCCATCTCTTGGCTAAAGTGTGTCGCATCTACAAAACCCTGCCGTTACTCACAAGTAAGGGTGAAAGTAATTTAGATTTATTAATGATGTGAGGGTAGTCAACGTGAATGGCGCCAGAATCTGTACTGACAATTGTGGGCTGCTCCCGCAGCACATTCCAGACTGCGTTGGTTGTTAATGCAAACAATGCATTTCACTGCATACTTACATGTGCACGTGATTAATAAATGAATCTGAATTTATCCCTTATCTCAGATTGTTTCTGTACACCATACAGAATTTTTAAGCCTGCTCATACATTCACATTTATTTAAGTTTGATCATTGATGTTTGTCCATTCTAATTGTTGTTTGCTCATACCGATTTCCCAGGGTTGGAGAATCAAGAACAAGAGGACTTAGACTTAGGGTGACAAAGAAAGATTTAATAGGTATATGGGATAATGTTATTTTACACAGAGGGTAGTTAGCAAGCTGCTGGAGGAAGTGGCTGAGGCAGGAGTGATCACAGCATTTAAAATACAGTTGGACACATACATGGATAGGAAAGTTTTAGAAGGTTATGGGCCAAGTACTGGCAAATGGGGCATTTTGGCCAGCATAGACCAGATGGGCCGAAGAGCCTGTTTCTGTGCTGTATGACTGAAGGAGTGTATGCTGACACAGCGATTACAAAGCACAGGAATACCAGGTCCTGCACAGAGTCGGTGACGCAGTCCATCACAGACACAGTTCTCCTTACAATTCACAGCATCTACACGAGGTGCTGCCTCAAGAAGACAGCAACAGCCACCAGGGTCCCCGCCATCTGGGTCTTGCCATCTTCCTGCTGCTGTCAGGCAGGTGGTACAGAAGTCTGAAGTCCTACACCACCTTCTTGTGGATCAACTATCTTCCTCCAATCATCAGCTTCTTGAATCACCCACACCTGCCCAGCCCCAACTCTACCTCAGCAATGGACCAGCCCTTGCACTCTCGCTCTCTCTCGTCCTTTTCTCTGCTCTAATATCTTGTTTTTTTTGCCATGTTTTTTTCCCTCTCTGGTATAATTTGTTTTGTGGGTTGCCTCTACCTTCGTGCTTGTGAAGCTGCTGCAAGCAAGTTTTTTTCTTGTAATTTCGGGATGGTGTGGTAGCATGGTAGTTAGCACAACACCACGGCAGCAGCAGTGACCTGGTTCTGTTCCACTGCTATCTGTAAAGAGTTTGAGCGTTCTCCCGGTGACCACGTGGGCTTCCTCTGGGTGCTCTGGTTTCCTCCCACTTTCCAAAAGACTATTCTTTTCTTATATTTCGCCCACTGAGCCACACCACCCAGCAACCCACCTACTTAACCCAGATGGCGGTGCGATGGCAGCGCGCGCGGCCTCTCCGATGAATGATATCTGTAATCTGTCAAGTAGGGGACCGTGCACAATTCTGATTTGATGGAGACGGATGTGAGAGTACGGAGGAACATCTGGAAAACTTCTGAAGTGCCCGCTTCGCTGCCGCTGCTACTGTGTGGTAACCGGAATCTCCGGAGCAGAAGGCACCGAATCCTCGGCTTTGCTTGTTTCAGCGGCCGGAGCGAGGTCGAAGGCGCTCGGCAGAGGATGGCACTCAGGAGGCTGTATCGGAGGGGCTGGTTGGAGGCTCGAATTTCCACCCGAACTCCCTCCGTTTCTGTGAACTGGTACACTTCCATTGATACCTCCATATTATTGTTCAGTCTTCCTCAGATATTATTATCCCTCCTTCCTTCTCCCATTTTGTTTTAATGTATGAAGTTGAATGTGTTTTAAGATTTGACAATCTGAAGAGGGTATGGGGCCTACCTTCTCTTAGAGATTATTATTTTGCAGCACAGTTGAGAGCCCTGATATGCTGGTGCAACCCATCATATGATGCTCAATGCAAAAACATTGAGGACAGGATACTTTCCATCTCCATACAGGCAACTTTGGCTGGTAACAGCCTACAAAATTACATAAATAATATTGACAACGCGTGGGTGAAATGGACTCTTAAAATATGGAAAACTATTATAGAAGAATATAAACTAGAGGGAGACATTGCAGTTCTTAAATGATGTGCATATGACTCGGATTTTACGCCAAATAAAGTGGATGCTAGATTTAAGGACTGGACAGCTAAAGGAATAACAACTATTTGCAATATAATGAAAGAAGGAACACCGTTCAGTTTTGAAATGCTCAAAGAGAAACACTTATTAGAAAAACAAGACTTCTAACAGTATTTACAGATGCAACAGTATGTTAATAGGACGGTTAAAAATGTAACTAAGGCAAGTACATGTCTGATAGAGCTATTTAGAAAAGCATACAATTCAGACAATGGCAATAGAATAATTTCAAGCATGTATAAGGGTATATTTAATCAATTTAAGCTAATATTCAATGTAATAAATCATAGACAGTTAACATACTAGAGTGTACAGCTCTCTCCAACAGTGGCAGGTGTGTTTGTTCAGGGAGATGAGTGGTTGTTGTGGTGTCGGGCAGCTTTACATGGATGAGGTGGATGGTTGTGTGTCGTCAGGATCATCGAGGACAGCAAGGAGTGAAGGAAGACTCACAGAACTCTCAGTACTGCCGGCAGCAGGAGATGACACCGGTTTGAAGAAAGTGGTGAGGGTTGTTTGCTTGGCAGCATTTTGTTTTTCAGCATAAATTTGCTTGTAGGGAAGAAGGCTTGACTGCAGGGAATGACTGAAATGCTGACTCCGTTCTAAACTTGGGTCCATGTCCATCGCCATTTGTGCCAAGTGTTCCGCAGCCTTAAAAAATTCTGCCAGTTGCTTCACCGTAAAATCCTTCACCTGCAACTCATCACTTTCTTCTTCATCGTTATCACCTTCAGTCTGAGTTAAACGCAGAAGGTCATCCACACTTAATTCTTCATCGTGAGAATCCAGGAGTTCTACCACGTCAGCAGTCTCGAGATCTGAGAATCCTTCCCCAACAATTTTACGGCTCAGGGCCACACAATCCTGGACAGCTGCAGTGAAGGCAGGAAACCCTTGAGGGTGTGCACACACTCCGCACAAACTGATTTCCACGCTCCATTGAGAGTGGAAGACCTGACCTCTTTCCAGGATTCTTCAACGTTGTTGATGGCGTGTCTGATTTTGAAGGGCTTCCACCATTCCCTCATTGTTGATAAACTCCCAGGATTTTCAAAATCCTCTGTAGCTTGCAGCATCTGAGAGATAGTTTGCCGTAAAAAGTATGCCTTGAATGTGGATATCACACCTTGGTTGAGTGGATGAATCAGCGATGTTGTGTTAGGTGGCAGGAAATGCACTGTTATGTCAGGATGAATGCTGTCCAAATGTTTAGGATGGGCTGGCGCATCGTCAAGCAACAAAAGAATTTTAAAGGCAAGATTCTGTTCCTGGCAGTAGCGTTCAGCCTCAACAACAAAATGATTAGCAAAATGATTTACTTTGGCCAACTCCTCTCTCATACCTCTGCAATTTCCTTTACTCCACTGAAATTTCCTTTAGTCCACTGAAATACTGCTACATCAGACTTTACTTTTTCCCTATCAAATTTCAAGTTGAACTCAATCATATTGAGACCACTGTCTCCTGAGGTTCTTTTACATTAAGTATTCTAATCACCTCCAGTTTATTACACAACACCCAATAGTATAGCTGATCTCCTAGCTGGCTCAAGGACAAACTGCTCGAGAAAGCCATCTTGTAGACATTAAACAAACTCACTCTCTTGAGATCCATTACTAACCTGATTTTCCCAATCATAGAAAATTAGAAACATTAAAAACCTACAGCACAATTCATGACCTTGGGCCCATAATGCTGTGCCAAATATGTACTTACTTTAGAAATTAGCTATTACCTCCCATAGCCCTCTACTTTTCTAAGCTCCATGTACCTATCCAGGAGCCTCTTGAAAGACCCTATCATATCCGTCTCCACCACCATTGCCGGCAATCCATTCCACACACTCACCACTCTCTGTGTAAAAAAACTTGCCCCTGACATCTCCTCTGTACCTACTTCCAAACACCTTAAAACTGTGTCCTCTCGTGTTAGCTGTTTCAGCCCTGGGAAAAGGCCTCTGACTATCCACACAATCAATAACTCTCATCATCCTATACACCTCTATCAGGTCACCTCTCATCCAACGTCGCTCCAAGAAGAAAAGGCCAAGTTCACTCAACCTATTCTCATAAGGCATGCTCCCCAATCCAGGCAATATCCTTGAAAATCTCTGTACGTTTCTATAGTTTTCCCACCCTTCCTGTAGTGAGGTGACCAGAACTGAGCACAGTACTCCAAGTGGGGTCTGACCAGGGTCCTATATAACTTTAACATTACTTCTCAGCTCTTAAACTCAATCCCAGAGTTGATGAAGACCAATACACCGTATGCTTTCTTTTTTTTTTGCCATGTGCCTGCTAACGTGGGCGTCTGTGCATCTGCATCTGCGTGCGTGTGTCCGTGCGTGCGTCCGTGATGATGTCTTTTTCATGGCTTTTTACAAGGCGCGGAGTGAGAGAGAGAGACTGTGTGGCGCGCCACTCCTCGCACAGACATTTTCGCAGTATTTTTCCCTTTGCTTTACGAGGTCAAGTAAACCCGGCACGGATGGAAAGCCCACTCGGGAGCGGACCCGACTGGGTTCGAACCCGGGAACCTCTGCTCCCGGGTCTGGTGCCAATGTCATTGCGCCACCAGCCGGCCCCCGTATGCTTTCTTAAACACACAGCCACCCTGCACAGCAGCTTTAATCCCTCTGATCCTCCACACTGCCAAGGGTCTTACAATTAATACTATATCCTGCCATCATATTTGACCTACCAAAATGAACCCCTTCACACTTATCTGGGTTGAATTTCACCTGCCACTTCTTAGCCCAATCGACCTGCATGTTGAAATCTCCCATGACTACCACAACATTGCCCTTTTGACATGCCTTTTCTATTGCCCATTGTACTCTGTAGTTCACATCCCAGCGACTGTTTGGAGGCCTGCATATAACTGCAGTCAGGGTCCTTTTACCCTTGCAGTTTCTTAACTCAGCCCACAAGATTCAGCATCTTTCAGTCCTATGTCACATATTTCTACAGATTTGATGACATTCTTTCTCAGCAGACACCTCACCCCCTCTTCCTACCCTCCTATCCCTCCAATAGAACATGCAACCTTGGACATTCATCTCCCAACTACAACCATCCTTCAGTCACGATTCAGTGATGGCCAAAACATCATACACGACAATCTGTAAATGCGGAACAAGATCATCCACCTTATTTCTTATACTCCGTGCATTGAGATATAACACATTGAGTGCTGTATTTGCTACCTTTGTTGATTCTGCATCGCTAATGCACAGATACTCACTCTGCTGGCTCCAATATTGTCCTGTCATCTGCCTGCCCTTCCTGACAGTCTGACTGCTCACCGTCTTTGCTTTTTTACCATCCGTCCTATCCTGAGCCCCTTCAGTCTGGTTGCCGCCCCCATGCCAAATTAGTTTAAACCCTCCCCAACAACTTTAATGAACCTGCCCACGAGAATATTGGTCCCCCTCGGGTTCAGGTGCAACCCGTCACTTTTGTACAGGTAATGCCTCCCCCAGAAGTGATCCCAAGGATCCAAGAACCTGAAGCCCTGCCCCCTGCACCAGCTTCTCAGCCACACATTTATCTGCCAAATCATCCTGTTTCTACCCTCACTGGTGCGGGTGGTCCTGCTTCTCAGCTTCCTGCCTAGTTCTCTAAATTCTGTCTCCAGGACCTCATTGCTTTTCCTTCCGATGTCATTGGCACCAATATGCACCAAGACATCTAGCTGTTCTCCCTCCCTCTCAAAATGTTGTGGACATGACCCAAGACGTCCCTGACCCTGTTACCTACCATTCAAGTGTGCCGTTCACGTCCAAAGAATCTCCTGTCTGTTCCCCTGACTACTGAGCACCTTATAACTTCTGCTCCCCTCTTCCCTCTCTTTTCTTTCTACATCATGGACTCATATTCCATGCCAATAACCTGGACTCTG
Source organism: Mobula birostris (assembly GCF_030028105.1). NCBI lineage: Eukaryota > Metazoa > Chordata > Chondrichthyes > Myliobatiformes > Myliobatidae > Mobula > Mobula birostris. Next base: position 13,545,372 of record NC_092373.1, read on the forward strand.
AGGCATTCTTCCAGGAGATCATCTCCCACTAAAATATCCAAGGTGGTGCACTTATTTTTGAGGGGAATGGCCATGCGGATGTTGTGCACTAACTGCCAGTTCACATTTCCATTTCTCCTGTCAGTCACCCTGCTGCTCGCCTCCTGCAATTTCGAGGTGACTCCTTCCCTGCAACTCTGATCGATGATCTTCTCACTCTCCCGTACAAGCCGAAGGTCATCCAGCTGCTGCTCCAGATCCCCAACACGATCTTCAAGGAGCTGCAGCCGGATGCACTTCACACAGATGTAGTCTGTACTTCTATTTAATTCACTGTGTTCTGCTCCTGCAGCTGACTGGGCCTCCGGAATGTCTGAACGTCCGCAAAACTCTCCTTTTAAGCAAGTATCGCCAACCTGCGAGAAACTTCCTCGCTGAGTTCTGCTCCCGCCACTGATCTGGCCGCCAGAAAGAGCTTAAATGCCTGCATTTTTTTGATAGATTATGGAGACACGCAGTCCTATTTTATTGTCATTTAGTAATGCATACATTAAGAAATGATACAATATTTCCTCCGGTATGATATCACAACACACAGGACAGACCAAGACTGAAAAAACTGACAAAACCACATAATTATAACATATAGTTACAACAGTGCAACAATACCATAACTTGATGAAGAAGTCCATGAGCACAGTAAAAGTTCAAAGTCTCTCAAATGTCCCACATCTCACGCAGACGGGAGAAGAAGGAAAACTCTCCCTGCCATGCCCGACCACGGTCCAACTCTGAATCATCCAAAAACTTCGAGCCTCCGATCAGCTCTCTGACACCGAGTACTGAGCACCATCTCTGTCCGAACGATTTGACCTCAATCTCGGTCGCCAACAGCAGGCAAAGCCGAGATTTTGAGGCCTTCCCTCCGGAAGATTCCCGACCACACAGTAACGACAGCAGCGAACTAGCGTTTCAGAAATTTCTCCAGATGTTCCTCTGTGCTTTCACGTCCCTCTCCATCAAATCAGAATTGTCCACGGCCCCTATTTAACGGATACGATATCATTTTTTCACCGGAGGGCTACGCATGCGCAGCACGCTGCTCTCTCTCTTTCCACCGAATTTCCTCCAGGAACTGTGATTTCTTCCCACATCCCAGTAGGCGAATTGTGGTGAGTGTGTTGGTGACAGTGGAATAGTCCCTAAGACCATACAGCATAGGAGCAGGACTCGGCCATTCGGCCCGATGAGTTTACTCTTCCATTCCATCATGGCCAATTTATTCCCACAATCCTATTCTCCAGCCTTCTTCCCGTAACCCTTGATGGGCTGACTCACCAAGAACCTATTTACTTATTAAATATACCCTATAACTTGACCTCCACAGCAATATGTTTCATATGAAGAAAGACAGGATGAACTAGGCTTATATTCGTTGGAATTTAGAAGATTGAGGGGGGGATCTTATTGAAACGTATAAAATCCTAAAGGGATTGGACAGGCTAGATGCAGGAAGATTGTTCCCGATGTTGGGGAAGTCCAGAACGAGGGGCCACAGTTTGAGGATAAAGGGAAGCCTTTTAGGACTGAGATTAGGAAAAACTTCTTCACACAGAGAGTGGTGAATCTGTGGAATTCTCTGCCACAGGAAACAGTTGAGGCCAGTTCATTGGCTATATTTAAGAGGGAGTTAGATATGGCTCTCATGGCTAAAGGGATCAGGGGGTATGGAGGGAAGGCTGGTACAGGGTTCTGAGTTGGATGATCAGCCATGATCATACTGAATGGCGGTGCAGGCTCGAAGGGCCGAATGGCCTACTCCTGCACCTATTTTCTATGTTTCTATGTTAATATGTTGCAATGAGTTCCAGTGAGTCACCACTCTCTGACTAAAAACATTCCTCCTGATCTCTATTCTGAAGCTATGCTCTCTGGTCCTACCACGTCCACTCTGTCTAGCTCCTTTCATATTTGATAGGTTCCAATGAGATGCCTGCTCGTCCTTCTAAACTCCAGTGAGTACAGGGCCACAGCTGTCAAACATTCCTCATATGTTAACCCTCTTCATTCTTAGTGTCAATCCCGCGAATCTCCTCTGGACCCTACCCAGTTCCGGCACATCTTGTTGGCCAAGTAGCATCCATTACAGGACCACCAGACTCAAAAACAGTTAACTTCTCCCAAGCAGATAGGTTGATCAACATCTCTATCCACTAACCCAACATGCCACAACCCTCACCACCGCTATTTTATCATTTCCATTCCGAGTCACCTTATGTACAGACACTAGCATCACTTTATGTACATACAATCAATCTATCTATACAAGCTCACTTATGTATTTACTGTATATTTGTTGTGTTCTGTATCTTATTGTGTGTTTTTCCGCTGTATTGCATCTGGAGAAACATTTGCTCCATTCTGCTTTATACTTTTGTACTGGAAATGACATTAAAAAATTGTGAAACTTGAATAAAATAGGATTAGTGGAAAATTAATGCACATGAGTTCTTAATGGTCAACTCTGCTTCATTGTTTGCGATTTCATGATTCTGTAAGAAAATATTAAAGTTTTCTGTCTACTTGGCTCCAGCAGCAGTGACCTGCTGTTGTGTCATGTTAGGGTTCAGTCAAATCATGCTGAAGGCTAAACGTATCGTGAAAGTGAATACGCTAAAAGCATCAGAACCACTGATGTGACATAGAAACCACAGGATCCAAGTTGCATGCAGATAAAATACCAGTAAATTTCAACATATTAATAGAAGAAAACTATTTTAAGGAAGTCAGATGAGGAATAAATATTGGGCAACAGGATCATGGGGTATTATTGGCTTAATTGTCAACTGAAGATTGTGTTGTATCAGACTGTGTTTGAGTTCCACTCTGGTAATTGAAGTACTCAATCCACAATTGGGAAATTACTGCACTCCCTCACTTTGAACGCTGGGATATGCAAAGGCCATATCCACTGTCTTATAAATGTGGAAACTCCCACATTCTAATAAGACCAGAAAACCATAAGATAGAGGAGCAGAATTAGGCCATTCAGCCCATCGAGTCTGCTCTGCCATTCCATCAGGCTGATCTCAGATCCCACACAACCACATACACCTGCCTTCTCGCCATATCCTTTGATGCCCTGACCGATCAGGAAATGATCAACTTCCACCAGCGCACGGACTTGACGTACACCGTAGTCTATGGCAGAGCATTCCACAAATTTACTACTTTCTGGCTAAAAAAATTCCTCCTTACCTCTGTTCTAAAGGGTCACCCCTCAACTTTGAGGCTGTGCCCTCTAGTTCTGGATAACTCCACCATAGGAAACATCCTCTCCAAATCACTCTGTCTAGACCTTTCGACACTAGATATGTTTCAATGAGATCCCCACAGATTCTTCTAAATTCCAGTCAATACGGGCCCAAAACTGCCAAACACTCTTCATATGTTAACCCCTTAATTCACAGAATCATCCTCATGAACCTCCTCTGGACTCTCTCAAATGAAAATAAGCTGGGATATGGGGCCCAAAACTATTGACAATACTCCAAGTGCAGCCTGACAAGTGTCATATAAACTCTCAACATTATCTTCTTGCTTTTATATTCAATTCCCCTTGAAATAAATGCTAACATTATATTTGCCTTCTTTATCACAAACTCAACCCATAAATTAGCCTTCTGGGAGTCCTTCACGAGTACTCCTAAGTCCGTCTGCACCTCTGATGTTTGAACCTTCTCTCCATTTAGATAATAGTCCACACTATTGTTCCTTTCACCAAAATGCACTACCATACATTTCCCAACACTGTGTTCCACCATTATATTAAAGAAGAACGAGGAACTTGCTCTAACAATTACTTGACTTCACTGAGACAGGCTGCCCAAGCCATAATCACTCTGGTTTAGGTGGATTTGCTGCTCGTGCAAATTGATGGTTGCATTTCCTGAGTCTCAGCCATTACTCACTGGCATTATCAGTTGCTACAACATTAGCAGAATCCTGAGGGAGACATCTTCAGACATTTTCAAGTAGTCTGTTAATCTATGCACAGTTCCAGCACGTTTCAAGGATTCTGTTATTATTCCAGTCCCCGAACAATCAAAGATCATACGATCTTAGATGTTTCTTCCCCCAGACAGTTAATCTGATCAACCATTCTATTAGCCCGCCTCCTTTCTCTATCTATTATCCCATGTCACTGCTCTGTAGACACTTTAAATTGCTATTTATAATGCTCACAAAATTGATAGTTTATTCATTTTCATACTCCTTGATCTGCTGAGTTCCTCCAGCACTTCGTGTGGTTTCTTTGGATTCCTACATCTTAAATACTGGTATTTATGTATCGATACACATTTTATTCCATATTGTGTCAAATGATTCTTGTGATTCTTCCAGTGTGGTAGTGCAGTGGTTAGTGCTTGTAACTTTCCCTGCTGGCGAGCAGTCTTGCGAAAGGCAGAGCTGAATGTAGCAGTCTCTCCTTGCCAGTACATAGCTTCTCCAGCAGAAAGTCTCATGTCGTGCTCCCTCACACGCAGCACACGGAAACTGAACTCCTTTCGGACTCAGGCTGAATTACAGAGGACAGGGGGGAGGTCTGGCCCCTCCACACATCGCACGCAGGCCCATTGGCATAGGGACACGCCCTGGTGCACGTGACCCAGATCTCCAGCTATGGGTAAGTAGCCCCACTGCCTTGTGGGTAGCCTCGGGAGAGACGAAGTCTACGGAGTAAACTCAGACAGCAAATCCAGAGTGGAATCCCTAAGGTCATTGAACATCCTTCCAGCAGTTCCTGCAGCCAAGCTGGTCCCAAACATATTGCTTCCCTTTCCTTTGGACCACACCGGTGAGGGTGACGGTGGTTCTTGATGACTGGGCATCCGAGGATCTCCATACCTTCTGCCTAGGCTTGTGCCCTGGAAAGGTCACTCCAGTGCCACAGTTTCCATTGTCCTTCAAGACAGATGGAGACCATCATCTTACTCTATATCCATTGGGGTTTATGGGGAGTCCAAGGAGGGTTAGAACCTCTGGGGAAAGGGATGGTCGTGCCTATTCTGGGGCAGCTTGCTAACCTTTGGTCTCCAATGCACACTCACCAGTGGCTCCAAGCAGCTGTCTGCATGAGACAGCAGCCAGTCCCCGGAACACCGCTTCAGCAGGTGGGCTAAACAAAGTGAGCACCTCCGGCGAGCTCGTACCCTGGAGAGTTAGGGACCTGCCTGTCCTAGCATGCACAGCCAGCCCTGGGGGACCAGGCAGCTGGGATCCACAGTGACAGCCAATGGCCAGAAGGCCACTTCTGCCACGCTTCGTGGAGAGCGAAGGGCACAGCGAGGCATGGAAGGCGTCACGGCCATCCGCTGCAACCAAGGAAGGGCCCCGTTTGTGACGCGTGGTCATCCCACTGGACCCAGACCTCCGAGGTCGAGGGAGTGGACCTGCTCTAGTGTAGCAGCTTTTCCGCTTTAAAAACTGCCCCCTGCACGCATTTCCTGTGATCGTAGGAAACAATGAACAACCACCACTATTCCATATTCGCCCTTTGAACTCTGGCTTTATTTTTATATGATCCTTTATTCTCTATAACAGCTGAATGTTGTTGAGTTTTTGCTGTATGTCACACCCTTACCAACACAGCACAACAAATTCCTGATACATGTAAATGCATAAGGCAAATGAAGTTAATCCTTGATCCTTGGGATGTTCTGACCGAGCAAAGTCCATGTGACTTCAGAGGTGGCAGCTCACTTTGTCTGCGCCATTATCCAGGGATGTGTCATTCATACCTACGGTAGAATCTTCCCCACTTCTCAGCACCAAGCCTAATTTCAAGCCTCTCTCTCGATTGGACAACACTCCATAGTATGTCTCTCACAAAACAACACTACACAGTTAATTCCGCGTCCCATTCCCATTCTGATGTGTCTGTCCACGGCCTCCTCTACTGTCAAGATGAAGCAACACTCAGGTTGGAGGAACAACACCTTATGTTCTGTCTGGGTAGCCTCCAACCTGATGGCATGAACATTGACTTCTCAAACTTCCGCTAATGCCCCACCTCCCCCTCGTACCCCATCCGTTATTTATTTTTATATACACATTCTTTCTCTCACTCTCCTTTTTCTCCCTCTGTCCCTCTGACTATACCCCTTGCTCATCCTCTGGGTTTCCCCCACCCCTTTTCCTTCTCCCTGGGTCTCCTGTCCCATGATCCTCTTGTATCCCTTTTGCCAATCACCTGTCCAGCTCTTGGCTTCATCCTTCCCCCTCCTGTCTTCTCCTATCATTTTAGATCTCCCCCTCCCCCTCCCACCTTCAAATCTCTTACTAGCTCTTCTTTCAGTTAGTCCTGACGAAGGGTCTCAGCCCGAAACGTCGACTGTACCTCTTCCTAGAGATGCTGCCTGGCCTGCGGCGTTCCACCAGCAACTTCTAAGTGTGTTGTCTGAGTAGACACCGCAGGACACACAGAATTTCAAGAAAAACTCATGGAACACCAAGTCACGCACGTACGAATTAGATCATTGCAGGACACCACACGATCTGCTGGGGGAACTCAGAGAGTGAAACAACAGCTGTCGGTGGGTGGGTGGGCGGAAATGTCAACACCTCAGATCAAGAGCTTGCATCAGCTCACAGCTGAACTGGGTCAGGTTATGGACATCTGGGGACCTGGTCTGCACAGATCCGCTCTCCATATCTCCAAGGATGCCCCTGTGTGTGCTGAGGATTCCTAATCTAAATCATGTGTTCATTGCTCCACCACTGCCCATGGGTTTTTCTTCAAATGAGGTATATACTGCTATTTATTTCCCTGAATATAACGTGCCAAAATGGTTCCACATGAGTGTCACACACTGCTCCAAATTTCCGCATGTAGCCCTGAGCAGTAGGTTGCCTCTGAGTACGAGACTCTGCCAAGTCTGTGCAGTTAATTTAGCACCCATGCACACTTGTCCGACAGAAAGCCCATTTAGTCTCCCCCAAATACCCGTTGAATCACCCAGCTTCTACTGCACACTGGGGGCCAACTTACAGCGACCAATTAACGCGCCAACTCACGTGGCTTTCAGCTGCGGGAGGAAAGCACAGAACACCTGCGGGAAACGCATGGGGCCACAGGGAGAACATCCACTTTCACCAGAGCACCAGATGTGAGCAACACGCAGATTGCTGGAGGAAATCAGCAGGCCTGGCAGCTTCTGTAGAGAGGAATAAACATTTCAGGCTGATACCCTTGTCCAGAACCGGCAAAGAAGGGGATGAAGCCAGATTAAGAAGGTGGGTGGAGGGGAAGGAGAGCAGCAGAGACAATGGGAGGGGGGAGGAGGGAGTGGGGAGCAGTGTGAGAGGGTCTCGCTGAGCTCACGTTGAAGAGAAGATTCAAACCCCTTCAGGGAAGCCGTACCGTGAGGACACTTCGAAGTGGAACAGCAAATCATAAACACAAGAGACTCTGTAGAGGCTGGAAATCCAGAGCAGCACTAATAAAATGCTGAAGGAACTCAGCAGCTCAGGCAGGGAAATAAGCAGTTACAGGGGCAGATGGGTGGATGGAACCCGTGTCACTGGAGATGGGAGGCTGCCACTGTACCACTGGGCCACACCCCTTCTCTTTCATTTTCTAAAGGTCCCATCCCTGTTGGGGATCATTCTTTCCTGGGCTACTGGACAATTAATTAATACATTTTGGAAATGATTGGGCCTATTAAATAGGTGAAGTTAATTGGTGAATTCAAGATCCTAGATTCTAGATTGTTTAATGTCATTTCCAGCACACAAGTGTAAAGGAGAATGAAATAATTGTTACTCTGGATCCAATGCAGAACAAAAAGATACATTTTAAAAATAAAGAACACAGTAAATATTATAAAAATACGCTATAAATATAAGTACATCTGAAGTGTTACGTAAGGTGATTCTGACAGGAAATGATAAAGTAGTGGTGGTTGGGGGTGTAGAGAGATAGGTTAATGGGTGGAACTGTTGGTCAGCCTTACTGCTTGGGGAAAGTAACGGTTTCTGAGTCTAGTATTCCTGCCATTGATGCATGCTATGTAGCCACCTCCCTGATTGGAGTGGGCAAACAGTCCATGAGCAGGGTGAATGGCTTATTTAATGATGTTTCTGGCCCTTCTCCGGCAGTTTGCTGTATATATGGTTTATTGTTGTCAAATGTAACGAGGTTTAAGTACAGGGTTCTTAAGCATCTTCCCAATACAGTGAGACACTCATAAGGAAGGCACAGCAATGGCTCTATTTCATTGTCAGTTTGAGGAGATTTGGAAAAACTCCACAAATTTCTATATATGTGGTGTGGAGAGCATTCGGGCTGGTTCCATCACCTCCTGAAATGGAGGCTCCAATGTACAGAATGTCAAGAGGATGTGGGGTTTGTAGACTCAGCTCCAACATGGGCACTAGCCTCCCCATCATTGCGGACATCTTCAAAAAGTGATACCTAAAGAAGGCAGCCTCCATCAGTAAGGATCCTCACTATCCTCTTCTCATTACTACTAGCAGGAAGGAGGTACGGAAGATTGAAGACACACCCTCAATGTTTTAGGAACAGCTTCCACCCCTCCACCAACAGATTCTTGAATGGTCCGTGAAACCATGAATACTACCTCCATATTCCTTTATTGGCACTATTTATTTACCTGAACATTGATAGTAATTTTATAACTTTACTCTCTACTGCCATGTCTTCTTTTGAATCGATTTAATATATTGAAGTTACAAATCATAACATAGGAAACCATTCAGTAGTCTTATAACTGCAGGATAGAAGCTGTCCTTGTGCCGGGTGGGATGTGATAAGAGAGGGGAGCAGAGAGAATATCCAAGGTGTGTTAAATCTTTCATCATGCTGCTACTTTTCTGAGTCAGCAAGAAGTGTAGACAAAGTCCATGGAGGAGAGGCTGGTTTCTGCGATGTGTTGAGCTTGTGATCTTGGACAGAGCAGCTAAGATTCCAACGTTGATGCATCCAGATAGGATGCATTCTACGGCACATTTATAAAATTTGATGATCGTCCAAGGAGACATGCCAAATTTCGTTAGCTTCTGAGGAACTAAAGACACTGATAAGCATTATTGACCGTTCATTGTGGTTTCTGTACAATGTACCCTACACAAAATGCTTTCAGTGCATTCTGCTTTAAACTGACAAAGTTGATCTGGAATGTCAATAACCCATTGCTTTTTCACATTTTTAGTGTTTATTGTCAATTATTGGAAAAAATAAATGTCAGAAATACTGCATATTTCTGTAATTGGGAATCTTGTTTCCCAATGAGGAGTGTGATTTCCGAAGTCCTTCTTCCTTCCCCATCACTTTCCACAGACTTGGTATGTCACTACAGATACTCACAAATTTCTGCAGATACAGTATACTGTGGAGAGCATTCTGACTGGTTTCTTTGCCATCTGGTATGGGGGTTGCATTGCACAGGATCAAAATAAGCTGCAGAAAGTTGTAAATTCAGTCAGCTCCATCATGAGCACTCGCCTCCCCAGTACCCAGGACATCTTCAAGGAGCGGTCTCAAAAAGGGCAGAATCCATTACCAAGGACACCCATCACCCAGGACATACCCTCTTCTCATCAGGGAGGAGGCACACACTCAACGACTCTGGAGTAGCTTCTTCCCTTCTGCCATCAGATTTCTGAAATGACATTGAACCCACGAATGCTACCTCACGACCTTTTTTTTTGCTTTTTGCACTACTTACTTATTTAACTTTATATATATACTTCTTAGGTGTAACCTAAAAATTTTATTACTATGTATTGCAATGTATTGCGACCACATAACAACAAATTTCATGACATCTGCCAGTGGTATTAAACCTGATTCTGATTCTGATTCTCAGAACTCTGAATCAATCGCCTCTTTTACTCCCCTCCCCGGTGATGATTCACGTTTTTGGAAGGTTAATTCTACCCCTCTCAATTGTTCCATTATTGTCAGTTCAACATTCCTTCATGCACCGGTTCAAATTGCACTACCACCTTTGCACCATTCTGCTGTTTTGTGCATATCACTTTATTCATTGTTATGTTTGTTATCAGTATGTTATCTGTTAACTCTGTGAGCTTCACGTAAGAAAATTATTTCATGGCGCCCTGGTGTACTTTTTTATTTATTTAATTTAGCGATACAGCACGGTAACGGGGCTTCCAGGCCAATGAGCACACACCACCCATTAATTCACTAAACAGTAGGTCTTTGGACTATGGGAGGAAACCAGAGCACCCAGAGGAAACCCACACAGTCACAGCCAAAACATACAAACTCCTTACAGACAGAAGTGGGAATTGCCCCCAGGTCTCTGGCACTGTAGTAGTATTATGCTGACAGCTTAAGCCATCGTGCTCATCTATATCATCAATCTTTGTACAAACAAACATAGATAAATAATATATAACAAAACAATAAGAAATTGAAATTAGCCAGATAGCTACATAGATACACAGATAGAATGATATGACAGCAAATTAACCTCATCTGCTATAAACAATTATGTCCTCAAACTTAAAATGCTGAGCTTCTGTACGTTAGAGTCGGCAAGTCATACTGCATGGAGAAACAAAACCTCATTCCACCTCGCCCACACTGACCAAATTGTTTCAACCCACCTATCCATTTCAAGTTCAAAAGTTCAAAGTTCAAAGTAAATTTATTATCAAAGTGCATATCTGTCACTATATACAACCCCAAGACTCATTTTCATGTGGGCATACTCCATAAATCCACAGAATAATAACTATAATAGAAGCAATAGTGGTGGTGTTTGGCATCCTTCTGTCTTGAAAGACAATGGGGAGACCCTTCGTCAGGACTAACTGAAGGAAGAGTGAGTAAGGGATTTGAAAGTTGGAGGGGGAGGGGGAGATCCAAAATGATAGGAGAAGACAGGAGGGGGAGGGATAGAGCCATGAGGGGGAACTTCTTTACTCAGAGAGTGGTAGCTGTGTGGAACGAGCTTCCAGCAGAAGTGGTTGAAGCAGGTTCGATGTTGTCATTTAAAGTTAAATTGGATGGATATATGGACAGGGAGGGAATGGAGGGTTATGGACTGAGTACAGGTCGGTGGGACTGGGTGAGAATGGGAGTTTGGCACGGACTAGAAGGGCCGAGGTGGCCTGTTTCCGTGCTGTAATTGTTATATAGTTATATGGTTATAAAACTGAACACAATACTCGAGATTCGGCCTCACCAATGCCTTATACAACCTCATCATAACATAACATTCCAGCTCTTATACTCAATACTTTGATTAATAAAGGCTAATGTACCAAAAGCTCTCTTTACGACTCTATCTACCTGTGACTCCACTTTTAGGGAATTTTGTATCTGTATTCCCAGATCCCTCTGTTCTACTGCACTCCTCAGTGCCTTACCATTAACCCTGTATGTTATATCTTGGTTTGTCCTTCCAAAGTTCAATACACTTGTCTGTATTAAACTCCATCTGCCATTTTTCAGCCCATTTTTCCAGCTGGTCCAAGTCCTTCTGCAGGCTCTAAAAACCTTCCTCACTGTCTACTACACCTCCAATCTTTCTATCATCAGCAAATTTGTGATCCAATTTACCACATTTTCTTTTTAAAATATATTCTTTATGATCGTAGGGTTAGACTGGACTCTAAGGACTATGGGTACAGCATCAGTGATCTGCTTGTTCAGGGCTGAGGTGCCGGAAGAGCCGGTGGATGGGTTGAAGAAGGAGAAGCCAGCAGTTGGGCTGGAGAAGGAGAAGCCGGTGCACGGGCTGGAGAGGACTTGGAAGTGCTGACCTGAGTGCAGACCATGTTGCTGCCTACTACTTGAAGGCATCGGAGTTGGTGAACAAGATTGTGAATAACAGTCTTGGAGTGACTCTCTTGTGGTCGCAAGACCCTGTTGGACATTGATAATGTAAGATGCCACAGGCCTGTTCCCCTTGTTTGGTGGAAAGACAGGCAACGAGGCAGCATCATGGCCTTGGTTGCAGTGAGAGCTGGGCCTCAAGCCACGGGCTTGCCTGCTGCTGTAGTCCAGGTGAAGTGACACCGGGGGCAGTGTAGTGTAACATCCATACTCGGCTAGGGGCTGGCTTCTCCTGTTAGTGCTTGTCTCCAGTTTCCGACCAGTGGAATGATAGGCTGGATTACTGGGAGCTGTACCATCAATTTGCATGTTGCTCAGTATCTTGGACTATACATGTGTTTTTTTGCGTAACATTGTGTGTTTTTTTTCTCTTGTTATTTTGAATGTATGTTATGCACCTTGGCCCAGAGGAACACTGTATCATTTGACTGTGTCCGTGTATGGTTTGAATGATAATTAGACTTGACTTGATTTGATACCATGGAATGTGGTGTTTGCATCAATGACAAACACAGTCCGTAAACAACAGGAATTCTGCAGATGCTGGAAATTCAAGCAAAACACATCAAAGTTGCTGGTGAACGCAGCAGGCCAGGCAGCATCTCTAGGAAGAGGTGCAGTCGACATTTCAGGCCGAGACCCTTCGTCAGGACTAACTGAAGGAAGAATTAGTAAGAGATTTAAAGTGGGAGGGGGAGGGGGAGATCCAAAATGATAGGAGAAGACAGGAGGGGGAGGGATGGAGCCTAGAGCTGGACAAGTGATTGGCAAAAGGGATATGAGAGGATCATGGGACAGGAGGCCCAGGGAGAAAGACAAGGTAGGGGGGAACTCAGAGGATGGGCAAGAGGTATTTATTTTTATACACACATTCTTTCTCTCACTCTCCTTTTTCTCCCTCTGTCCCTCTGACTGCCCGTAGATGTGCTGGAGGCAGTCCATAAGTGTCACCATGCTTCCTTCTCCAACATAGAATGCCCACATCTTAGTAACACTAATCGTACGCCTTTGACCTGTTGGAGAAAACCAGAGTACCTAGGGGAAGCCCATGCGGTCACAGGGAGAACGTACAAACTGCTTAGAGACAGTGGTGGGAATTGAACCTGAGTCACCAGCACTGTAAGGTGTTACGATGGCCACCACACCATCGTGCTTCCCCTATGCTAAAAATCTAGAATCGATAGACTCAAAGTGAGAGGACGGGAGGTTTAAAGGACAGGCTAAGGAATATATGAAACAAGCTTCCTGGGAAGTGGTTGAGGCAGTTGTGACAATGAAAAGGTATTCAGGCAAGTACAGAGATTGGAAAGGTTTTGAGGGATATGGGCGAAATGCACCTCAACCCCTCAACCAACAGGCTCATGCACCAGAGGAAATAACTTCACTCAACTGTTCCATAACCTATGGACTGACTTTCAAGGACTCTTCAAAGTTCAAAGTACATTTATTATCAAATTATGTGTACTATATGCATCTTTGAGAATTTTCTTCCTGCAGGCAGGCACAAAACAAAGAAACACAAAGGAACCCGTCAAAAGCCCCCACACAACAATGACCTTCGAGCACCCAGTGTGTGAAAAAAAAAGAACAAGTTGTGCAAACAGATAACAGAGAACATGAACCACAGGTTTCCTGAAAGTGAGTCAGCAGTTATGAAGCCAGCTCAGCACTGAGCCGGGTGAAGCCTCTCCAGGAGCTGGACGGCTGTAACCCATGGCCACAATGCCAATGGTTGCAGGCCACATCTGCAGAGTCAGTTCAGCACCAAAGTGAGCAGACCTGGTGGTATAGTGAGCGGAACATCAATTTGGCCTTCGCTCTTGCCCTTGACGCTTTGATCAAATTGCACAAATGGTAAAATGAACTAAAACACATTGAGCATGAACTGCAGAGTCCCCAAAAGTCTTTCTTCCCGGACCTCCTGTCCCATGATCCTCTCGTATCCCCTTTTGCCTATCACCTGTCCAGCTCTTGGCTCTATCCCTCCCCCTCCTGTCTTCTCCTATCATTTTGGATCTCCCCCTCCCCCTCCAACTTTCAAATCCCTTACTCACTCTTCCTTCAGTTAGTCCTGACGAAGGGTCTCAGCCTGAAACGTCGACTGCACCTCTTCCTACAGATGCTGCCTGGCCTCCTGCGTTCACCAGCAACTTTGATGTACAATGCTCCAAATTTGGCTTTACCAATGCCTTATACAATTTCAACATTACATCCCAACTCCTATACTCAATGCTCTGATTAATAAAGGCCAGCATACCAAAAGCTTTCTTCACCACCCTATCCACATGAGATTCCACCTTCAGGGAACTATGCACCATTATTCCTAGATCCCTCTGTTCTACAGCATTCTTCAATGCCCTACCATTTACCACGTATGTCCTATTTTGATTAGTCCTACCAAAATGGAAGACCTCACATTTTTCAGCATTAAACTCCATCTGCCATCTTTCAGCCCACTCTTCTGACTGGCCTAAATCTCTCGGCAGGCATTGAAAACCTACTTCATTATCCACAACGCCACCTATCTTAGTATCATCTACATACTTACTAATCCAATTTACCACCCCATCATCCAGATCATTAATATATATGACAAACAACATTGGACCCAGTACAGATTCCTGAGGCACACCACTACACACCAGCCTCCAATTTGACACACAGTTATCCACCACTACTCTCTGGCATCTCCCATCCAGCCACTGCTGAATCCATTTTACTACTTCAATATTAATGCCTAACGATTGTAACTTCCTAACTAACCTTCTGTGTGGAACCTTGTCAAAGGCCTTACTGAAGTCCATATAGACAACATTCACTGCTTTACCCTTGTCACCTTTCCTAGTAACCTCATCAAAAAATTCAATAAGATTTGTCAAACATGACTTTCCACGCACAAATCCATGTTGACTGTTCCTAATCAGACCCTGTCTATCCAGATAATTATATATACCATCTCTAAGAATACTTTCCATCAATTTACCCACCACTGACGTCAAACTCACAGGCCGATAATTGCTAGGTTTACTCTTAGAACCCTTTTTAAACAGTGGAACCACATGAGCAATACACCAATCCTCCGGCGCCATCCCCGTTTCTAATGACATTTGAAATATTTCTGTCAGAGCCCCTGCTATTTCTACACTAACTTCCCTCAAGGTCCTAGGGAATATTTCATCCGGACCCGGAGACTTATCCACTTTTATATTCCTTAAAAGCGCCAGTACTTCCTCTTCTTTAATCGTCATACTTTCCATAACTACCCTTCTTGTTTCCTTTACCTTACACAATTCAATATCCTTCTCCTTAGTGAATATCGAAGAAAAGAAATTGTTCAAAATCTCCCCCATCTCTTTTGGCTCCGCACATAGCCGTCCACTCTGATTCTCTAAGGGACCAGTTTTATCCCTCACTATCCTTTTGCTATTTATATAACTGTAGAAACGCTTTGGATTTATTTTCACCTTACTTGCTAAAGCTGCCTTGTACCTTCTTTTAGCTTTTCTAATTTCTTTCTTAAGATTCTTTTTACATTCTTTATATTCCTCGAGCACCTCATTAACTCCAAGCTGCCTATATTTATTGTAAATCCCTCTCTTTTTCTGAACCAAGTTTCCTATATCCCCTGAAAACCATGGCTCTCTCAAACTTTTAACCTTTCCTTTTAACCTAACAGGAACATAAAGATCCTGTACCCTCAAAATTTCACCTTTAAGTGACCTCCATTTCTCTATTACATCCTTCCCATAAAACAAATTGTCCCAATCCACTCCTTCTAAATCCCTTCGCATCTCCGCAAAGTTAGCCTTTCTGCAATCAAAAATCTCAACCTTGGTTCCAGTCCTATCCTTCTCCATAATTACATTGAAACTAATGTAATTGTGATCACTGGACCCGAAGAGCTCCCCAACACATACCTCCGTAACCTGCACTATCTCATTCCCTAACAGGAGATCCAACACTACCCCTTCTCTAGTTGGTACCTCTATGTATTGCTGCAAAAAACTATCTTGCACACATTTGACAAACTCCAAACCATCCAGCCCTTTTACAGAATGGGCTTCCCAGTCTATGTGTGGAAAATTAAAATCTCCCACAATCACAACCTTATGCTTACTACAAATTTCTGCTATCTCCTTACAAATTTGCTCCTCCAGTTCTTGCTCCCCATTAGGTGGTCTATAAGACACCCCTATAAGTGTTACTACACCTTTCCTATTCCTCAATTTCACCCAAATAACCTCCCTGGACGAGTCCACTAATCTGTCCTGCCAGAGGACCGCTGTTATATTTTCTCTGACAAGCAATGCAACAGCTCCCCCTCTTGCCCCTCCTATTCTATCACACCTGAAGCAACAAAATCCTGGAATATTTAGTTGCCAATCACACCCCTCCTGCAACCACGTTTCACTAATAGCTACAACATCATATTTCCAGTTATCAATCCTTGCTCTAAGCTCATCCACCTTTCTTACAATGCTCCTAGCATTAAAATAGATGCATTTAAGAAACTCTCCACCTCTTACTCTCTTTTTATCCTTAATGGAGCAAACAACTTTGTTATCTTTTTCTTCCTTGTCCCCTACATCTTTGGTCTGAGTGCTCCTAATCTCTGTCACCTGCCTATCCTCCCTCACACATTGTCTACTAGCTTTCTCTATTTGTGAACTAACCTCCTCTCTCCTAGTCTCTTTAATTTGATTCCCACCCCCCAACCATTCTAGTTTAAAGTCACCTCAGTAGCCCTTGCAAATCTCCCTGCCAGCATATTGGTCCCCCTAGGATTCAAGTGTAACCCGTCCTTTTTGTACAGGTCACACCTGCGCCAAAAGAGGTCCCAATGATCCAAAAACTTGAATCCCTGCCCCCTGCTCCAATCCCTCAGCCACACATTTATCCTCCACCTCACTGCATTCCTACTTTCACTGTCGCGCAGCACAGGCAGTAATCCCGAGATTACTACCTTAGCGGTCCTTTTTCTCAACTCCCTTCCTAACTCCCTATATTCTCCTTTTGGGACCTCTCCCCTTTTCCTACCTATGTCATTGGTACCTATATGCACCACGACCTCTGGTTCCTCTCCCTCCCACTTCAGGATATCTTGGACATGATCAGAAACTTCCCAGACCCTGGCACCAGGGAGGCAAACTACCATCAGGTGTTCCAGTCTGCGTCCACAGAATCGCCTATCTGACCCCCTAACTATCGAGTCCCCTATTATTACTGCCCTCCTCTTCCTTTCCCTACCGTTCTGAGCTACAGGGCCAGACTCTGTGCCAGAGGCACGGCCACTGTTGCTTTTCCCAGGTAAGCTGTCCCCCCCAACAGTACTCAAATAGGAGTACCTATTGTCAAGGGGTACAGCCACTGGGGTACTCTCTATTACCTGACTCTTCCTCTTCCCCCTCCTAGCCGTGACCCACTTGTCTGCCTCCCGTGGCCCCGATGTGACCACCTGCCTGTAACTCCTCTCTATCAACTCCTCACTCTCCCTGACCAGACAAAGATCATCGAGCTGCAGCTCCAGTTCCCTAACGTGGTCCCTTAGGAGCTGCATCTCGGCGCATCTGGTGCAGATGTGGATGTCCGGGAGGTTGGGCACATCTGGCACTGAGAACAACAAGCTGCTCTCACACTCATACTGCCCCTCTCCTCAAATAACAACAAAAAATGAATACCAAACCCTCTTTCCCTCGCCCGTTTCCGCTTAAGCCCGTTGAGCCAAAGCCCTTAAGCTTTCACTCTGCTCCCGGCTCACTCCGCAGTCCGCAAACTACGCTGCCCACTGTACAAGGCTGTGCTCCTTTTAAATCTTCCGCACTTCACTCCCCGACGTCACACGCCTGCGCAGTCCTGCCTCTCCGAAAGCCGACGAAAATGGCTTCCTCTGCACTCCCGCTCCGATTCTCAGACTTCCTTCTCCGGTTTTGGTGACCAAATTACAGGAAGGATATTAATAAGGTTGAAAGAGTGCAGAGAAGGTTTACAAGGATGTTGCCAGGACTTGAGAAACTCAGTTACAGAGAAAGGTTGAACAGGTTAGGACTTTATTCCCTGGAGCGTAGAAGAATGAGGGGAGATTTGATAGAGGTATATAAAATTATAATGGGTATAGATAGCGTGAATGCAAGCAGGCTTTTTCCACTGAGGCAAGGGGAGAAAAAAACCAGAGGATGAGGGGGGAAAAGTTTAAAGGGAACATTAGGGGGGGCTTCTTCACACAGAGAGTGGTGGGAGTATGGAATGAGCTGCCAGACGAGGTGGTAAATGTGGGTTCTTTTTTAACATTTAAGAATAAATTGGACAGATACATGGATGGGAGGTGTATGGAGGGATATGGTCCGTGTGCGGGTCAGTGAGACAAGGCAGAAAATGGTTCGGCACAGCCAAGAAGGGCCAAAAGGCCTGTTTCTGTGCTGTAGTTTTTCTATGGTTTCTATGTAAAAGTGCACCTTTGGTTGGCCCCCGAGTGGCTACTGCGTTTGAACGGAAGGAGAATTTTGATATTTCAAAAATGTTGATGTTTTGCTATTTCAATGTACATGTGACAAATAAAGCAAATCTTTAATTTATTAAAATATTTAGGTTTATGTTGACAATTAAATAGACAATATCCATTCCTGGTTACCTAATTAGTTAAATTTTAGGTACCAAATTAGTTTCAGGCTTGCAATTCAGAAAATCAGTCACATGGGGAGAACAGGTTAGAAGGAATAATAAAGATGGAATAAGGTTGCTCAGTGAGCTAGCATGGATGTGGTGGGTCAAATAGGTCGCTTCCATGTCATTAGGAAATATTGAAATTGGGACCAATGCACGCACATTTCAGAGCAAAAGCATACAATGGGGCACCACGGTAGTGTAGTGGTTAGTGCAACAGTTTTATAGCTTGGAGTGTCATAGTCCAGATTCAATACTGACATCATCTGCAAGGAGTTTGTATCTTCTCCCCTTGACCATGTGGGTTTCCTCCAGGTGCTTCAGTTTCCTCCCACAGTCCAAAGACATATTGGTTAGTAGCTTAAATAATCATTCTAAATTGTCCTGTGATTAGGTAAGTATTAAATAGATGCATAGCTGGCTGGCAACACTAATTGGGAGTGAGATAAATTGGCTAGTTGATTGGTACCAAAACAACAGCCTCATGCTTGGCATCAGCAAGACCAAAAATTGTTTGTGGAGTTCTGGAAAGGGAGGCTGGCAGTGCATCGATGGATACCCTTTTCGAGTAGAAAGGGTAAGTAGCTCCATAAACCAGTAAGTTGGTAAATTGGCTTATGTGTGCATTTTGAATTATATTTTATTAACTTAACATAACTTTTTGGTTTACGTGTTTTGTGTGATATTTGTTGTTGGGTGTATTGAGATAATACCAAGGAAAACAATAACAGAATGCAGAATGAAGTGTAACGGTTAAGGAGAAAGTGCAGTGTAGGTACACAAGGTCAAAGTGAGTTAGAGATTAAGGTCAAGGGTACATCTTATTGTACTAGGGGACCATTTAGTAGTTTGATCACAGCAAGGTAGAAGGGGTCTGTGAGCCTGGTGGTACAGGCTTTTGTATCATCTGCCCAGTGGGAGGAGGAGTAGGTGAGGATGTCTGGTGTTGTTAAGTTCTTTAGTGATTCTGTCTGTTTTACCAATGGAAGACAGAGGGGATCACACAAAATGTTGGAGGAATTCAGCAGGCCAGGAGGCATCTATGGAAAAGAGTATAGTTGACATTTTGGGCCAAGACCCTTCGACTGTACTCTTTTCCACAGATGCTGCCTGGCCTCCTGAGTTCCTCCAGCATTTTGTGTGTGTTGCTTGGACTTCTAGTGTCTGCAGATTTTCGTTTGTCTGTGAAGATGGAGGGGAGGCTGGTTTCCCTGATGTGCTGAGCTGGAGCCATTGTAGAAATATTTTCAAAGGTTTTCTGAAGAGAAATGGGAAGGGACTAAGTGGATAATTCAAACAAAGAGAAAGCATGAGACAGATGGGCTGAAAGTCCTCCTTCTGTCCTGTCCGTTTCATTAACAATACAGATTGCAGTCCTCCCCTCTCTGTCAAACACAAGCAGTGGACAAAACTGAAAAACATGGAACTGATGCAGAGTTACTATTTCTGATTGATGTCCTAGTGAAATCTTTTTTCTCTCCTTCTGGCTATTGCATTGCCTGCTGAGTATTTTCAGGTGCTTTCTATTTTTACCTCGGAGTGTGTTTTCTCCTGATTCCACAGCTTTGAACCCTGCATCAGTCCTTAAGAGATTATTGCTTTGCTCTGTTAGATGCTTAATAATTGGTTTAATTAATGTTTTCATTGCTATATGATAAATCGTAGATGTCTAGACAACTAATGGAAGTTTAACTCATAATAATTATGTGCAATATTTAGTTTGCTATCCTATTATTATAGCAAGGTGGTCAGGCAACAGCATATTTAAAGCCGGTTTATCCAACCATAATTGCTCCATCATTATGTTAGTAATTTAAAATAGTCATCCCAAAGTTATTTTAAACTTTCATAGATTTCATCTCAAAGGATGCATATGTCCACATATACTACCTTGAGATCCATTCTCATCCAGGCATTCGCAGTAAAACACAGAAATCAGAAACAGTATCAGGTTTAATATCATTGGTATATGTTGTGAAATGCGGCAGCAGTACTTTGCAATACATAATAGTAAAACCAGTAAATTACAGTAAGGAGTATATACGTATTAAAAGAAAGTTACATTAAATAAGTAGTGCAAAAAGAGAGGGAAAAGAAAAGTGTAGGGGATAGTGTTCATGGGTTCAATGTCCATTCAGAAATCTGATAGCGGATGGGAAGAAGCTACTGTATTCCTGGATTATTGAGTGCGTGCCTTCAGAGATGTAGTAGAAGCAGTGGAAAGCAATACATAAACGCAGACTGACAAACTGCGCAAATAACAAACAATAATAAATAAATACTGAGAGCGTGAGTTGGAGACTCCTTGAAAGTGAGTCCATGGTGTTCAGTGATCAGTTCAGTGTTGGGGGTGAGTGAAGTTATCTA
Source organism: Mobula birostris (assembly GCF_030028105.1). Lineage (NCBI taxonomy): Eukaryota > Metazoa > Chordata > Chondrichthyes > Myliobatiformes > Myliobatidae > Mobula > Mobula birostris. The sequence goes on from NC_092373.1 coordinate 13,566,268, forward strand.
CACTGGTGCACAAGCCAGATGGTTGAAGGGTAATACCTGTTGGTGAAGCTGGTGGTGTGGGACCTGAGCAGTGTATGTCCTTCTGGGTGATAGCAGCAAGAAGAGAGCATGGCTGGATGGTGGGCGTCCTTGATGCTGCTTTCTTTTGGCAGTGCCCTTTGTATTCAATGGTGGGGAGGCCTTTTCCTGTGCTGTACTGGGCTCTGTCCACTACTCTTTACAGGTTTTTCCATTCCTGGGCAATGGCATTTCTCATCCTGGGCCATGATGCAACCAGTCAGTGTACTCTTTAACACGCATCTGTCGAAGTTTGTCAAAGTTTTCAATGACATGCCAAACCTGCACAAACTTCTAAGAAAGTAGAGCTGTAGCCATGTGCTCTTTGCAATGGCATCTGTCCTGGGACCAATATGTAGATCCTCCAAAAATATGAAGCCAAGGGATTTAAAGTTACTGACCCTCTCCACTTCTGATTCCTGAATGAGCAGTGGCTAATGGGGCAACTGTTTGGTCTTGCTGAGATTGTGTGAGAGGTTGTTGTTGCGGAACCATGCAACCAGATTTTCTATCTCTCTCCTATGTGCTCCAAGGCTGGACAGACTGTAGGCATATGATTTATAGAATATTGAACACAGTACATAAAATAATATAATGCCGGATTAGGTCCTTTGGCTCACAGTGTCTGTGCTGAACATGGTGTCTCATCTCTTCTCCTTGCACACGACCCATAGCCTTTCACTTTCTGCACAGTCACGTACCTGTGTAAAGTGATACACACACTATGCTGGAGGAACTCAGCAGGTCAGGCCTATGCCGAGAATAAATAGACAACATTTTGAGCTGAGACCCTTCATCAGGACTGGAAAGGAAAGGGGAAGGTGCCAGAATAAAAAAGGTGTGGGGGGGGAGGGGAATGAGTACAAACTAGAATGTGATAGGTGAAGCCAGGTGTTGGGAGAGAGGGGGGCTGAAGTAAGAAGCTGGGAGGTGATAGGTGGCAGAGGTAAAGGGCTGAGAAGAAGGAATCTGATAGGAGACAAGAGTGGACCGTGGGGGGGAAAAAATGGAAGGAGGAGGGGACCCAGGGGAAGGCAATAGACAGATGAGAAGGTAAAAGGGGAGCCAGAGTGGGGAATTGAAGAAGAGGTAAGGGAAGGGGAAAAAATTACTGAAATTTGGAGCAAATAACATTCATGCCATCAGCTTGGAGGCTACCCAGACCAAAAATGAGGTAACACTCACAACATGCTGGAGGAACTCAGCAGGTCGGGCAGCATCCGTGGAAACGATCAGTCAATGTTTCCGGCCGGAACCTGCACGGATGCTGCCCAACCTGCTGAGTTCCTCCAGTGTGTTGAGTGTTGCTTTGACCCCAGCATCTGCAGAGCATTTTGCATTCCAAATGCAGTGTTGCTCCTCCAAGCTGAGAGTGGCCACCGGGAAATCCTGTTTGTTGAAGTTGTAGCAAATGTGCTCAAAAGAGCGAACCCCAGTGTTCACACCAGGAGCACCAGATACAGTAGACAACCCCCAATAGATTTGCAGATAGAAGTGTTGCCTCACCTGGAAGGACTGATTGGGGCTCTGAATGGAGGTGAAAGAGGAGGTAAATGGGCTGGTATAGCATTTCCACTTGCAGGCATATGCCAAAAGGGATTAGTGGGAAGGGGTGAATGGACAAGGGAACACCTTGGAGAGCAATCCCTGCAGAAAGTGGAGAGTGGCAGGGAGATAATGATGTGTTTGGTGGTAGGATCCTTTTGGAGATGGTGGAAGTTGTGCAGAATAATATGTCGGATCCAGTGGCTCATAGTGGTATGTAAGAACAAGAAGAACTCTGTTAAGGCAGCAGGAAGGTGGGTGAGGGTGGATGATCTGGAAATGTACAAGATGTAGGTGATGGCAGCATCAATGGTAGAGGAAGAGAAACACAATTCTTTAAGGAAGGACAATTCTTTAAGGAAGGAGAACATCGCTGATGTTCTGGGAAGGAAAGCCTCATCCTGAGAACTGATGCAATGGACACAAAGGAACTGAGAAAAGCGAATGGTATTTTTATCGGAGACAGGGTGGGAAAAGCTATAGTCAAGGTAGTTGTGAGAGTTGGTAGGTTTATAAAAGATATTAGTAGACAGTTTGACCCAATAGTTAGAGACAAAGAGATCAAGGAAAGGGAGAGGTATGTCAGAAATGGATTAAGTGAATTTAATGGGAAGCGTGGAAGTTAGAGGCAAAGATGATAAAATTGACAATCTCAGCATGAGTCCATGAAGCAACACCAATGCAGACTAAAAATCTGTTTAAGCACCACTGTTCAGCTTCATTTGAAACATACAGTGAAATGTTTTGCTTGCAACAACAACCAACACAGTCCAAGGATTGTGCTGGGTGCAGCCTGCAAGTGTTGCCTAGTTTATGGCACCAACATGGCATGCCCATAACAAATTTACCCTAATCTGTTCATCATTGGACTGTGGAGGAAACCGGAGCACCCGGAGGAAACCCACACGGTCATGGGGAAAACGTATGGACTCCTTACAGACAGTGACAGGAAATGAATCCCAATCTTGCAACTGGCAGCTAGAAAGCATTTGCACCAAACATGATGTTACATTGATGCCCTATTTGCACCAGCGCCTCTGACATTGTTTTCCAGGCACACAACACACTCAGTGTGGGGGGGAAAAAAATCTTGTCCAGCACATCTACAGTACTGTGTAAAAGTCTGAGCCAAGTATACAGTGCCTACACAAAGTTTTCACCCCCACCCGGAAGTTTTCATGTTTTATTGTTTTACAACATTGAAGTACAGTGGATTTAATGTGGCTTTTTTTTTTGACACTGATCAACAGAAAGATTCTTTCTTGTCAAAGTGAAAACAGAATTCTACAGAGTAATTGAAATTAATTACAAATATAAGACACAAAATAATTGAATGCATAAGTATTCACCCTCATTAATATGCACACAAAATCATCACTGGTTCAGCCAATTGGTTTTAGAAGTTACGTAATTAAAGGGAGATCGGCTATGTGTAGCCAAGGTGTTTCAATTCACTGTGGTAAAAATACACCTGTATCTGGTAGGTCCAACTGCTGATGAATCAGTATCCTGGCAAAAACCACACCATGAAAACAAAAGAACACCAAGCAACTCTTGGGGGGGGGGGGGGGGGGGTGGCGAATTATTGTAAAGCACAAGTCAGGAGATGGATATATGAAAGTTTCCTTAGAGTACAGTTCAGTCAATCATCAAGAAATGGAAAGAATATGGCACAGCTGTAAATCAGCCCTAGAGCAGGCCGTCCTCAAAAACTGAGTGACCGTGCAAGAAGGGGACTAGTGAGGGAGGCCACCGAGAGACCCATGACAGCTCTGGAGAAGTTGCAAGCTGCAGTGGCTGAGATGGGAGAGACTGTATATATAACTGCTGCTCAGGTGCTTCACTAGTCGCAGCTTTATGGGAGAGTGGCAAAGAGAAAACCACTGTCGGGAAAAAAAATACTCACATGAAATTTCATCTAGAGTTTTTCAGAAGGCATGTGGGAGACTCTGATATCAGCTGGAAGTAAGTTCCATGGTCTGATGAAACCAAAATTGAGCTTTTTGGCCATCAGACTAAACGTTGTTTGGCATAAGCCAAACACCACACATTATCAAAAACACACCGTCCCTACTGTGAAGCACGGTGGTGGCTGCATCATGCTGTGGGGATGCTTTACTGCAGCAGGCCCTGGAAGGCTTGTGAAGGTAGAGGGTAAAATGAATACAGCAAAATACAGGGAAATCCTGGAGGAAAACCTAATGCAGTCTGCTAGAGAACTGTGACTTGGGAGAAGATTTGTTTTCCAGCAAGAAAATGACCCCAATCATAAAGTCAAGGCTACACAGGAAGGTCTTAAAAACAACAAGGTTAATGTCCTGGAGTGGCCAAGTCAGAGTTCAGACCTTAACCCAATTTAAAATTTGTGGCTGGACTTAGAAAAGGGCTGTTCACTCACGATCCTATCCAATCTGCCAGAGCTTGAGATGTTTTGTAAAGGGGAATGGGTAAAAATTGCAGTGTCCTGATAGAGACCTATCCACACAAATTCAAGGCTGTAATTGCTCCCAAAGTTGCATCACTAAATAATGTCTTGAAGGGGGTGAGTAATCATGCAATCAATTATTTTGTGCTTAATAATTATATTAAACTTAGATCACTTTGTAGAGATCTATTTTTACATTGACACGAGTCTTTTTCTGTTGATTAGTGTTTTTAAAAAAGCCAAATTAAATCCACTGTGATTCAATGTTGTAAAACAATAAAACATGGAAACTTCCAAGGGAGGGGGTGAAAACTTTTTACAGCTTTTTATAGGCACTGTACATTAGGACTGTGTCATTTTCTGCCTTGCCTATTCAAATAGCCATCTGAAGGTGTCTTAGGTATAGCAATTGTATCCAATTCCACCCACTCATCTGACAGCAGCTTCCAAATAACAACCACTTTCTACATAAAAATAAATTAACCCTCAGTTCCCTCTTCATGCTCCTTAGTCTCACATTAAACCTATGGCTTCTTGTTTTTTTTCTACCTCAACCAATGGTGGGTGGGGGAGGGGGGGTGGAGATTGACCATCTACCCTACTTGTACTTCTCATTGTCACCCCTCAGACTCCTTTGTTCCAGGGAACACAAACCCTGACCTAAACTACCCAGAGATTCATTTTCTTGTAGGTATTCAATAGACAAACTGTGGAAATACTAAAACAAAAAAACCATAATTATAATAATAAATAATCATGAAACCATGAGTTAGATATCCTTGAAAGTGAGTCTACAGATTGTGTGATCAGCTCAGTGTTCACGTGAGTGAAGTTATCTCTTCTTGTTGCTAAAGTCCTCCAATCCAAATAATATCAAGTGAACCTCCTCTGCACTCTCTATAATGTAGTCACATCTTCCTTATAATGTAGCAACTGCGTAGAATGTTTGTGCCATGGTCCCTTCTGGCAATCCCCCACCTTGCTATTTACCACAGGAATTGGGCCTCAATCACCTCATTTAATTTCCAATCATTCCCAGGTTCCAGTAACTACACACACCTGCTTCCCATCAGAGACTGCAGGATAAGGACCCTGTGATCACAACAAGGAACTGCCAGTTTGTTTGGTCAACTCATGTATGAGTAACTTTGTTCCATGGTTCTTAGGACTACCAGTTCTAAGTCTAGCATCTTTTCTGAATTCACTACTAAAACCAAGACTGCTGGTAAAGCCTCTCTTGGACACCAATTCCACGCTTACTACGGCAGTAACACCTCCTGACTTGGCCTCTGCGCCAGTGTTCAGCACTTGGGTTTGTTCCACCGCCACGTCCTTGCAACAGTTTGAATAGCAGTTTAACCACTGTTTGTAAAGTTGTGACATAATGTCCCAACACTCAGCTTACTAAGGTAAATATGCCTTCCACACCCCTCTATCAAGCTCAGCTGCTTCTTCTTGCACTACTTTGGTTTGTAACTTATAGTGATTTTGCAATGTACTGTTATCTCAAAACAAATTTTCCAACATGCACTCGGTGCCCATTTTATTAGGTGCAGGAGGTACCTAATAAAGTGGCCGCTGCGTGTGTATGTGGTCTTGTGCTGCTATAGTCCATTCATTTCAAGGTTCTGCATGTTGTGCATTCAGAGATGCTTTTCTGCACACCACTGTTGTAACACATGATTATTTGAGTTACTGTTTTCTTCCTTTCATTTTGAAACGGTCTAGCTATTCTCCTGTGACCTCACATTAATAAAGTCTTTTCACCCACTGAGCTGCCACTTGCTGGATTTTTTTTTTGTTTCTCGCACTATTCTCTGTAAACTCTAGAAAATATTGTGCGTGAAAATCACAGGAGATCAACAGTTTTTGAGATACTCAAATCACCCCTTCTGGCAAAAACAATCATTCCATGGTCAAAGTCACTTGCAGTGCATATAAAAACCTCCCTTGGAAGTTATACAAAATTATCTAAATTAATACAAATATAAAGCAAAAAATAATTGATTGCACCAAAATTCACCCTTTCAAGAAAATATTTAATAGAGGCACCTTTGCCAGCAATTACTGGCTTGAGCCTGTGTGGATAGGTCTCTATCAGCTTTGCACATCTGGACATCGCAATTTTTTTTTTCCCATTCTTCTTTACAAAACTGCACAATCTCTGTCAGATTGCATTGGGGATCACGAGCGAACAGCCCCTTTCAAGTCCAGCCACAAATTCTCAATTGGACTGAGGTCTGGACTCTGACTTGGCCACTCCAGGACATTAACTTTGTTTTTAAGCATTCCTGTGTAGCTTTGGCCTTGTACTTGGAGTCAATGTCTTGCTGGAAAACAAGTCTTCGCAAAAGTCAGTTCTCTTGCAGACTGCATCAGGTTTTCTTCCAAGATTTTCCTGTATCTTGCTGTATTCATTGTACCCTCTACTTTCACAAGCCTTCCAGGGCCTGCTGCAGTGAAGCATCCCCACAGCATAATGCAGCCACCACCGTGCTTCACAGTAGAGATGGTGTGTTTTTGACAGTGTGCGGTTTTTGGCTTATGCCAAACATGGTGTTTAGCTTGATGGCCACAAAGCTCAATTTTGGTTTCATTAGACCATAGACTCTTCCAGCTGAGTTCAGAGTCTCCCACATGCCTTCTGGCAAACTGCAGATGTAATTTCGTGTAAGCTTTTTTTGAGTCTTTCTCAGAATTGGAATCATGCTTATTAACACCAGTATGTATTGTGAAATTCGTTAACAGCAGCAGTAGTTCAATGCATTACATAATATTAGAAGAACAATAATATTAAATAAATAACTCAATTTCATTATATGTATATTGAATAGATTAAAAATGTGCAAAAAAAAAGAAATACTCTATATTAAAGTAAGTGAGATAGTGTCCAAGGGTTCAATGTCCATTTAGGAATTGGATGGCAGAGGAGAAGAAGCTGTTGCTGAATCGCTGAGTGTGTGCCTTCAGGCTTCTGTACCTTCTACCTGATGGTAACAGTGAGAAAGGGGCATGCCCTGGGTGCTGGAGGTCCTTAATAATAGACGCTGCCTTTCTGAGACACTGCTCCTTGAAGATGTCCTGGGTACTTTGTAGTGTGGTACCAAAGATGGAGCTGACTAGATTTACAATCCTCAGCACCTTTCGGTCCTGTGCAGTAGCCCCTCCATATCAGATAGTGATGCAGCCTGTCAGAATGCTCTACACGGTATATCTATAGAAGTTTTTGAGTATTTGTTGAGATGCCAAATCTATTCAAACTTCTAATGAAGTATAGTCACTGTCTGCTTTCTTTATAACTGCATTAATGTGTTGGGACCAGGTTAGATCTTCCGAGATCTTAACACCTAGGAACTTGAAACTGCTCACTCTCTGCTTACTTCTAATCTCTGAGGATTGGTATGTGTTTCTTCATTTTACCCTTCCAGAAGTCCACAATCAGCTCATGTGTCTTACTGACATTGAGTGCCAGATTGTTGCTGTGACACCACTCCACTAGTTGGCATATCTCACTCCTGAACACCCTCTCGTCACCATCTGAGATTCTACCAACAATGATTGTATCATCAGCAAATTTATAGATGGCATTTGAGCTATGCCTAGCCACACAGTCATAGGCATAGAGATAGTAGAGCAGAGGGCTAAGCACACACCCCTGTGGTGCACCAGTGCTGATTGTCAGTGAAGATGATATGTTATCACCAAGCTGCACAGAGTGTGGCCTTCCAGTTAGGAAGTTGAGGATCTAATTGCAGAGGGAGGTGCAGAGGCCCAGGTTCTGCAACTTCTCAATCAGGATTGTGGGAATGATGGTATTAAATGCTGAGCTATAGTCGATGAACAGCATCCTGATATTGGTGTTTGTGTTGCCCAGGTGGTCTAAAGCCATGTGGAGACCCATTGACATTGCGTCTGCCATTGACCTATTGCAGTGATAGGCAAATTGCAATGAGCCCAGGTCCTTGCTGAGGCAGGAGTTCAGTCTAGTCATGACCAACCTCTCAAAGCACTTCATCACTGTAGATGTGAGCGCTACCGGGCGACAGTCATTAAGGCTGCTCACATTATTCTTAGGCAGCGGTATAATTGTTGCCTTTTTGGAGCAAGTGGGAACTTCTGTCCGTAGCAGTGAGAGGTTGAAAATGTCCTTGAATACTCCTGCCAGTTGGTTGGCACAGGTTTTCAGAGCCTTACCAGGTACTCCAATGGGACCTTCCACCTTGCGAGGGTTCACTCTCTTTAAAGACAGCCGAACATTGGCCTCTGAGACAGAGATCACAGGGTCATCAGGTGCAGCAGGGATTTTCACAGCTGTAGTTGTGTTCTCCCTTTCAAAGCGTGCATAGAAGGCATTGAGTTCATCTGGTAGTGAAGCATCGCTGCCGTTCATGCTATTGGGTTTTGCTTAGTAGGAAGTAATGTCTTGCAAACCCTGCAAGAGTTGTCGTACATCTGATGTCACCTCCAACCGCATTTGAAATTGTCTCTTCACCCTTGAAATAGTCCTCTGCAAATCATACCTGGTTTTCTGGTACAAGTGTGGGTGCCAAGACTTGAATGCCACGGATCTAGACTTCAGCAGGCAATGTACCACCTGGTTCATCCATTGTTTCTGGTTTGGGAATGTACAGATGGTCCTTGTAGGGCACACACTCATCCACACAGAACTTAATGAAGTTGGTAACAACTGCAGCAAACTCGTCCTCTCATAAAGCTGTGGCTGATGAAGGGCCCGGGCAGCAGTTGTTGTAAGTGCAGTCTCTCCCACATCAGCCACTGAAGCTTGTAACTCTAGAGTTGTCATAGGTCTCCTGGTGGAGTCCCTCACTAGTCCCCTTCTTACACAGTCACTCAGTTTTTGAGAATGGTCTTCTCTAGGCAGATTTACAGCTGTGCCATATTCTTTCCATTTCTTGATGATTGATTTAAATGTACTCCAAGGGATTTTCAGTGACGGAAATTTTTTTTGTATCCATCTCCTGACTAGTGCTTTTCAATAACCTTTTTCGTGGAGTTGTCCTTTTGTCTTCATGGTGTAGCTTTTGCCAGGATACTGACTCACCAGCAGTTGGACCTTCCAGATACAGTACAGGTATACTTTTGCTACAATCAATTGAAATGCTTTGACTGTACATGGTGATCTCCACTTACCTCATTATGCGACTTCCAAAACCACTTGGCTGCTCCAGCGATTCAGTGTGTCATATTAAAGGGGATGAATACTTATGGATTTGATTATTTTGTGTTTTAATTTAGATCACTTTGTAGAAATCTGTTTTCACTTTGACACAGAGTCTTTCTTTCCCCCTGTTGATCAGTGTCAAGAAGCCAACTTAAATCCACAGTGATTCAAAACAGTAAAACAATAAAACATGAAAACTTCCAAGGTGGGTGAATACTTTTTATAGGCACTGTAGATCATATTTCTTCCCCATTGTGCTGTTTGGTCTGGACAACAAATTAACCTGTTGACCATGTCTGCACATTTCTCTGCATTGAGCTGCTGCTACGTGACTCTGGCCACTGAGTGTGTGTGTGTCCACTTTGTTGCACTCGTATAATAATGTCAGCTTTACAGAACATCATCACCTTGTGACTAATGCTTTTGGTTATGTGCCTTCCACAGTCATTGGTGGCATGAATCTTATTGCTGTGTTCTTCTATTAAAATGTATTAATGGAATTTCCTACCACACCTTTTGTGAACAGTCAGCCCTGAGTTGCATATAAACACAGAATACTGAGCATAGAACAGTACTGACCCTTGTGTCCATGAAGTTGTGCCAACCTTTTAACCTACGCTAAGATCAGTCTAACTCTTCCCTCTCACATTGGCCTCTACTTTTCCCTCACACATGCCTATCTCAGAATTTCTTAACACTACAGCACAGCACAGGCCTTTCAGCCTACAATGTTGTACCGGCCTTTAAACCTCTAAACCTTCCTCCCACATAGCTTCCTTCTGGCTCTTCAACTCACTGTGACACTCGTTCAAAGCCCCCACTCATTCCTCACTTTAGCACATGTCTTCTCCTCCTTATCATACTCTTGCCCTCCTCCCACACTCACTCCTCTCCAAGCCTCACAATCTTCACTTACCCTCACTTACCCTCACCTACCCTATGCCCTCTGTTCCTCACAGTTCATCCTTTTACTTTGTCACTAACCTCTCAACGTCCTCAACCTCTCTTCTGCCCTATCAACTGCTCCTTCCTCACGAAGTCTCTCTCCCTCTAACTCTTAATACACCCTATTCTATTCTCATACCCACCCTGTTCTATTCTTATTCCTTCTACTGTTCTCACTCCTCTCCTCCTCTCTGCTTTATCATTTCACTCTCGTCTTTCTTCAAACCCAGTTGCTCTTTCATCTTCATTCCTGTTCTCTGTCCTGCCACTCCTTTCAGTCCCCTTCTTGCCTCTTCACTCACTCTGTCTATCCTCTCATCCAAAGGTACTGTATGTGTCTGAAGCCAAGGCAAACAGTAGTGCTGATAATCTAATGCCATATGGAAGATTTGTCACATAACTGGAGACGCCAACTCTGAAGTAAGTAATTAAACCAAGGATGTAAATGATCCCATTGTATAATTGTTCCAGCAACACATCAAAGTTGCTGGTGAACGCAGCAGGCCAGGCAGCATCTCTAGGAAGAGGTAGTGTCGACGTTTTGGGCCGAGACCCTTCGTCAGGACCCTGATGAAGGGTCGCGGCCCAAAACGTCGACTGTACCTCTTCCTGGAGATGCTGCCTGGCCTGCTGTGTTCACCAGCAACTTTGATGTGTGTTGCTTGAATTTCCAGCATCTGCAGAATTCCTCGTGTTTACGTATAATAGTTCCATTTATTTTCAGAGAAATGTATACAATATCCATCCTGAAATTCTTTTTCTTTGCAGATATGCACAAAAACAGAAGTGCCCTAAAGAATGAGCGACAGTTAAAACGTTAGAACCCCGAAATCCTCCCTTGCTCCCCCTCTCATACACAGGCAGCAGCAAAGCATGGACCACCCTCACCCTCGCCCACTTCCACAGAAGTGCATCAGTACCCTCCACCCCCAAGCATGCAATAGCAAAGTCCTCAATAAAGAACATGATCTACAGTACAACACAAATGAATCGTTCATGCAAAAATTCGACATCCCACAGCTTCTCTATGCCTTCCTAATAAAGGGCAAAAGAGGTGACCCCTTTCAGAGCGAGACGGAAGACATGACAAAATAACTCGATGATTTACTTTGTTAAAAATCTGTCACGTTGCTATTTTTTCCGGGTTCTGTGATCCGAGGATCAGCAACGATGTCTCACCCACCAACGAGAGAAAGAGTGACTTGCTGAGTGCACAGCCTCCCACATTGCCTTTGCTGGAGATGCCAGAGAGTGGTAGTAGTTGTCGTCCCTCTTACTGGAGGCTTGTGACTAGTGGTGCACCACAGGGATCAGTGCTGGATCCGTTGGGGACATAGCGAACAGTGCGGGAGTCTATCAAAACGAGCAGCGGAGTTAGGATCAGCTGGAAAAATGGCAGATGGAATTTAATGCAGACAAGTGTGGGGTCTTGATCTTTGGGAGGAGCAACCAGAGTAGGTTTTACATGGTGAATGGTAGGGTACTGAGGAGAGCAGTAGAATCTGGGAATACAGATTCATAATTTCTTGAAAGTGGTGTCACAGGTAGAAAGTGTGGTAAAGAAAGCTTTTGATACATTGGCTTTCATAAATCAAAATACTGTATACAGGAGTTGGGATGTTATGTTGTATAAGATGGTGATGAGGCCTAATTTGGAGTATTGTGTGCAGTTTTGGTCACCTACCAACAAGAAAGATGTAAGTAAGGTTGAAAGAGTACAGAGTAAGGAGTGATAGAGGTATACAAAATAATGCGTAAAGATAGGGTAAATGCAAGAAGGCTTTTTCCCCTGAGGTTGGGTGAGACTAGAACTGGAGGTCATGGGTTAAGGGTGAAAGGTGAAACATTTAAGGGAAACATGACAGAGGACCTCTTCACTTAGAGTGGTGAGAGTATGGAATGAGCTATAAATGGTGGATATAGGTTTAATTTTTAATGTTCAAGTAAAATTTGGATGAATACGTGGATCAGAGGTGTATGGAGGGCTAAGGGTCAGGCCAGGTCAGGTCAATAGGACTAATCAGATTAATAGTTTGGCATGGACTGGATGGGATAAAGGGCCTGTTTCTCTGCTGTAGATTTCCATGACTTTGACTTGTGACTATTCCTCGTCGGCCTGCTCATCAATCTTTATCCATCCTCATTAAATTAGCTGAGATGCAAGTCTGCAGATGTTGGAATCTGCAGAAATAATCTGCTGTAGCAACTCAATGGGTGGAGCAGCATCTGTAGGGGGAGAGGAATTGTCAATGTTGTTTCACAACATTGACAATTCTTTCTCCCAGAGTAGCTTCCCAAACCCCACTTGTGACGTCACCGCTATCATTGGCCAAAACTAGGGTGGTGGCAAATCAGCATGTAGGAGGGAAATTGAAAATCTGGTTGAGTGGTGCCACAGCAACAACCTCGCACTCAACGTCAACAAGACCAGGGAGCTGATTATTGACTTCAGGAGGAGGAATCCGGAGGCCGAGGACCCAGTTCTCATTGGGGGATTGGTGATGGAGAGGGTTGGTAAGTTTAGATTCCTTGGCATTATCATATCAGAGGATCTGTAAGTGCCATTTCAAAGAGTGCTCTATTTTCTTAGAAGTTTGTGTAGATTTGGCATGTTGTCAAAAACTTTGACAACCTTCTATAGATACACTGGCGAGGATTCTAACTGTTTGTGTCACAGCCTGGTATAGAAACACCATTGCCCATGAAGAGAAAAGGCTACTGCAAGTGGTGGATACAGCCCAGTCCAGCACAGGTAAAGCCCTTCCCACCACTAGCCACACTTCAAGAGAGCACTGCTATAAAAAAAGTGGCATCCATCATCAAGGACTCTCACCAGCCCGGCCATGCTCTCTTCTCACTGCTACCATTGGCCAGGATGTACAGGAGCCTTTGGTCCCAAACCGCCAATTTGAGGAACAGTTATTACCCTGGAACCGACATGAATAACTTCACTCATCTCAACTCTTGATCTGATTCTACAACTGCCAGCCTCACACTCAAGGACTCTTTACAACTTGTTTTCAGTATTTGCACATTGATTGATTGTCAGTCTTTGCCTAGTTTTCCTGGGGTCTCAAGATAATATATGGTAACATGCATGATCTTTGATGTACCTTCAGCATCTAGCTTATTGCTCTTATTCAGATAATTGCCTGTTTCAGTTTTATTCTCTCTGATTTCATTCTAAATTATCCTAAATATGAATAGCTCGCAGGGTCAATTCAGAGGGAAGCCAGTGCAATATTGTAGTGGGTGGCATATTTTCTTCCCACAAGGATTTAATTACTCAATCAGGCAGCTGAACACAAATGTATCCAAATTTATTAATTTAGTTAATTTAATTTCCACATCTTACTGGCAGGGAATTTGACTTCTGAATTTGGGCCAATAGTTCAAATTTCTGGAGTAATAATCCAAAGTTCCTTCTCGGTCTATGCTTCTCGCTGTTTTGGTAGTGCAGCCAACATAACAGAAGACACCCACCCACCCACCCCATACCTTCGCTCTTCTATCCCCCCCCCCCATACTGGGCAGAAGACAAAAAAAACCTGAAAGCATGTACCACTAGGCACAACAACAGATTCGATCCTGCTGTTAAAAGACAATTAAATCTTTAGTCATAGTCGTAGAACCCTACAGCACAGAAACAGGCCCTTCATCCCATCTACAAGCCTAGAGCAAGGTTCAACATGTGGACTTAGTCAGAGAGAAGTTTGGACAAGTACGTGGACAGGATGGGTATGGAAGACTATGGTCCAGGTGTACATCAATGGGACTAGCAGATTATGGATCAGATGAACCAAAGGTCATGTTCTGTGCTGTGGTGTTCTATGATTCATGAATCTGTGACTCTATTCTGTCCAGGTGATTGAAGGGTGAGGGTTGGAGAAGCAGGTTAATGAAATAAGGGAATATTTCTCCTGTGGTAATAGGATCTGTGCTCTGGCACCAGCTGAGTGTACAGCAGGTTTGAATGGACTAAATCGATTTGAAAGCAGCAGAGAAAATGAATTTCTGATTTTTTTTTGTGGTTTGTGGCCATCTAGTGGCTGACGGTAGTAGTACACCTTTGCTTCACAATGGGATGTAATACTGCCAATCAACCAAATTACCCTCTGGGGTCCACAGAGATCAACTAATTGGCATTCAGAATGAAGACAGTAAGACCATAAAACAGGAGCAGGGTTACGCTGTTTGTCCCACCAAGTCTGCTCCACTATTCCATCATGGCTGATCCATCTCCCTGTAATCTTTGAAACCTTTGCTAAACAAGAACCTGTCAACCTCCACTATAAATATACCCAATGACTTGGCCTCCACAGCCATCTGCGGCATGAATTCCACAGATTCACCACCCTCTGGCTAAAGAAGTTCCTTCTCCTTCTCATCTCTGTTCTAAAGGGGCGTCCTTGTATTCTCGGGCTGTTCCCTCTGGTCCTAGACTCCCCCACCACAGGAATCATCCTCTCCACATCCTCTCTATCTAAACTGTTCAATATTTGATAGGTTTCAATGAGATACCACCCCACCCCTGCCCAAGATTAAGAACACAAGGTGCTAGGCAAATTTACATTAGTGTATTGGGGGGTGGGAGAGATTCAGCAGGTTTAAATTCCTGGGGATTAACACATGGGATGACTTGAACTGAGCCCAATGCACACATACAATCACAAGATAGGCATTCCATTTACACAGTTCAGCTTGTCATCATACACTCCAACAAACTTCTACAAATGTACTGTTGAAAGTGTCCTGACCGAAACTGCCATATTCTGATATGGGGATTTGAATGCGCAGGATTGGAAGAAGCTGCAGTAAGTAGCGGACTCAGCCAAATCCATCACAGGCAAGTTCTTCCCCACCTTCAGTAATATCTACAGGAGGCACTGCCTCAGGACTGCAACATCCACCACCAAAGGTCCACACTGTCTGGGCCATGCCATTTTCTAGCAGATACTGTTGGGCAGGGGGTATGGAAATCTGAAGTCCCACATCACCAACAGCTGCAACCATTTTGTCCTTGAACCAACCTGCACAATCTTAATCACCATCTTGGTCTGGTGACAGCATGACCAGGTTGACCACTTTGGACTAAAATTTGCTCTCTTGCTCTAATTACAGTTTAATTTGTTTTTCTTGTGCCTGTCGGACGCTGAATGCCTGTGCCACTGCTGCAGGTGGTGATGCAACCAGTCAGAGTTGTGCCCATCGTAAACCTGTAGAAATTTGCAAGACTCTGTGGTGACGTACAAAATCTCCTCAAACTCCTCATGAGGTATAGCCATTGGTGTGTGTTCTTCGTGACTGTGCCAATATGCTGGGCCAGGATAGATCCTCTCAGATGTTGACACCCAGGAACTTGAGGCTGCTCACTCCTTCCACTGCTGATCCCTCATTGAGGCCCTTCAGCCCACAATCTTGTGCTGAACAAAGATTAATGAGTGCTCTACTCTAAGAACGGAAAATGAATGAATAGGGATGAGTGCCCAATGGCCAATATGAACATAATGAGCCAAGTGGAATATTTCCATGCTGTATGACTCTGTGTCGGATGGTGGGATGGAGATGCATCTCTACCAAAGGAGGTGTAAGGTGCTCCTTCTCTCCTCTGCCTGCAGGTCACCCTTGGACAAGGTGTAGCACCTGCTTAGACCCCCTGCCCCCGAGCAGGGTCACCTAAAGCCATGGAAGCAGCTGATGAATATCACAAGTCCTGGTTATGCGACCACTGACAACCAGGCAGACAATCTCTGAAGAGTATTGATCATGGCTGGGGTCACCTATTTTGGAAGTACACTGCCCAGAAGAAGGCAATGCAAAGCCACTTCTGTGGGAAAATTTGCCAAGAACAGTCATGGTGATGGAAAGACCGTGATCACCCATGTCACACAACACTGCACATAATGATGACTCTGTGTAATAAGAACGCCATATCCTGTTTTATTGATATTAACTGAAAGATAATTAGCCTGGAGTCCACCTGACCATCCTAGAAATTGTACCATAATTCAAGATTCATATTAGTTTGTCTTTCTGTATGTCATGTTACATACCTCAAGGAGATCTGTGATTTTTTTTTCTCTCTGTGAGAATGATGTAATGGTCTTGTGGAGGTCACCTGATGTAATTTTCCCGCCGATGTGAGGTCACGTGGTGACATGTGCACCACGGGTATATAAGGGAAGACCCCAGATGATGCAATTAGCTTTTAGTTTTTAGTTTTCCAGCTAGAACGTGCGTCTGTGTCTCCATTTCTGTTGCATATTTGTTTTTATGACGCAGTTTCATTTTTAAAACAGTTGTTACGTTCTGTTGCAAGGTACAATAGTGCTGGACTGGAAAGTTTTGCTAGATGTGTTGATGTACCTTATTCCAGCAGTAGTACAAGAGAGTGAAGACTTCATCAAAGTAGACCTGAAGGATTGAGAGGAGTTGGTATCGTTCGACAGTTTAACAAAGAATCGACCTTATTGAGTCTTTGTTGAAGGAATAGTGACTTGCATCAAAGATAACTCTTGCCAAAAGAGCAAAGAGTTCATGCAAGGTGCTCTCTAGAATTTAAGATCAGTTGTTTTAAACTGTTTATTTCCTGCATCATGAATACTTTAGACAGAACCAGCAGGAAAGTTGTGTCTATGAAGAAATCCTTCTCCAGAGAAGTCTCTCCCAATTGAATGTATAAATCTGCTAGACTTTTGAATTTACTATTTTAAGAACTATATCTGACTTTACTGCTTTAAGAACTGTTTTTGCATTTAACACGTTAAGAACCAGTGCCGAGTGACGATTTGTTGAACGGCTGCATAGCGGTTAACTTCCGGTTAAGGTTTTCGTTTGCTTTTTTATTGTTTATCCATGTTTGGTTGTTTTTATATAACCTGTCTCGATTGATATTCATTGTTGCCGGTTATGTAACAGTCAAAACTTGCAGTCAAATGCATTTACTCCACTCTGGCCTTTTACCTCTTCTCCCTGCTAATCACCTCCCCGGGGCCTCTCCTCCTTCCCTTTCTCCTATAGTCCACTCTCCTCTCCTATCAGATCACTTCCCCTCCAGCCTGGCTTCATCTGTCACCTTCCGGCTAGCCTCTTTACCCTCCCGCCACCTTTTCATTCTGGCCTGTTCCCCCTTCCTTTCCAGTCCTGAAGAAGGGTCTCGGCCTGAAACACTGATTGTTTATTTATTTCCGTAGATGCTGTCTGACCTGTTGCGTTCCTCCAGCATTTTGTGTGTGCTGATTTGGATTTCCAGCACTTTCTCATGTTTATACTGTACATTAAAATGCATTGTTTGTGTCAAGAACAAAGTGTACTGCCTCACACTCCAGACCCAACATAACATGCCCTCAACGCTCGGCAGAGCAACACAGAATACAACAAGCCACAGAACAACAAAAGTAAAAACCATTCTTGTTCCACCCTCCCACTCTCCCAAGTATGTACACAGTCCTCTCACCACAAGGCAGGCTGACTTCGGGGAACATGAAGGGAAACTTCTTCACTCTAAGAGTGGGGAACGTGCTGCCAGTGCAAGTGGTGGATACAATGGGAAGGCTCTGGTCTGGGTACAGGTCGATGGGACTACTTTATAGGCGCCAAACAATTGATACCCGAATGTACAATCATCACAGCAATATTTGATTCTGCACTTCCCGCTCCCTGGATTACAAATTGATAGTAAATATTAAAAATTTAAATTATAAATCAAAAATAGAAAAATGGAAAGTAAGGTAGTGCCAAACAAAAAAACCGATATGCAGGTCCAGATATTTGGAGGGTACGGCCCAGATCCAGGTCAGGATCCGTTCAGCAGTCTTATCACAGTTGGAAAGAAGCTGTTCCCAAATCTGGCCGTACGAGTCTTCAAGCTCCTGAGCCTTCTCCCGGAGGGAAGAGGGACGAAAAGTGTGTTGGCTGGGTGGGTCGTGTCCTTGATTATCCCGGCAGCACTGCTCCGAATCCTTGATTATCCCGGCAGCACTGCTCCGACAGCATGCGGTGTAAAGTGAGTCCAAGGACGGAAGATTGGTTTGTGTGATGTGCTGTGCCGTGTTCAAGATCTTCTGCAGCTTCTTTCGGTCTTGGACAGGACAACTCCCATACCAGGTTGTGATGCACCCTAGAAGAATGCTTTCTACGGTGCATCTATAAAAATTAGTGAGGGTTTTAGGGGACAGGCCAAATTTGGTGTTCTAAATGGTTATGCACAGATTAGATGGGCCGAGGGGCCTGTTTTGCTGCTGTAGTTTTCTATGACTCTATGACATCTTCAGGAGACGGTGCCTCAAGAAGGTGATATCTATCACTGAGGACCCCCACCATCTGGGCTCTGCCTTCTTCCTGCTCTTACCATTCAGGAGAAGACCCACACTCAATGACTCACCAACAGCTTCTTCCCCTTCACCAACAGATTCCTGAACAGACCATGAACCTACAAACACTTACATAAGAAATAGGAGCAGGAGTAGGCCATCTGGCCCATCGAGCCTGCCTCGCCATTCAATAAGATAATGGCTGACCTGTCCTTAAACTCAGCTCTATCTACC
Organism: Mobula birostris; assembly: GCF_030028105.1. Lineage (NCBI taxonomy): Eukaryota > Metazoa > Chordata > Chondrichthyes > Myliobatiformes > Myliobatidae > Mobula > Mobula birostris. The sequence goes on from NC_092373.1 coordinate 13,584,968, forward strand.
TGCCTTTTCCCCATAACCCTTAGTTCCCCTACTACGTAAAAACCTATCTAACTGTATCTTAAATATATTTATTGAAGAAGCCTCAACTGCTTCCCTGGGCAGAGAATTCCACAGGTTCACCACTCTCTAGGGGAAAACAGTTTCTCCTCATCTCCGTCCTAAATCTTCTCCCCTGAGTCATGAGGCAATGTCCCCTAGTTCTAGTCTCACCTACCAATGGAAACAGCTTTCCTACTTCTATCTTATCTATCCCCTTCAAAATTTTGTACTGTTTCTGTAAGATCCCCTCTCATTCTTCTGAATTCCAGAGAGTAGGTTCCTTGGTGTTCTTCTTTTGCACTATTTAATTATTTTTTAAAAATGTACGGTGATTCTCTATCTTTGCACTGGACTGGACCACTGCTCCAAAACAACAAAATTCCATGTCATATAAATCAGTGATAATAAATCTGATTCTGATTCTCATATTGATATAAATTGGATGACAAGTCAAAGGTCGGAATTAAAACCATCACTAAGATTTCGCCCCCTCTCATAAAGAGCAACAATGATCAAACTCATCTTCCCTAGCATCTCACTCTGATGCTGGGAACATTGACTCCCTGTCTTATTCTCGAGAGAAAATGTCACTGTTGTTCTCGAGGGAAAATGTACCGGGATGGCAGGAATGGCAGAGAGGACCAACAGGCCAAGGCTGAGATGGAGTAGATGTGGAGAGGATGTTTCCTGTAGTGAGGGGAGTTTCAGACCAGGGGGCACAACCTCAGAATACAAGGACATCCCTTTAAAACAAAGGTGAGGAGGAATTTCTTTAGACAATAGGTGCAGGAGTAGGCCATTCGGCCCTTTGAGCCAGCACCACCATTCACTGTGATCATGGCTGATCATCCTCAATCAGTACCCTTTTCCTGCCTTCTCCCCATATCCCTTCACTCCGCTATCTTTAAGAGCTCTATCTAACTCTTTCTTGAAAGAATCCAGAGAATTGGCCTCCACTGCCTTCTGAGGCAGAGCATTCCACAGAACCTCTGTGTGAAAAAGTTTTTTCTCAGCTCCGTTCTAAATGGTCTACCCCTTATTCTCAAACTGTGGCCTCTGGTTCTGGACTCCCCTAACATCGGGAACATGTTTCCTGCCTCTAGCGTGTCCAATCCCTTAATAATCTTATATGTTTCAATCAGATCCCCTCTCATCCTTCTAAATTCCAGTGTATATAAGCCCAGTCGCTCCAATCTTTCAACATATGACAGTCCCATCATCCTGGGAATTAATCTTGTGAACCTATGCTGCACTCCCTCAATAGCTAGAATGTCCTTCCTCAAATTTGGAGACCAAAACTGCACACAATACTCCAGGTGTGATCTCAGCAGGGCCAGAGGGCAGTGAACCTGTGGAATTCATAGACTTAGACGACTGTGGTGGCCAAGTTCTTGGGTATATTTAGAGAGGAGGCTGATAGATTCTTGATTAGTAGAGTTGTCAAAGTTTATGGGGCAAAGGCAGGGGAATGGTGTTGAGAGTGGTGATAGTTCAGCCATGATGGAATGGCTGAACATACTCAATGGCTGAATTCTGCTCCTATGTCTAATTGTCTTGTGGTCAAATCTTTTAATAAAGTAAATGAGTGAAAAGATTTGAGCCTTGGTTTAGAAACTGCTTAAACAGAAGCATGAGGTGAGCTTTATTTCCCAGAGTACTGAACTGAGCTGAAGAGAATTAACAAATTGGCAGAGTAGTGTGGTTAAATTGCTGCATCAGCAATCCTGAGGCAGAAATTAGTGATCTAGAGACGCGGGTTCAAATCCCCACCACAGCAAGTAGGGAGTTTAAATTTATTTAACTCAACAAAACACAGCATCAGTGGGGAATATCAGAGCTGGTGATCATCGTAAAAAAACACCTGGCTCAAAGATGTTTTTCGGGGAAGGAGGCTTGCTGTCGTTGTGCTTGTGGGAACGCAGCTGTCGAATTCTGTCTTGTCCTAAACTGACTCAACAATAACATTCCCTCTCTTTTTTTTGTAGCTACGCAGACCAACTATTATTCTGAGAAGGAAGTTTTTACACTCCCTGAAAATTGCATGGCACTTCATGTGTATTTTTGTAATATGCATACTGTAGACATTTGGAATGAATAGCTGCTCACCAGCAAAGGCTATGTGTGCAGGAGCATTTCAGTTACTAAGCCGTACAGTTTAGGGGGAACAGACTCGGAAAATCAGTTGGCTGAAGTGAATATAGGGACAGATTAACTCCATGATCCCTTGCCTTGCCTTGTCAAAATTAAAACTAAAAAAGAAGTTGGAAATACCCAGAAGGTTGGGCAGCACCGGTGGAGAGAGAAAAAGCATTAACACTTCAAGTCAAAACCTTTCTGAAGAAGCAGCAAGAAAATAGGTTTGTACCAAGCTGCAAGGGCGTTGGGAGGGATGGATAGGACAAAGAGAATACCACTGCTAGGGTGAATCAGGGGTTGCCATGGGATAAGTTGTAAAGATAGGAAGACATAGGAGCAGAATTAGGCTATGCAGCCCATCGAGTCTGCTCTGCCATTCCATCATGGCTGATTTAGTATCTCTCTCTCTCTCCCACTTTCTTCACATAACCTTTGACACACTAATCAAGAACCCTATCAATCACTGCGTTGAATATACCCAGTGACTTGACCTCCACAGCCATCTGTGGCAATGAATTCCACAGATCCTCCATCCTCTGGTTAAAGAAATTCTTTCTCATCCTTGTTCTAAAGGGACTTACTTCTGCTCTGAGTCCGTGCTGTATGGTCTGAGGCTACACCACTATAGGAAACGTCCTCTCTATATCCGTTCCATCTGCGCCCTTCAGTACCTGCATGATTTCAATGAGATCCACTCTCATTCATCTGACCTCCAGTGAGTACAGGCCCAGAGCCATCAAACACTCCTCTAATGTTAACCCTTTCATTCCCAATATCATTCTTGTGAACCTCCTCTGGACCGTCTCCAATGGAGCACATCTTTTCTTAGGTAAGGGACCCAGAAACTGCTCGCAATACTCAGACTCCTGTAAAGAGGTGTCCTTTGGGATGTAGACCACATGACAAGGAAATAATGTGGACGTATTTCCAAGTCAGGTGATAGAGGCAGACAGTTCTGAAACAGTGCCGTCAGTCCTGCTGGCTGATGCTGACCAAGTTGCTGCAACATGATGGGGTGATTAGATATTTACATTATCAGGCAGGTGTACAAGTGTCCCTAATTAAGTACTGAGTGTACAGTGCCTATATTCCGCCCCCCCACCCCCGGAAGTTTTCATCTTTTATTTTTTTTACAATATTGAATCACAGAAGATCTAATTTGGCTTTTTTAAGACGTTGATCAACAGAAAAAAAATCTTTTCATGACAAAGTGAAAACAATCTTCTACAAATAGGTCTAAATGTATTACAATTATTAAACACAAAATAATTGATTGCATAATTACTTGCCCCCTTCAAGTCAGTATTTAGTAGATGCAATTTTGGCAGCAGTTGCAGCGAGTCTGTGTGAATAGGTCTCTATCAGCTTTGTACATCTGGACACAACAATTTTTCTGCATTCTTTTAAAACCTGTTCAATCTCTGTCAGATTGCATGGGGATCATGAGTGAATGGCCTTTTTCCAAGTCCAGCCACAAATTCTCAATTGGATTGAGGTCTGAACTCTGTCTTGGGTACTCCAGGACATTAACTTTGTTGTTTTTAAGCTATTCCTGTGTAACTTTGGCTTTATGCTTGGGGTCATTGTCTTGCTGGAAAGCAAATCTTCTCCCAAGTCACAGTTCTCTTGAAAACTGCATCCAGGATTTCCCTGTACTTAGCTACATTCATTTTACCCTCTACCTTCACAAGCCTTCCAGGGCCTGCTGTAGTGAAGCATCCCCACAGCATGATGCAGGCACCACCAGGCTTCACAGTAGGGATGGTGTGTTTTTGAAGATGTATGGCATTTGGCTTATGCTAAACATAGCGCTTATACTGATGGCCAAAAACCTCAATTTTGGTTTCATCAGACCATAGAATCTTCCAGCTGACTTCAGAGTCTCCCACGTGCCTTCTGGCAAACTCCAGCTGAGTTTCATGTGAGTTTTTTTCAACAGTGGCTTTCTCTTTGTCATTCTTCCATAAAGCTGTGACTGGTGAAGTACCTGAGCAATAGCTGTGATATGTTCAGTCTCTCCCATCTCAGACACTGAAGCTTGTAACTCCTCCAGAGTTGTCATAGGTCTCTTGGTGGCCTCCCTCACTATTTCCTTCTAGCACAGTCACTCAGTTTTTGACGACGGCCTACTCTAGGCAGATTTACAGCCGTGTTGTATTCTTTCCCTTTCTTCTGTACTTCAAGGGGTATTCAGTAACTTGGAAATTTTCTTGTATCCATCTCCTGACTTGTACTTTCAATACCTTTTCGTGCAGCTGCTTGGAGTGTTCTTTTGTCTTCATAGTGCAATTTTTGCCAGGGTACTGACTCACCAACAGTTGGACCTTCCAGATACAGCTGTGTTTTTACTACAATCAATTGAAACACCTTGACTGCACACGGTGACCTCTATTTAACTAATTATTTGACTTCTAAAACTAATTGGCTACTCCAGTGATGGTTTGGTATGTCATATTAAAGGGGGTGAATACTTATGCAATCAATTGTTTTGTGTTATAAATATTTTAATTAATTTAGATCACTTTGTAGCAATCTGTTTTGACTTTGACGTGAAAGAGTATTTTACTGTTGATCTGTGTCAGAAAAGTCAAATTAAATCCATTATGATTCAATGTTGTAAAACAATGAAACAGGAAAATTGAGGGCTCTTCCTGCCCACCACCAGTAATCTTTAGTAAGATTTTTTTTCTGAGTAATCTTTATCCTGGTTAACCTTTCATTCCTGCCTCAAGAATCAGCAACCTTTGCCTTAAGGATCTTCAAAGAACATCTGGATAAATGTGCTGAAAGAGACCAGATGAAATTAAATACCGATACATGTGGTGGTGCAGAATTTGCCGGGGCCCCAGCAGAGAAACTTAACAGGTCCTTACCATTGGTATGATGTTGGAAAACTGGAGAATAGCTAATATTGTTCCAATGTTTAAGAAAGGCTATAAGAATAAGTCAGGAAATTATAAGCCAGTGAGTCTGACATCAGTAGTCAATAAGTTATTGGAAGATATTCTATGGGGCTGGATATCTAGGTATTTGGATAGATGTGAACTGATTAGGGATAGCCGACATGGTGTTGTGCATTGTGGGTCATGTCTAACCAATCTTATAAAGTTTTTCAAGGAAGTTACCTGGGAAGTTGATGAAGACAAGACAGTGGATGTTGTCTACATGGACTTTAGCAAGGCCTTTTCACAAGGTCCCACATAGGAGGTTGATCAAGAAGGTTAAGTTGCTTAGCATTCAGGATGAGGTAATAAATTGGATTAGACATTGGCTTTACAGAAGCCAGAGTGTGGTAGTAGATGGTTGCCTCTCTGACTGGAAACCTGTGACTAGTGGTGTGCTGCAGATCTGTGCTGGGTTGGTTGTTTGTCATATATATCAGAAATATGATAATGTGGTAAATTAGATCAACAGTTTGCCTGATTACATCAAAATTAGGGGTGTAGTGTACAGTGAGGAAAGCTATTAAAGCTTGCAGCGGGATTTGGACCTGCAGAAAGATGTGCCAAAAGATGGCAGATGGAATTTAATTGAGACGAGTGTGAGGTGTTGCAGTTTGGGAGGACCAACCAGGATATGTCTTACCAGCAGTCCCCAACCACCGGGCTGCAAAGCATGTACTACCGGGCTATGAGGAAACAATATGAGTCAGCTGCACCTTTCCTCATCCCCTGTCACTCACTGTTGAACTTGAACATAGGGTTGCCATCTGTCCTGCAGTTGCCGGGACATCCCGTATATTGGGCTAAATCGGTTTGTCCCATAGGGGACCACCCTTGTCCCGTATTTCTCCCACTAAGGTAGAGTGTTCCTATGAAACTTTTTGTGCCAAAATGGCGTGAAGCGAAGAAGCAATTACTATTAATTTTTATGGGAAAAATTTTTGAGCATTCCCAGACCCAAAAAATAACCTAACGAATCATACCAAATAACACATAAAACCAAAAATAAATAACACTAACATACAGTAAAAGCAGGAATGATATGATAAATACACAGCCTATATAAAGTAGAAATAATGTATGTACAGTATAGTCGGGAAGATGAAGGCAAAACTGATTTGTGGGGGAAATTCGGCACGTACGCGTATGTGCACTTCACATGCACATGTCACGCATATGCACACAGGTACCCGCGCAAGGCTTCATGGTCATGGTAGTCTTTCTAGAGTAAAGTGTCCTGGGATTTAACTGCCACTTTTGTCCCTTATTTGAGAGTGAGAAAATTGGTAACCCTAACTGTAAAAGACATGTTGAGGTGAGTTTAACCTCACTTGAACACCCCCCCAGGTCGGCCGGTCCGCAAGAATATCGTCAATATTAAACCGGTCTGCAGTGCAAAAAAGGTTGGGGACCCCTGTCTTACACGGTGGGCAGTAGGACACTGAGGAATGCAAAGCACAGCAGAATCTGGGAATACAGATTCACAATTCCTTGGAAGTGGCGTCACAGGAAGATAGAGAACTTTTGAATCATTGGCCATCCTAAATCAAGGTACCGAATACAGAGTTGAGATGTATGTTGAAGTTGTATAAAATGTTTGTGAGGCCAAATTTGAAATATTGTGTGCATTTCTGGTTGCCTACCTACAGAAAAGATATCAATAAGATTGAGACAGTGCAGAGAAAATTTACAAAGATGTTGCCGGGGCTTGATGACCTAAGTTATGGAGAAAGATTGAATAAGTTAGGACTTTATTCCCTAGAGCACAGGAGAATGAGGGGAGATTTGATAGAGGTGTACAAAATTATTAGGGGTATAGACAGCGTAAAGGCAAGCAGGCCTTTTCCACTGAGCTTGGATGAGACCAGAACTAAAGATCATGGGTTAGGGGTGAAAGGTGAAATGTTTATGGGGACATGAGAGGATCTTCTTCGCTCAGTGCATGGTCAGAGCATGGAAAGAGCTACCAGCGTAAGTTGTGAATGTGGACTCGATTTCAACATTTTTAAGAAATTTGCAATACCAAGCTGTGATGCATTCAGATACGATGCATTCTCTGGTGCATCGCTAAATCAATGGTGGAATGTCAAAAAAATGTCAACACTACCACAGGTATTGATCAAATGTCACTAGTAATGCAAAAAGTTTGCATATAAATTTTATCGAGGAGAGCCACTTACAGTTGCTGTCTGTTTAGCTTGCCTTGACTTGCTACACCTTTGAGATTACAATGCTTTGAGATTAGGAGCCATGTATAGTCCATACCAAAGTTCCGTTTCTAAAAGATATTAGTGAACCAAAAATGTTCTTACAAACACAGAGATATTATGTCATGAAATATGACAACCTAGAAGCAGGCCATTCAGCCCACATAGTCCATGCTGAACCATTAATCTGCCTAGTCTCATCAACCAGCACCTGGACCATACCCACTCCAGAGTCCTCCATACCCATTCCAGAGTCCTCCATACCCACTCCAGAGTCCTCCATACCCCTCCCATCCATGTACCTATCCACATTTCTCTTCAGTATTGAAATTGAACCCACATCCCCCCTTCCACTGGCAGCTCTTTCCACACTGAGTGAAGAAGTTCGCCCTCCTGTTCCCCTTAAACATTTCACTTTTCACCCTTAACCCATGACCTTTAGTTCAAGTCAGAATCGGAATCAGAATCCGGTGTATTATCACCATCATGTGTCGTGAAATTTGTTAACTTAGTACTTTACTTTATTTTACTTTACTTTATGCTTTATTGTCACCAAACAATTGATACTAGAACGTACAATCATCACAGCGGTATTTGATTCTGCGCTTCCCGCTCCCTGGATTACAAATCGATAGTAAATATTAAAAATTTAAATTATAAATCATAAATAGAAAATAGAAAATGGAAAGTAAGGTAGTGCAAAGAAACCGAGAGGCAGGTCCGGATATTTGGAGGGTACGGCCCAGATCCAAGTCAGGATCCGTTCAGCAGTCTTATCACAGTTGGAAAGAAGCTGTTCCCAAATCTGGCCGTACGAGTCTTCAAGCTCCTGAACCTTTTCCCGGAGGGAAGAGGGACGAAAAGTGTGTTGGCTGGGTGGGTCGTGTCCTTGATTATCCTGGCAGCGCTACTACGACAGTGTGCAGTATAAAGTGAGTCCAAGGATGGAAGATTGGTAGCAGCAGTTCGTTGCGATACTTGGTAAGTCTCACTCAATGTCAATGAAAAAGCCTGCCAACATTTACCCGTTCTACTCCCCTCATAGTACTGTACACCTCTGTCAAATGTCTACCTATTAGAGCATCTAATGTTTGCATTTAATTTGGACTTTGTACTTAATTAACTTTAAAGGGATTTGAATTAATCTGTCTGTACCGGCATTGCTAAAGCTCAGCAACAACTTGCAGGTAGCAATCAAAACAAAAAATTACTGTATTACCCACACTTTTTCTCAGACACGATCACTGCAATCAATAGCCATTACTTCCCTTTTGGAAGTGAGCTGTTGAATAGACTGTATGACCTCACATTTTTGCGGGGTGGACTGAAGTCTGTAAGGTGCCGGAAAGCTGTGGCATAGCATGTATGGGCCAAATTGAGGTGGCTTGCCCAGGCACGAGAGCAGGGAATGAGCCGAGGTTTCCCCATTGCTGGGGCAGACTTGGGGTGGGGGCGATTTGATGTGACAGAGCTGAGACGAGGCAAGTGAGGGCAAGGCAGAGTCGAGACAGCAGGTCCCAGGCCCGAGAGTGAGGGCAAGGCAGAGTCGAGACTGCAGGTCACAGGCCCGAGAGTGAGGAAAGATCCAAGGTTTGATCGACTTAAGGTCCGGGCTGAATTGAGAAAGTCGTGTATGGGCCAAATCAAGGTGACCGGGCCTGAACCCAAAAGCATATTGAAGCAGCAGGGTCCAGGTCCAAGAGCCAGGAAACGAGCTGAGATCTGGATGATTTAAGTACCAGGCCAAATTGAAAAGGTCAGCATGTCAGGGCTGGAGGTGAGGGACAGGCCAGTTCCGTTCATTCCTCTGCAAGGCTTACTCATCTATACACTGAATTGAGGCTGTAGCCTGCAACTAATGGGCTACTGAATCAACTGTAGTGATGATTGGCTTCAAGTCTGTGGACTCACTTTTGTGAACTTCAGTTCTGAATGTTACCGCTAACTTCTGTTTGCAAGATTTGCTATTTTTCTCAGCACACTTGGTGTTTGACGATCTACTTTTTAAATGGAATCTATTGAGGTATTTTGTTTAGTGGATGCCTGTAAGGAGACAAATCTCAAGGTTGTATATAATATACATTGATAATAAATATACTTCGAACTTTTGAGGTTCAGAATCAAGTTTGATCTCACCGGCATATGTTGTGAAAACTATTAACTTAGCGGCAGTACCATACATGATAATATTAAAAAATAAGTAGATCAATTGCAGTAAGTGCATATATATTAAATAATTAAATTAAAAATAGTGCAAAAACAGAAATAATATGAAAAAAGTGCCATAGTATTCATGGATTCATTGTCCATTTTGGAATCGGATGGCAGAGGGGAAGAAGCTGTTCCTGAACCTCTGAGTGTGTGCCTTCAGGCTTCTGTACCTCCTTCCCGATAGTACTGAGAAGGGGGCATGTCCTGGCTAATGTTGGTCCTTAATAATGGAAACATGAGGAATTCTGCAGATGCTGGAATTTCAAGCAACACACATCGAAGTTGCTGGTGAACGCAGCAGGCCAGGCAACATCTCTAGGAAGAGGTACAGTCGACGTTTCGGGCCAAGACCCTTCATCAGTCCCATTTAAATACTATAGAGGCTAGCACCCAAGATGGAGCTGACTAATTTTACAACTTTCTGTAGCTTCTTTCAATCAGGTGCTGTAGCCCTCCCCCCACATACCAGACAGTGAGGCAGCCTGTCAGAAAGCTCTCCACGATACATCTATTGAAGTTTTCAAGTGTTTTAGATGACAAAACTTTGATTAATAGAGGCATGAGAGACCAGAATCTTGTGCATCACAAAAGCTGTACTCAAAGAGCCTGACTTGATAAGGTTCTCTAGGGTTTCAATAGGTTTCAAAGGTACATTTAACATCAGAGAAATGTATACAATATACATTCTGAAATTCTTTTTCTTTGCAAGCATCCAGGAAAACAGAGGAGTGCCCCCAAGAATGAATGACAGTTAAATGTTAGAACCCCAAAGCCCCCCCAAGCTCCCCCCTCCCATGCATAAGTAGCAGCAAAGCGATGCACCCCCCCCACCTCCCCCTCCCACTGAGCACTCAAGTGTGCAGCAAAGCATCAGTAAAGACACAGAGTTGCAGTACCCCAAAGACTACTCATTCATCCGGTTATTTGTCATACCACAGGCTCTCTGTCTCCCTAATAAGGGAAAAAGAGGTGTCCCCGTTTCATAGCGAGAGGGGAGACATAACAAAACAACTCACTGATTTACGATGTTAAAAGTCTGTTGCATCACTTCTTCCGAGCTCTGTGCCCAAAGAGCTCTGGTCTCTGGGCACACAACCAGCTGCTTTCGATCTTCCTGCTTTCAACCTTCCATCTCTCACGACACACCAGTTTTCTGCAGTGGCACTGACCTCGAATCCACCCGCTTCTAGAGCCACAAAACTCTGGCACCCTGAAGGTGCGCTGATCTTCTAGGCTGTGTCCTTGGCGTATCGAGAGATAGCCAGTCGTGAGACCCCGAGAGCGGGGCCCATTTCCACAAAGAGCCGAAGTCAGTGTGTAACTCCAGGTCAGGGTCTTCAAAAGAACCCTGAAAAGGAAAGATAGAGATATTAAAGATAGAAATATAAATAGAGCTGTTTCTTTGGATTAATCGCCTAGAGGATGCCTTTGGCCCCATTGCTCCTGTGCCAGTTGAGAAAGAGCCCCCTATCTATCCTTACTTCCCCACACCAGGCACCCGACTGAGAAGGTAACATCTCTTCAAGTACGCATCCTTTGGACTACAAGACCAGTCATTTAACCTCAGTAACACAAGAGATTCTGCAGCTGCTGGACGTCCAGAGTAACAGACACGAAACACTGGAGGAACTCAACATCTATGAAAAAGAATGAAGAGTTGGTGTTTCAGGCTGTAACCCTTCATCAGAAGTGGGGAAGAAGCCAGAATAAGAAGGTGGGGGGGGGTGGAGGAGAACAAACTAGAAGGTGAAAAGTGAAGTCAGGTGAGAGGTTAGGAATATGTGGGGGTGTGGGTAAAGTGAGAAGATGGGAGGTGATAGGTGGAAGAGGTAATGGACCTAAGAAGAAGAAATCTGATAGGAGGAGAGAGTGGACCTTGGGAGAAAGGGAAGGAGGAGGGGCGACAGAGGGAGTGATGGGCAGGTGAGGAGAAAAGAAATAGTAAACAAGGAGCCAGAATGAGGAACGAAAGAAGTGAGAAGGAGGAATTGCCAGAAGGTAGGGAAATTAACCTCAGTATTTGACTCTCTTTACGCCTAACTGTTCCTCTCACAGAGGGGCAGGGTTAGCGGAGTGACATTCCTATCTTTTGACATATCTGCCAGATGTTATTCTTAGAGTGAATGGGTCATAATCGTGCTGACCTGGTCTCCTTACCTCGGTTGTCGGGGGCCGTCTCAATTAATAACTTCATTGCACTGGTCATCTATTTCCAGTTAAATTAGAGCAGCATTATTCTATTTAGCAGACCTGTAAATCACCAGCTGTTGCTAAGGAGACAGGATAAATCAGGGAGACTGTTTAGACAGCAGCCTGTTATAGATCATTAAAAGGTCCTTCTCAGAGGGTCACACCGTTATGCCTGACTTCACTCTTTCATGGCCTTCATGTGCACTCACTGGCAATTTTATTAGGTGCATGACTGTATGTTCATGATCTTCTCGTGAAGAGTCCATCCACTTCAAGGTTGAACATGTTATGGATTCAGTGATGCTCTTCTGCACTACATTGTTGTAACATGAGATTATGTGAATGACTGTTGCCTTCCTGTCAGCTTCAACTAGACTGGCCATTCTCTTTCAACTTCTCTCATCAACAAGTTATTTTCGCCAACAGAACTGCCGCTCACTGGATTTTTTTTTTGTTTCTCCCACCATTCTCTCTAAACTCTGGAGACTGTTGTATGTGAAAATCCCAGGAGGTCAGTGGAACCTCTTTGACTACAGTATGTCTGCAAGCTTTTCTGCATTGAGTTGCTACCAGAAGATTGACTGATTAGATATTTGCTTAATGAGTGGGCGTGAAAGCAGTTTGTTTTTTTTTTTGCGTGTGATCACTTGAGTCAATTATGACGTTCTCCTAAGGGGTTGTCCATTGGTGGCTCCTCAGGCAGCTGTAGAGGCCCATCCATGATCCACATAACCGGGATACCAGAGCGAATTCCCTTAATGGAGGATGCCTGTGTATCACTTTGTTTAACCTCAGTAACTCAAGAGATTCTGCAGCTGCTGGGAATCCAGAGTAACACACACAAAATACTGGAGGAACTCAACGTCTATGGAAAAGAATATACAGTCGATGTTTCGGGCCCGGACCCTTCATCAGGAGTGGAAAGAAAGGGGGAAGAAGCCAGAATAAAAAGATGGAAGAGAGGAAGAACAAGCTAGAAGGTGATAGGTGAAGCATAGCCCACCACATGGTCTTTGGCAGGTCAGGGTCCAGGGACATGGAATGCAAGATGACTGGGGACACTTCGCTGCTGCAGCCTTCCTCCACTTTCATTACTGTTGTGACACGTCATCATCTTCCCCCAGCTCCACCGTTGAGGTCATAATCGGATCTCTCTTTGTCTGGTGCCTCCTCCTTGAACGTACCATCATGGGTGACCCTACCAGGAGCTAAGCTCCAGGCAGCTTCACTCTCGGGAGCTCATGAACTCACAAAGCTCTCAACCATGATATGTTTACCTTCCTCGAGGATGTCAGCAACAAGCAGACACATAAGAGACTGCAGATACAGGAGTCAAAAGGAGGACACATGGCAGGAGGAACTCAGAGGGTCAAGCAGCATTTGTGTAGGGATATAGGCAGTCTACATTTTGGACTGAGACCCTTCATCGGGACTGGAAGGAAAGAGAGCAGATAGCTGGTATAAAAAGTTGGGAAGAAGGAAGAGCTTTATCAAGAGAGGATGGGCAATAGGGGATCCAGGTGAGGGGGTGGGGATATGATAGGCAGATGGGGAGAGTGGGGATGATGTGAGAAGCAGAGAGGTGATAGGTGGAAGTGATAGGAAAGGACAGTGGACCATGGAATATAGGGAAGTAGGTGGGGAGCGGAACTAATGGGAGGAGCATGTGCAGTGATAGGCAGATTGAAAGGGTGATGGGGCCTGTAGGATTCAGGAGAGAAAAGGAGGGAGAGGAAGAGAGAGAAGGGAGTGGCAACCAAAATTTAGAGAATTTATTATTCAAAGTACAAAGTATGTACATACAACCTTGAGATTCATCTCATACAGGCAGTCACCAAAGAAATCCAGTAGAACCCTTTACAAAAAGAAGACCATCAAACACCCAATGTGCTGAAAAAATAATAAATCAAACAAAGAGTAAAAGTAAACAATTAAAGTTCAGAACTAAAGTTCATGAAAATGAGTTTGCAGCCACGAAGCCAGTCATCATGGCAGCCAGTCCAGGAGCCTCAGCTCAGTGCAGAGATGAGTAAACCTTGCTGAGCAGTGAGTTGAACACTGGCCCGTCTGTCGCCTCCGGCCCTGACATCCTGACCTTTTCAATCTGGCCCAGCGCTTAAACCTCTGCTCGTTCCTCACTCTCGGTCCTGGGCCCTGTCACTTCGATACCTCTCAAGCCTGGGCCGTGCCACCTACATTTGGCCGGTACCAATCTTTCTCTTCTGGCCAAATGTCTAAAGCCACCAGACCTGAGCTCATTCCTCACTCTTGGTCTGGACCTGGGCCCTGTCACTTCAATACACTCTCGGGCCTGGGCCCTACCTTCCCAATTCAGCCTGAACACAGCCTTTCCAGTCTGGCCATGCACCTAAGTCAGCCAAACACCCTCGGGCACAGGAAATGCCACCCCCACTCTGCCTTGCCTCGGATCTGCCGCTTCGAATCGGCCCCAAGTCCGCTCCAGCAGTGGCCAAACATTGGTTCATTGCCCGCTCTCGGGTCCGGGGCCTGCTTGATTCAGCCCGTACATCAGGCTGCAACTGCCCTGCATCTTCCAGACTTCAATTCAGACCTCTAAGTGTCAGATCATACAGGCAGTTCAACTCCAAAAGGAAATTTAGAGGCTATTGATTACAGTCATCATTTTCCAGAAAAAGATTGACTTATAAAGTACGTAGTAGTTTTGTTTTCTGCCAGCAATTCATCGCTGGGCTTCACTAGCACCATATTAAACTAGAAAGATGCCGCGCACACATAAAATGCTGGAGGAACTCAGCTAGTCCGGCACCATCAATGGACAGTCGGCATTTTGAGCTGAGACCCACTTCCTCTCTATAGGTGCTGCTTGGCCAGCTGAGTTCCTCCAGCATCGTGTGCACGTTGCTCTGAATTTCTTGCATCTGGAGAATCTCATGTGTTTATGATTAAACCTCCCCCATTGTTTCACCATACATCTTGCATTATTGTTTATGCTGTCAGGTTGTAGGCCTCCAAGGCAGAATAATTTGTTTGTTGCATTGAAATAATTCAATACATTAGTGGTCTGAGCTCCCAGCAAACCACACCACTGTCTATTTCTCTCTGCGTTTTAACATCAGAATAGAGAAGACACAAGAGAATGCAGGTGCTGGAAGTGGGGAGCAAGATGAAGAAACCAGGAGGAACTCAGGGGGTCAGGCAGCATCTGTGACACGGTAGAGTGGCAGTTCATGCAGTGTTATTCTGTGCCAGCGATCACCAATCAGGGCTCAACTCCCACTGCCGTCTGTAAGGAGTGGGTAAATTCTATCCATGACCGCGTGGGTTTCCTCCAAAGACGTGCAGGTTAGGGTTAGGGTTAGTAAGCTGTGGGCATGCTATGTTGGCACCAGCTGTGTTGTGACACTCGGGGGCTGCCCCCAGCGCATCCTCGGACTGCGTTGGACATTGACACAGAGGAAACATTTCATTGTATCTTTCAATGTTTCGACATACATACAAATTCGGGAGAAGATGGCGGCGCGACGACAGCGCCCGCGGCCTCTCCGGTGATGAATATCTGCTTTCTGTCAAGTAGGGGACCGTGCACAACCCTGATTTGATGGAGACAGATGTGAGTGCATAGCTGAAATGTCTGCTTTGCTACCGCTGCTACTGTGTGGTAACCGGAATCTCCGGAGCCGAAGGCCTCGAAATCCTCGGTTCAGCGTGTTTCAGCGGCCGGGGAGAGGTCGATATCGAAGAGGCTGCTCGGAAGCTCAGAGTTTTCGAACGGACAGACTCAGTGTCGGCTGTGGTCGGCTGCTTCCAAGGCATCGGCAAGTTGACGGTGCCTGGAGGTTTATGGCAGGGAGTTTCTCCCTTTTGCCGCCGCTATCGGGGACTCGGGAGTCGATCGACTCGAGACTTTGACACTATTTTTTTTACTGTGCCTATGCACCGTTCTTCATCAAATTATGGTATTGCTTTGCACTGCTGTAACTATATGGTATAATTATGTGGTTTTGTCAGTGTTAGTCTTTGGTCTGTCTTGCTTTCTGTGATATCACACCAGAGAAACATCGAATCATTTCTTAACGCACGTATGCATTTCCAAATGACAATAAAAGAGGACTGAGAGTTCTCATAATCTAATTAAAGCTAACCTTAAATCTTAATGGCCTCTTCGGCTGGGATTTTTCATCAGGGCGGGAAAAAAAGGAGTCCAGTCTGTCTTATTCTCTCACTGGCTTAAAGGAATGGGGTAGGTGTGACTGGCCCTTTGTTGTTGTCAGCTGACTCCGGCCCAGCCCGGGGTCCAATGGGAAAACATTGCTCCAGCTCCTTAATCTGCCTGTTACTCCCGGTACAGTACAGAGGGAGTACTTCACTGCTAGAGATGTCACCTTTCAACTGCAATGTAAACAAAATCTCCTGGATGGGTGCAAAAGGTCCCAAGCCACTAATTGAAAGTGATGCAGTGAACAGTACAGGCCTTGCAGCCCACGATCTTGTACTAGCCCTTTAGCCTACTCTAAGATTAATCTACACCTCCCTCCTGCGTAGCCCTGTAGTTTCCTTTCATCTATGTGTCTTTTTAAGAGTCTCTGAAATATTTCTAATGTATCTGCTTCTCTCAACCCCTTGCACTGTATTCCATACGGCAACAACCCGCTGTATAAAAATCTTACCCCTGACATCCCTCTATAGATTCCTCCAATCGCATTAAAATTTGCCCCATCCTATTAGCCGTTTCTCCTTGGATAAACATCATTGGATATCCACTTGATCTCTACCTCTTTTATCGTCTTGTGCACCTCTATCATGCCACCTCTCATCCTCTGTCATTCCGAAGAGAAAAGCCCTAAATTTCTCAACCTATCCTCAGAAGACATGTTCTCTAATCCAGGCAGCATTCTCGTAAATCTCCTCTGCACCCTCTATAAGTCTCCCATATCCTTCCTTTAATGAGGTGACCCTTTCTGAACACAGTACACCACAATGTGTAGTCTAACAATAGTTTATAGAGCTGTAGCAGATCTTGTGGCTCTAAAACTCAGTCCCCTGACCTATGAAGATCAATGCATTTGCACTCTTAACAACCCTAGGGCCCTATGGATGTGGACATCAAGGTCCCTCTGTTTCTACACACTGCTAAGAATCCTGCCATTAACCCTGTATTCTGCCTTCAAATTTGACCTTCCAAAGTGAATCACTTCACACGTTTCCAGGTTGAACTCCATCTGCCTCTTCTCGGCCCAGCTCCGCATCCTGTTAATGTCCCGTTGTAACCTATGGTGACCTTCTGTACTATCCTCAACACCAGCAACCAGCTGCTCCCCCTCACTCAGAGACCCTGCAATGAGTGATTTGCCTGATGTGGGAGTTAACTTAGTGCATTTTGGTTGTTATGTTGCCCACAAAACAGAAGAAATTACACATTAGGTTAATGGTGGAAGCTGGTATGAGAGTGGTGTTCAAGAGGTTGTTAATTGGACACATGAATGGAGGGATTTGGACCATGTACAGGCAGAAGAGTATTGAGAGAAGAAGACAGAGCTTAGGAGGGTTTATGGTGCCTAAAAGCAACTCCTTTGCTTGCAACTTCAGAAACAGCTCTATTTCCATCTTTAATATCTCTATTTTTCCCTTTCAGGGTTCTTTTGAAGACCCTGACCTGGAGTTACACGACGATATGGTTCTTTGTGGAAATGGGACCCACTCTCGGCATTCCATAACTGACCGTTGTTTGCGCGCCAAAGGCTTGGCCTAAGTCCAGCTCAAATTTGGAAGCCTAGGATCTCGGGGCTCTGGAGATGGGCGGATCGAGGGTCGGTGTCATGTCAGGAGACCCATATGTCGTCGGGGGAATCGGGGTATCTGCTGTGTGCCTGGAGACCCAGGATCTTTGCAATTTTTGGGCTCAGAGCTCGAAAAAAAACAATGTAACAGACTTTTAACATTGTAAACCAGCGAGTTGTTTGTTATATCTCCCCGCTCGCTGGGAAAATGGAGACACCTCTTTCTCCCTGATTAGGGAGAGAGAGAACTTGCGGTATGTTGAATACCGGGTGAAATGCAAACTTTGGGGTAACTGCAAGTCTGTGTCTTTGCTGTTGCTTTGCTCACGCTTAAGTGCTTGGTGGCGGTAGCAATGCCTTCTTTATTCTTATGTAGGTGGGGGGAGGGGGATTGTTGCTCACTGATGCTTATGCGCGGGAGGGGGGAGCTAAGGGGGGAGCTTTGGGGTTCTAACATTTAACTGTTGTTCATTCTTTGGGGTACTCTGTTTTCATGGATGGTTGCGAGGAAAAAGCATTTCAGGATGTATATTGTATACATTTCTGTGACATTAAGTTGTACCTTTGAACTTTTGAGCTTAAGTTAGCATTGTGTTTGGCATAAATTTCGTAGGTCCAAAGGCCAGAGACCTTATAAGTCATTTGTCAGGGCACATATGGAGTATTGTGTGCAGTTTTGGGCTCTGTATCTCAGAAAGGATGTGCTGGCATTAGCAAAGGTCCAGAAAAGGTTATTGAGAATGATCCCAGGAATGAATAGGTTAGCATATGAGGAGTGTATAATGATTCTGGGCCTGTATTCAGTGCAATTTAGAAGAATGAGAGGAAATCTAATTGAAACCTAATGGAATATTGAAAGACCAAGATGGAGTGGACATGGAGAGAATGTTTCCAATAGTGAAAGAGTCTAGGACAAGAGAGCATAGTCTCAGAGTAGAAGGACTTCCCTGTAGAATGGAGATATGAACGAATTTAGGAACATAGAAATCTACAACACATTACAGGTCCTTTGGCCCACAGTGTTGTGCCAACCAGGTAACCTACTCTAGAATGCCTAGAATTTCCCTAGCACATAGCCCTCTATTTTTCTAAGCTCCAGGTACCTATCTGAGAATCTCTTAAAAGACCCTATTGTATCCACTATTGTACCCCTATTGTATTGTATTTCTTTAGCTAGAAGATGGTATATCAGTGGAATTCATTGCCACAGACTGTGATGGCCAAGTCATTGGGTATATTTAAAATAGAGTTTGATAGGTTCTTAATTAGCAAGGCATCAAAGGTTACAGGCAGAAGGCAAGAGAACGGGGTTGAGGGATAATAAATCAGCCACGATTAAGTGGCAGAGTAGACTTGATGGGCAGAATGGCCTAATTCAGACCATAAGATATAGGAGCACAATTAGGTATTTTGTCCATTAAGTCTGCTCCAGCAATTCATCATGGTGATCCATTTCCTCCTCAGTGCCAATTTCCTGCTCCGATTTGGCATGTCAACAAATACACGCAAAAACTTCTATAGTTGTACCATGGAGAGCATTCTGACAGGCTGCATCACTGTCTGGTATGGAGCGGCTACTACACAGGACTGAAAGAAGCTGCAGGAGGTTGTAAATCTAGTCAGCTCCATCTTGGGCACTAGCCTACAAAGTACTCAGGACATCTTTAGGGAGCGGTGTCTCAGAAAGGCAGCGTCCATTATTAAAGACCTCCAGCACCCAGGGCATGCCCTTTTCTCACTGTTGCCATCAGGTAGGAGATACAGAAGCCTGAAGGCACACATTCAATGATTCTGGAATAACTTCTTCCCCCTGCCCTCCAATTCCTAAATGGACATTGAAGCTTTGGACACTACCTCACTTTTTAAAATATACAGTATTTCTGTTTTTGCACATTTTTTAAAAATTTATTCAATATAGGTAATAGATTTACTTGTTTATTTATTATTATGTTTTATTTTATTTATTATTTTTCTCTCTGTTTGCTGGATTATGTATTGCATTGAACTGCTGCTGCTAAGTTAACAAATTTCACATCACATGCTGGTGATAATAAACCTGATTCAGATTCTGATTCTGATTCTGCTCCGATGTCATCCAGCCTTGTGGTTTTATGGCCTGCTATTGAGATCTTCTGTCCTACATTTGAGAGGAGTGTGGTAGACCTGGGAATGTATACAATGGGATTAGTGTAGGACTGGTTAACACTCCTCTGGAGGTCTGAAAGGCCTGTTCCATGCAGTATGACACTGTCATTACCATTGAGTTGCCAGTAGCAACTGCAGGTTAGCATCAGCTGCTGATTATACTAACATCCACCAGCAGACTTCAGTAGCAGCCCTTGAGAGAAGCTGACTACAGTGGCAGGCAAGGTACTAACAGTTTGTCACCATTGCCAATCGCCTAAGACATATTTTCACTCTGTCCGTGGTGCTGTTTGGTCTCTCAGTAAATGGGTCGTTCCTGAGCAGTTCTGCTCCATCAAACATTCCTGGCCCATTCCACCTCGCAATTCATGTGGGAATGTCAGAACTAAAGTGATTCCTTCAGCTCACACTCTCTTCCTCATTATTCTAGGGCAGAGAAGAATTTTACTTTCTCGATCCCCTCTGCTCGTTAGACACCAAAGTGCTGATGAGCTGTATCTCTGGGCTAAAGAATATGGCAGGAGCGTCCTTCATTCCCAGTGAAACTACTGCCTCACTAACCAACTCACAAAACCACTTCAGGTCTGATCCCTTCTAGGAGATGAAAGAAAATCTGCAAGATATCAGAGTCTTTTAAGCAAGTTACAGAGGCAACATGAGACACCACACATAGATAATTTTCAAAGCTTTTAAACCAGTAGAATAAGCTATAGAAACCATTTAGCTCCACAATGGAATATACATTCAGTGGCCACTCTATTAGATACATCCTGTAACAAAGAAAGTGGCCTCTGAGTGTATGTTTGTGGTCTTCTGCTGCTGTAGCCCAACCATTTCAAGGGTCAACATGTTGAGCATTCAGAAAGGCTCTTCTGCACACCACTGTTGTAACACCTGTTCATTACTGTCAGCTTCAACCAGTCTGGCCATTCTCCTCTGACCTTTCTCGTTAACAAGGCATTTTCGGCTACAGAACTGCCATTCACTACATGTTTCTTTGGGTTTTTTTTTGCAACGTTCTCTATAAACTCTAGAGACTGCTGTACATCAAAGTCCCAGGGGATCAGCAGTTCCTGAGATACTCAAACTACTCAGTCTGGCAAAAACAATGATTCCACAGTCAAAGTCACTTCAATCACGTTTCCATCCCATTCTGATGTTCAGTCTGAACAACAGAACCTCTTGACCATCTCTGCATACTTCGATACATTGAGTTGCTGCCACATGATTGGCTGATTAGATATTCACATTAACAAGCAGGTGTACCTAATGAAGTGGACACAGAGTGTAATTACAATGTCTCCCAGATGAATTGCACCAATATAGCAATGTATTTCTGCAGTTTCAGTTACAAATTATCCTTGTTCTGAAACCATGAGTTTTACGACATGTATGCGGGATGATATCATTCCCACTGCAAAGCTCTCTTTGGGTCTGGTCACTGTAATTAACCCGTATTGTTCTGGCCTATGTTTTCATTGGTCACTCAGTCAAATTCAAGTTTACTGCCATATGCACAATTCACTTCTGCACAAATGCAATCCTTCCTGGCGTGTCGCACCAGACAGTCAGCCTTTCTTGTCTGGCACCTAGTGTCAGGATTGGTCTCCTTTTGGATTAATCGGATCACGATATAAACGTTCCTGACTCAACCCTTGTTTTTTTTTTTACGAGGCCGAGTTGGTAGCTCGACGCTCAACCCGGCACAGATGGAAAACGTGCTCGGGGATAGCTCGACT
This sequence comes from Mobula birostris, assembly GCF_030028105.1. Lineage (NCBI taxonomy): Eukaryota > Metazoa > Chordata > Chondrichthyes > Myliobatiformes > Myliobatidae > Mobula > Mobula birostris. The sequence continues at coordinate 13,606,336 of NC_092373.1, forward strand.
TGGATTCAAACTCGGGAGCCTTCACTCCAAAGTCCAGCGCTGATGCTACTGCACCACCAGCCGGCCAAGTACAACGAAAAACTCACTTCTAGCAGCATCTTTGACATGTAGTATCGGATTCACAGCATTCACAGGAAAAAATGAGTTAAACACAAATTATGCACAATTTTTATCAGGAAGAACACAACTGGACCAAAATTAAACTTGCATAACACATACAAATTGCTGGAGGAACTCAGCAGGTCAGGCAGCAACCAATTATGAGGAGGGAACGTCAAGGTGGGGACGTTCGACATTCAACTGTTCAAAGTTCAAAGCAAATTTATTATCAGAGTACATATATGTCACCATATACATCCCTGAGATTCATTTTCTTGTGGGCATACTCAACAATTCTATATAATAATAACTAACACAGAATCAATGAAAGACCTCCCAGAGAACAGAAGACAACAAACTGCAAATGCAAAAAGATGAAACATTAGTAATATTTTAATGCTTTATTAAATCATAATTAGTTGAACTTATTTCCTCTTGGTCATTATCCAATTTCACAATTTTGCATTGAAATTGGAATTGGTTTATTGAATTAGAGAGCATGTGCTATTACGAAAGGTTGGACAAACTTGAGTTGTTTTCTCTGAACCTGTGGGGAGATCTGATAGTTTATAAGACGATGAGAGACATAGATTGTGCAGGCAGACAATATCTTTTTCCCATTGTTAAAGTATCCAATGTCAGGGGGTGAGAGAGGGTAATTTCAAAGGAGATGTGACGGGCTTGTTTTTTACACAGAGCGTGGTGGGTGCCCGGAATGCTCTGTCTGGAGTGGTGGTAGAGACAGATACATAAAGGACTTTTAAGAGATGTTTAGACAGGCACATGGATGTGAGGAAAAAGAAAAGATATGGACATTGTGTAGGCAGAGGGAGTGAGTTTAGATGAGTTTAGTTGGCTATTTGATTACTAATTTAATTGGTTCAGCACTACATTGTGGGCCAAAAGGCCTTTTTCCTGGGCTGTACTGTTCTTTGTTCGATAGTCCATGTTCTATTATTGTCATGTGTACTGACATACAGTAAGAAGCTTGTCTTGCATATTGTTCATACAGTTCTGATGAGTACACAGTGCATTGAGGTTGCCGAGGTATGATCGCTCGAGTTGAGTATGACGTTCTCCAATGGGTTGGTTATTGGAGGGTTTTCCGGTGTCTGTAGATGCTGACCCAGGATCCACATATTCTAGTACAGCGTGGGCAGACGTATCTGGTGTCTGTAGTTAGTAGTTGGCTCTTCCTCTTCTTCAACTTCTTCTTCTTCTATTTCCGGCTGTTTAGACGCATCTAGACATATTACAGCCCTCCGCAGAATGAATAATTAATTATAGAACTTCAAGGAACTCAAATTCTCAAATACAACCTAGTCTCACATATAAACAGAATAATAGACTCTTCTATCAGATGTTGATTCTCTTGATGGCCAAACAAAGATTTAATAGAAAACCAAAATAAATTTAAGCCAGACAGCCTCTTGACCAACATGCTTCTTTCAATTTTGTATCGATTACAGCTCAGCAAAACATGCTGGACTGTCTCTGGACAACCACAGTCACATAATCCAGTAGGATGTTTTCCTATTATCTTTAAATAATAGTTTAGCCCGCAATGCCCCAACCTAAGTCTTGTAAATTTCACCATATCTCTACGACTTAAAAGGTAACAGTCTGAGATCTTTTTAACTAGTGGCTGACTAGAAAAATAATGCCTGCCCCTTAATTCATTTTTCCAACCCTCCTGCCACTTCTTCTCTATACCTTTTTTAATCCTGCTTCTCAATTCTGCTCTGCCTAGGGGAGCTCTAATTTCTACTTGCCTGCTCCGTAAGGAAGACTTTGCAATGCCAGCCACAATTTCATTTCCCTCCACCCCAACATGCCCAGGTATCCATGAAAATCTAACTGCATAACCCATCTTCCCTACTCTAAACAACACTAAGAGAATCTCAATAACTATGTCAGGACGAGCTTTTGATTTGCTCCCTTTTATAGACTCTAAGGCAGCAGCAGAATCCGAACAGATGATAACCCTACGTGGTCGAGAGTCTTCTATCCACCATAAGGCCCAGAGGATCGCTAATAACTCTGTTGCAAAGACAGAAACACCATCTGAAACCCAGTGACCAATCTTGACTCCAAGTTGAGACACATACATCCCAAATCCTGCCCTACTGCTCTCTGGGTCCACTGAGCCATCAGTAAAAATCTTCAGATAAGATCCCCATTAATTATTTAAATATTCATTTGTGATCAACGCTGATGAAATTGCACTGCTTCCTTGAGTATATGTATATTGAATGGATTAAAAAGCACGCAAATATCAGAAATACTATATATTAAAAAAAAGTGAGGTAGTGTCCAAGGGTTCAATGTCCATTTGGGAATCGGATGGCAGAGGGGAAGAAGCTGTTCGTGAATCGCTGAGTGTGTGCCTTCAGGCTTCTGTACCTCCTACCTGATGGCAACAGTGAGAAAAGGGCATGCCCTGGGAACTAGAGGTCCTTAATAATGGACGTTGCCTTTCTGCGACACCGCTCCTTGAAGATGTCCTGGGTACATTGTAGGCTAGTACCCAAGATGGAGCTGACTAGATTTACAACATTCTACAGCTTCTTTCAGTCCTGTGCAGTTTTCCCTCCATACCAGACAGTGATGCAGCCTGTCAGAATGCTCTCCATGGCACAACTATAGAAGTTTTTTGACTGCATTTATTGACATGCCAAATCGCTTGAAACTCCTAATAAAGTATAGCTGCTGTCTTGCCTTCTTTATGACTACATCAATGTGTTGGGACCAGGTTAGATCCTCAGAGATCTTGACACCCAGGAACTTGAAGCTGCTCACTCTCTCCACTTCTGATCCCTCTATGAGGATTGGTATGTGCTCCTTCGTATTACCCTTCCAGAAGTCCACAATCAGCTCTTTCGTCTTACCAACGTTGAGGGCCAGGTTGTTGCTACAGCACCACTCCACTAGTTGGCATATCTCACTCCTGTACGCCCTTTTGTCACCACCTGAGATTCTACCAACAATGGTTGTATCCTTAGCAAGTTTGTAGATGGTATTTGAGCTATGCCTAGCCACACAGTCATGTGTATACAAAGAGTAGAGCAGTGGGCTAAGCACACACTTCTAAGGTGCACTGGTGTTGATCGTCAGCGAGGAGGAGATGTTATCACAAATCGGCACAGATTGTGGTCTTCCAGTTAGGAAGTCGAGGATCCAATTACAGAGGGAGGTACAGCAGCCCAGGTTCTGCAACTTCTCAATCAGGATTGTAGGAATGATGGCATTAAATGCTGAGCTATAGTCGATGAACAGCACCCTGATGTAGGTGTTTGTGTTGTCCAGGTGGTCTAAAGCTGTGTGTGGAGCCATTGAGATTGTCTCTGCCGTTGACCTATTGTGGCGATAGGCAAATTGCAATGGGTCCAGGTCCTTGCTGAGGCAGGAGTTCAGTCTAGTCATGAGCAACCTCTCAAAGCACTCCATCACTGTCGATGTGAGTGCTACCGGGCGATAGTCATTAAGGAATCCCGGTTCCGGATCCTCTCAAGGCTTGTTAGAACTGGAGTTAGTAATTCTAGTGTCACTGGTCCCAAAGCATCCAGGGCTATCAGAGCCAGGGATGGAGCTGGTGTGGTCAGTGATCTGGGAGCACCTGATCAAATCGAGGTCTGAGTGGCACACAGCACGGTTAGCAGTCTGGGGCACACAGGGCGATCAGAGTTGCAAACGGTAGGATCTGAGGTCCAAAGGTGGGCAAACTTCAGATCATTATTGGACATGAGGAATGTAAAGAACCAGCGGAGGATAAAATGTTGGAGGTACCCATGACAGCTGAGGGGGTGCGAGGCCCTGAGCTGTGCCAGAGACCGAGACAGGGCCACCAGGTATCATGCACATTTGCATTTCTGCCCTGAGAAAAATCTCTGATTATCCACTTGACCCATGCCTCTCATCATCTTGCATACCTCCACTGAGTCACCTCTCATCGTCCTTCGCTCCAAAGAGAAATATCCTAGCTCACTCAGCTCGCGCGTATGGGCCATGCTCTCAAATCCAGGCAGCATCCTGGTTTCTCTCTTCTGCACCCTCTCTCTACAGCTCCTACATCCTTCCTATAATGAGGTGACTAATTTGCAATTTGTGCTCTTTATTCCTCCCACTTCCAAAAGTTGAGAGGGCCAGTCACCAATGTGTAGGTGAGGGCTAAAACCTTTGGAGAGTAGATGAGGCATGGTGAGAGAACAAATGGGATGGGTATAAATGATTCGTTGATAATTAACACTTACTGGGCAGAATGGCCTTTTCCTGTGCCATATCTCTCAATTTATAGAAGGACATTGTGCAGTTCGTTTGATCACTTCATCTTCATCAGAATCTATTCAATGAAAGGTGAAATGTTTAAGGGGAACATGAGAGGTAACTCCTTCACTCAGAGGGTCATGAGAGTGTGGAACAAGCTGCCAGTGCAGGTGTTGGATACGGGTTCGATTTCAACAGTTAAGAGAAGTGTGGATAGGTACATTAATGAGAGGGTTATGAAAGGATACTGTCCGGATGCAGATCAATGAGACTCAACAGAATAATAGTTTGGCACAGACTGGATGGGTTAAGGGGCCTCTTGTGGAGCTGTAATGCTTTATGACTCTATGAATAATAACTGGCATGGAGACATCTGCAACAGTAGTGAGAGCAGAGTGAGCAGTATTATTTTTGCCAAAAGAAAATTCAAATTCAACTTGCGAGTCTTCAGGGTTTGATTAATATAGATATTGAATGAATGAGGCAAACTTCAAGGGATTATATAGAATTTATTGTGAGATCAATTTCATTATTTAAAATTATATTATAGCAATCACATCAGACCTTGTTAAACAACCTTTGCGATGGTATGTTGAAGTTATATAAGATGTAGGGAAGGCCGAATTTCGAGTATTGTGTGTAGTTCTGCTCACCTACCTACAGGAAAGATACCAAAAAGCTTGAAGGAGTTTACAAGGATTTTGCAGGGACCTGAGGAGATGAATTTTAGGGAAAGGTTGAACAGGTTTATTTCGTGGAGCACGGGAGAAAGAGGAGGATCTTATTGAGTTATACAAAATTATGACGGGTATAGATAGCGTAAATGCATGCAGGCTTTATCCCTTCAGCTTGGGTGAGTCTAGAACTAGAGGTCATGAGTTTATGAAGATAAAGAAAAAGATTAACTTTATTTGTCACACATACATTAGATAGATAGCTAGATATACTTTATTAATCCCGAGGGAAATTGGGTTTCGTTACAGCTGCACCAACCAAGAATAGAGCATAAATATAGCAATACAAAAACCACAAACAATCAAACAACAAAATGCAAACTATGTCAGATGGAAAATAAGTCCAGGACCAGTCTATTGGCTCAGGGTGTCTGACCCTCCACGGGAGGAGCTGCAAGTTTGATGGCCACAGGCAGGAACAACCTCCCATGATGCCCAGTGTTGTATCACGGTGGAATGTGGCCAAAGTCCAAAAGTAAAAAGTTCAATATCCAGTCTGCCAACACGTTCCACGATTGTAATATGCCCCGGATTGCACCATCCGTCGTTGACCAGATCAGTAAGCACCGAACTCCTTTACGCTTACCGCTCGGTGCATTTCCGGTCAACCGGAACGGTATTACCCACCGAACTCCTCTTCTCCATAAGTCTCTGTTGTCTCGACCCGGTCCTCTTTCCTCAGCTTTGTGATCCCCCTCTGCATCCTCTGTGTGTTTTCCTCCGGGTTTCAGCAGGGGTGTCCGCCACTCTGCTCGCTAAACTGGCCGGTATTTGCTGGTCCATGGAATACACAATGCGACCTTGCTTCTGTCGCACGTGTCGGGATGTAACCATTTCCAGCGCTAATGAAAACCCAAATAAAACTCTCTCTACGAGCATGTTAGAGAGGGTGCAGCTTCGACGTGAGAAAAAAATACAAAAAAGTCACGTAAATTAAAAAGTAAGAATAGATCGGAATGGCTGTACCAGGCTGCATGCACGACTGGCGCATGCACACTCTTGACATTGAAAGATACAGTGAAATGTGTCGTTTGTGACGAGGATGTGTTGAGGTCCGCTCGCAAGTGTTGCCATGCTTCTAGCACCAACGTAGCATGGCCACAAATTACCAACCCCAGCCTGTACACATTTATCTTTTTCTACTCCTCTTTCAAGTCACCTCACCTCGTCCTTCACTCCAAAAGAGAAAAGCACTAGTTTGCTCAACATTTTCTCATAACCCTTGCTTTTTACCAGCATCCTGATAAATCTCCTCTCCACCGTCTCTAAAGTTTCCACATCCGACCTATAATGAGGTGGCCAGAAATGAACAGCAATCTCCAGGAATGGTCTAACCAGGGTTTTATGGAACTGCAAGAGCCTCACGGCTCTCGAATGCGATTCCTTGCCTAATGCAGATCAACACACCACATGCCTTCTTAACAACCCTATCAACTTACGCAGCAATTTTGAGGCATCTATAGATGTTTACCTCAAAACCCCTCTGTTCCTTAGGCTGGGTAGCAGCTTCTTCCTTCAGGCCGTGAGACTCCTGCTACCATCCAGGACAAGTTATGACAGTAGAGTAGCAATAATATAGTTGTATATTTAACCGTACATTGCATATGCACTTTGAACATCTACAGTATATTTGTTATTTATCAGTTAATACCATTGTGTAAATATTAATTACTTTTACATGCTGTATGTGATAGACGTACTGTGTTTTGCACCTTGCACCCTGAGAAATGTTGTTTTGTTTAGCTCTATACATGTGTACAAGTGAATGACAATAAACTTGTGTTCTGCCTTCAAACTTTCAAAGCAAGCACATCCTGCAACTCTCTCCTGAGCAGCACTGTGGGTATACCCACACTATGAAGACTGCAGTTCAAGAAGGCAGATTGCCACCACCTTCTCACAGGAATAATTAAGTGCTGGTTCAGCCAGTGAATCCTACGTCCCATGAATGAGTAAAGAGAGGTCCGCTAGTCTCTCAGCACACTGATTATAAGTGATGGTTTCTTTCCAGATCTCCCTGCCTGTTACTCACAACATTTCAGATGCACAGTCCCTGCAAGTTGCTCTACCATCTAATGGCCAATTAATGTCAGTGAACCGTGAATGCATTGTTTATAAATTCGGGTTTCAGTTATTTATACAAGAGGAAGTACCTGCCAGAGCACTTTGCATGGAGTAACAGTGAATAATCTTCCAGCTCAACACCCTCGTGTCCGTGTTAAAGTTAAACACTCAGCTCTCATTGCTTTGCTGACAGGATCGCGGTGACAATCCCTTAAATTCACACCTCCTCTCTGTAATACCAATCCTGTTCATGCTGTATCTTTACTCGTTATTCACGTGGTCTCTTTCCTTGTCACTGTGGGCACTACCCACCCTGCCAGTCATAAACACAAGAGATTCTGCAGATGCTGGAAACCCAGAGCATTTTGTGGTCATTACTCACCCTGCAGACTGCCTTTTCTAAAAGCTCCCTTCTGGAAAATGCCACAGGGCTGTTAGAACAAAAACTTCTTCCCCCAGGCAGTTAATCTAATCACACATTCTAGTTAGTCACACCACTCCTTTTACACTGTTGCCGTACTGCATAGTAAACACATTAAACCACTTTTATAATGCTGTTCACATTGTAAATACATGCTGATATTTATGTATTTATGCAAATTTTGTTCTGTATCTCTCCTTTAAACTCTAACATTAATACTTATATATACACTCACATATTCAGACAATGCACACACACACACACACACACACACACATATATATATATATATATATATATATATATATACACACACATATACATATACATAAAATTCCAGGCCAGCCAGAAAAAAACACAAAATAATTACCATTAACAAATCCCTTGTAGCACCAGAGGAAACAACATACTGAGCCACTGTTACAGCGCCATCAAGAATCCCCGGCATGCTATTCCGCTCCTGCACTTCAGAAAGTCTGATCACCTGGCTGTATTTCTACTCCCTGACTACAGGCAGAGACTGAAGACTGCAGCTCAGTAGTGAGGACCAAGAAGGTATGGACAAGGGAAGCACAGGAGCGCGAACCAGATTGCTTTGAACTGGTGGACTGGACTGTATTTAAGGATTCTTCTTCAAATCTGGGTGAGTATACACAGTTGTTACTAGCTTCATTACGACCTGTGTGGATGAGTGTGTGCCGTACGAAAACTTGCTGTACGTTCCCAAGCCAAAAGCCATGGATGAACCAGGAGGTTCATCATCTGCTGAGGACTAGATCTGAGGCATTTAAGTCTGGTGACTTAGGTCTGTACAAGAAAACCAGGTATGACTTGCAGAGGGCTATTTCAAGAGCGAAGAAACAATTCCAATCAAAAGTAGAGATTACATCAAATTCACGCCAACTCTGGCAGGGTTTGCAGGACATTACTTCCTACAAGGTAATAGCATGAAAGGTAACTTCACTACCTGATGAGCTCAATGCCTTCTATCCCACTTTCAAAGGGAGAATATACCTGGAGCTGTGAAGATCCCTGCTGCACCCAGTGACCCTGTGATCTCTGTCCCAGAGGCCGACGTCAGGCTGTCTTTAAGGAGGGCAAACCCTTGCAAGGTGGCAGGCCCCGAGGAGTACCTGGTAAGGTTCTGAAGACTTGCGCTAAACAACTGGCGGGAGTATTCAAGGACACTTCTAACTCCTCACAGCTATGGTTGGAAGTTCCCATCTGCTTCAAAAAGGCAACAATGGTGTATACCAGTGCCAAAGAAGAGTAGTATGAGCTGCCTTAATGACTACGCCCCGACAGCACTCACATCTGCAGTGATGAAATGCTTTGAGAGGTTGGCCATGGCTACAATGAACTCCTGCCTCAGCAAGGACCTAGGCCCACTGCAATTTGCCTATCGCCGCAATAGGTCTGCAGCAGACACAGTCTGGATGGTTCTTCACATGGCCTTAGATCACCTGAACAATACAAACATCTATGTCAGAATGCTGTTCATTGACTATAATTCAGTGTTAAACACCATCATTCCCACAATCCTGATTCATAAGTTACAGAACCTGGGCCTCCATACCTCCCTGTGCAATTGGATCCTCCACTTCCTAACTGGAAGACCACAATCTGGTGTGGATTCGTGATAATACCTCCCCCTCACTGGTGATCAACACTGGTGCACCTCAGGGGTGTGTGCTTAGCCCACTGACCTACTCTCTCTATACCTATGACTGTGTGGCTAGGCATAGCTCAAATACCATCTATAAATTTGCTGATGATACAACTGTTGTTGGTAGAATCTCAGGTGGAGATGAGAGGCTGTACAGGAGTGAGACATACCAGCTAGTTGAGTGATGACACAGCAGCAACCTTGCACTCAAAGGCAGTAAGACAAAAAAGCTGATTGTGGACCTCAGGAATGAAAAAACGAGGGAACACGAATCAATCCTCATAGGGGGATCAGAAGTGGAGAGAGTGAGCAATTTCAAGTTCCTGAGTGTCAAGGGCTCTGAGGATCTAACCTGGTCTCAACATGTCAATGCAGTTATAAAGAAGGCGAGACAGTGGCTATATTTCATTAGGAGTTTCAAGAGATTTGATTTGTCTTCTAAAACACTAAAAAAAATTATAGATGTACTGTGGAGAGCATTCTGACAGGCTACATCACTGTCTGGTATGGGTGGGGGGGAGTGGGTGAGAGCTACTGCACAGGACCGAAAGAAGCTACAAAAAGTTGTAAAATTAGTCAGCTCTATCTTGGCTACTAAGACATCTACAAGGAGCAGTGGCTCAGAAAGGCAACATCCATTATTAAGGACAACCATCACCCAGGGCATGCCCTCTTCTCATTGTTACCATCAGAAAGGAGGTACAGAAGCCTGAAGGCACACTCTCAACAATTCAGGAATGGCTCCTTCCCCTCTGCCATCCAATTCCTAAATGCACATTACACCCATGATCACTGCCTCACTTTTCTTTTAATAGTTATTATTTCTGTTTTTGCACTTTTTAATCTATTTAATATATATACTGACAGTAATTTATTTATTTATTTATTTCTATATTATCAAGTATTGCATTGAACTGCTGCTGCTAAGTTAACAAATTTCATGCCAATGATAATAAACCTGATTCTGATTTTAAAGGTACAGACTGTTTCAGTTGCAGGAAAGTTTCCAAATCATTCTAGGCTGTGCAGTTGTGCAGCTGCACAGTAACTGAAACGCTCCCACGCACATAGCCGTTGTTGCCGCTCAGCTGGAATTTTCTTTTATATAATGTTTTATTAAAATGCCATGAAGTATTCGGACCGTGTAATAAAATTCCTGCTTAGATTAATGTTTGGTCGGTGATCTGAGTGGCTGACGCCTTTGAACTGAACAAATCAGGGAAATCGAAATATTAAATCTGTATTTAAGCTCTGTAAGAATTTAAGGATGGAGGGGTAGAGATATGTCTCTGCCAAAGGAGGAGTAATGCATGCCTTCCCTCCGCTAGCCTGCAGGTCACCCTTGGGCAAAGTGTAGCACCTGCTTAGCCCCCGATCAGGGTCACACGGAGCCATGGGAGCAGGTGGTGGATGGTTGTATGACCAGCCGGTGCACGTCACAAGTCCTGGCTCTGTGCTCACTGACAACAGGCAGGCAGTCTTTGAACAGTATTGATAATGGCTGGATTTGTAGGTTTTCATAAATAAAAACAGCAGAGGCATTTTATGTTTAAGAAAAGCCATACAACTCATTTATTGTACTCCACAGCACTGACTACAAGTGCGGTAAAAATACTTTACATAATTACATCATCATGTCAGACCAGACTCTTAATGGGTTTTCCAACTCAATGTCGGTGGTTGTGAATTCTGCATGTTTCCACCAATTACATTACCCTACGCCAGTCTTCCCAGAATTCACTAAAGTTTAATAATCAATCCATGATGGCTTAAGCACTGGAAAAGTGCGCGGAGACGGGATACGTGTTTGGATTTGGATGCACTAGTGACAGGTATGTCTTCCAGGTAAACAAAAAGAAAATTCTGTCTGTTAATACAGAGTCCATCAGCGGTTGAAAAATCTGTGCTGCATTTCTCAGTCCAAACTGCATGAGCAGAAACTCAAAGAGGCCAAACGAGGTTACCACAACCATTTTGGGAATGTTCTCCGAGCACACAGGCACCTGATGGTAGTCCTAAGCTGGAATGACTTTGGAAAAAATTAACTTTCTGTCTAAATGTGCCTACACGTCTTGGATGTGTGGGACCGGGTAACAATCGGGGATGGTGGGCTCATTAAGGCATCGATAATCACCACATGGGCAACAACCAGCGTGAGATTTAGAGACCATTTAGATTAGATTAGATTCAACTTTATTGTCAATGTGCTGAGTACAGATACAAAGCCAATGAAATGCAGTTAGCATCTAACCAGAAATGCAAAGAATAGTGTTATTTACAAAATAACTGCGGATAAGAAGTAAGTGCTACAGCACACAAATATAAAAGTACTGAGACAGTACAATATGGGTGCAGTACTGCTTAGCGCTGTGATGTGAGGTTCAGCAGGGTCACAGCCTCAGGGAAGAAGCTCTTTCTGTGCCTGCTGGTGCGGGAGCAGAGGCTCCTGTAGCGCCTACCGGATGAGAGGAGAGGAAAAAGTCCATGGTTAGGGTGAGATGCATCCTTGATAATGTTTTTCACCCTGCCCAGGCAGCGTTTATGGTAGATGTTCTCAATGGTGGGCAATTGGGTGCCAATAATCCGCTGGGCAGTTTTCACCACATGCTGGAGTGTTTGCGGTCTGATACGGGACAATTGCCATACCACACCGAGATGCAGTTGATGAGTATGCTCTCAATGGTACAGCGGTAAAAGTCTGTCAGTATCCTGGGACAGAGGTGAGCCTTCTTGATGCTCCACAGGAAATAAAGGTGCTGTTGCGCCTTTTTGACTAGGATGGAGGAGTTCAGGGACCAGGTGAGATCCTCAGAAATGTGGACACCAAGGAATTTGAAGCTTGAAACATGCTCCACTACAGCTCCGTTGATGTAGATGGGGACGTGGGTGTGACTCCTGGCATGCCTGAAGTCCACAATGATCTCCATAGTCTTCTGGGTGTTAAGGGCCAGGCTGTTGTCGGCACACCACCCGGCCAGGTGCTGGACCTCGTTCCTGTAGGCTGTCTCGTCATCCCCTCTGATCAGGCCAACCACCGTGGTGCCTTCTGCGAACTTGATTATGGAGTTAGAACCATGTACAGGAACGCAGTCATAGGTGAAAAGGGAGTATAGAAGAGGGCTCAGCACACAGCCTTGAGGCACACTGGTGTTCGGAAAATCTGCGCCAAGCAGAGTCGAGCCACCTTAGCCAGGACAAAGTCCCATGTGCAACGTCATCCACTGAAGCAGAGTGTCACCCGTCGTGTCCCGTAAGTCTGGATCCTGCTGCCACTGGGCGCCTCCAGCGAGGTTTTGTTGCTCTTTGCATTCTTGTTCTATTCCTGGTGTTCCCACAACCAATGGTCTCACTTTAAGGACTCTTTATGTTGTTATTTTAGGTTCTCATTATTTACTGCTACTTATTTATATTTGCATTTGCACAGTTTGTTGTTCATCGCTCCTGTCTAGTTACTGGTCTACAGATTTGTTAAGTATGGCCGCAGGAAAAATAATCTCGGGGTTGTATGTGGTGACTTGTATGAACTCTGAACATAAACTTTACTTTGAACTTTGAATAGGCGATGCTGGAAGCACACTCACTTTCATACCCATGTCACACAGGAAGCATCACCACGAAAGGGTGTTGGTAATGAACAGTAGGTGGCCCTGGCAGCTGTAACCCACAGTCCTCACAGTCCTCTGACGTCCTGACGCCCTGGCACTGTCGAAGCTGCAAGGCGGTAAGGCGGTCAGCACTTCCTGGCGTTCGCACCAAGGTGAGCATGCTCGAACACAGGCCCAGTGTCGTCTGTTATGCAGTCACGGTCCTCCTTATGTTGGAGGCCTAGCTGAGTGGCTTACTGAGGCAGGAAAAGGAGGAATGATACACCACTGCCTGGCTGAGTGTAGACTTTTAGCCATTTTAGCAAGCTCCCTATAGTCCTTCACGAGTGCATTAGCAAACTTGAACAGGCATTTGGTGCATAAAGAGTTCTTTAAAAATAAAACAAGGATGGCGATTTCTCAGGAGAGGTAGCATGTGGTCCATTAGCTCCGATGGCTTAGCGTCACCGAAGGCAGGCAAGGAGAACAATTGGTTGGTGAGCTCAGACTCCGATAGTCCAAAGTCTTTAAAAGGTGTGTTTTCAGCGTATGCCATTTATCATGTTCAGGCAGTGTTCTAGTAGACTCATCATTTTCGCAGCAACAGAGTTATTGAGTGGCACCGCCACATAGAGATATTTGGTGTTGTCGGCGATGATTTCTCGCAGCACAATTTATGCCCCGAACCAAGCAACTGTATTTTGCTCCCAAACCAAGCAACTGTATTTTACTCCCAAAGCTCCGGCAGTTTCAAAGTGACTGCTCTGGCCAACATGTTCAATAACTCTGGAAACATCCTACAGCATTGGGGTCACCAATGTAGACTTTGGCAAATAAAAATGGCATGAAACATTTTATGTTTAAGAAAAGCAGTAACAACTCATTTATTGTACCCCAAAGCACCAAACATAAAGCACAGTAAAAAAAACTCCATGTAAGTACGTCATCATGTCAGACCAGCTTCTTAAACTAAAACCCAACTCAATGTTGGTGGTTGTGAACTTTGCACGTTTCCGCCGATTACATTACCGTACAGAGTAACTTGTCTTGAAAAGTCACTGCCCAGAAGAAGACAATGGCAACCCACTTCTGTAGAAAAAATTGTCCCGAACACTCACGGTTAAGACCATGATCAGTTTTATCACATGACACGGCACATAATGAGGGTGATGCAGAATCTAAATTGGTAAATATGTAAATTGGTTTCTTGTCACATATACTGAATGAACAGTGAGAAACATGTAGACCATTCACACTGATCAGTTCATTATCACATTGAGTTAATACAAAGTAAGACAATAACAGAATGCAGAACAAACTGTTGCAATTATAGAAAGTGCAGTGCAGGCACACAATAAGGTGCAAGGCCACAATGAGGTAGATTGTGCGGTCAATGGTCCATCTTATTGTACTAGAAACAGTTCAACAGAGCTGCATAGAAGCTGTCCTTGTGATGTTGTTAGAGGGGGTACAGTGGCTCAGTGACTAGACTAGGGAAACACAGTTACAGCGTTGGTGACCCTGGCTCAGTTCCACCGTTGCCTGAAAGGAGTTTGTGCCTTCTCCCTGTAACCATGTGGGTTTCCCCTGTGTGCTCTGCTTTCCCCCCACATTCCAAAAACATACAGTTTAGCAGGCTACTCTGTCACACGGGTGTACCCGGGCAGTGCACGCTCATTGGATGGAAGGGCCTATTACCACGCTGCATCTCTAAATAAAATAAAATAACATGCACTCCGTGGCCACATCATTACAGCACCGAATAAGGTAGCTATTGAGTGTTCGTTCGTGATCATCTGCTGCTGAAGCCAATCCACTTCAAGGTTCGACGTGTTAGGTGCTTGGAAATGCTCTTCTGCGCACCACTGTTGTAATGTGTGATTATTTGAACTACTGTCACCTTCCTGTCAGCTTAATCCAGTCTGGCCATACTCCTCTGACCTCCCTCATGAACAAGGTGTTTTCACCCCAATCAGTGGTTCCTGGCACTGTAAGGTATGACGCTAACTGCTCCACAATGGTGTCATTCACAATCAGATAACTGTCATTATTCATTGCCTGCAGATAAAACTTACAGACTCTATTTCCTATGTCACAACCTTGAAGTGCCTGAGATGCTAAAGGTGAGACGAGGAAGGGGAATTCGAGGGAACACACACCAGTCCTCACTGAGGGATCCGTGGGAGAAAGTGTCAGCAGTTTCAAGTTCTTGGGTGTCAACAGCTCTGCAGATCATACATGGCCTCCTCTACTGCCATGATGAGGCTAAAATCAGGTTGGAGGAGCAACACCTCATATACCGTCTAGGTAGTCTCCAGCCCCTTGGTATGAACATAGAATTCTCCAACTTCCGGTAATTCCCTCCCCGTCCCTTCCTCTATCCCTATTTCACTCTGCCCCCTCCCCCAGCTGCCTATCACCTCCCTCATGGTTCCGCCTCCTTCTACTACCCATTGTGTTTTCCCCTATTCCTTCTTCACCTTTCCTGCCTATCACCTCCCTGCTTCCACTCCCCCACCCCTTTGTCTTTCCCCTTACTGGTTTTTCACCTGGAACCTACCAGCCTTCTCCTTCCCACCCTCCCCCGTACCTTCTTTATAGGGCCTCTGCCCCTTCCCCCTACAGTCCTGACGAAGGGTTCCGGCCTGAAACGTTGACTGATCATTTCCACGGATGCTGCCCGACCTGCTGAGTTCCTCCAGCGTGTTTTGAGTGTTTCTCTGAAGATCTATCCTGAGCCCAACATGCTGATGCAATTATGAAGAGGACACGCCAGTGGCTAGATTTCATTAGTTCGATGGAGATTTGGGATGTCACAAAAGACTCTGGCAAACTTCTGCGGGTGTACCATGCAGACCATTCTGATGGGTTGCATCACCGTCTGGAATGGAGGACAATGCACAGGATTGGAAAAAGCTACAGAAAGTTGTAATGTCAGCCATTTCCATCATGGCCTCCTCATCATCGAGGGCATCCTTGAAAGGTGCTGCCTCAGGAATGTGCTATCAATCAATAAGGATACTCACCATACAAACATGCCCTCTTTTCATTGCTACCATCAGGGAGGAGGTACAGGAGTCTAAAGACACACACTCAATGATCCAGCAACTGATTCGTCCCGTCAACTAGCAGATATCTGACTGGTCCATAAACCCATGAACACTAGCATTCATTTTGCTCATTTTTTGCACTACTTATTTATTTTGTTTGTATTTCTTATTATAATTTGTAGTGAGGTTTTAAATGTATTAATATGTATTATATAGTATTATATATGGTACTAATGGTAAGACTCTTGGCAGTGTGGAGGATCAGAGAGATCTTGGGATCCGAGTCCATAGGACACTCAAAGAGGCTGCGCAGGTTGACTCTGTGGTTAAGAAACCATACGGTGTATTGGCCTTCATCAATCATGGAATTGAATTTAGGAGTCGAGAGGTAATGTTGCAGCCATATAGGACCCTGGTCAGACCCCACTTGGAGTTCTGGTCGCCTCACTACAGGAAGGATGTGGAAACCATAGAAAGGGTGCAGAGGAGATTTGCAAGGATGTTGCCTGGATCGGGGAGCATGCCTTATGAAGATAGGTTGAGTGAACTTGGCCTTTTCTCCTTGGAGCGATGGAGGATGAGAGGTGACCTGTTAGAGGTGTATAAGATGATGAGAGGCATTGATCGTGTGGATAGTCAGAGTCTTAGTCCCAGGGCTGAAATGGTTGCCACAAGAGGACACAGGTTTAAAGTGCTTGGGAGAAGATACAGAGGAGATGTCAGGGCTAAGTTTTTTACGCAGAGAGTGGTGAGTGCGTGGAATGGGCTGCCGGCAACGGCAGTGGAGGCGGATACGATAGGGTCTTTTAAGGGACTTTTGGATAGGTACATGGAGCTTAGAAAAATAGAGGGCTATGGGTAACCCTAGTAATTTCTAAGGTAGGGACATGTTCGGCACAACTTTGTGGGCCAAGGGCCTGTATTGTGCTGTAGGTTTTCTATGTTTCTATGTATTCCACTGTACTACTACCACAAAAACATGTTTCACGACAGAGAGTGCCATGGTAGCATTGCAGTTTACATGACAGTGTTACAGCTTGGGGTTTTGCTTTTCGGAGTTCAGTTCCATGCTATCTGTAAGGAATTTGTATATTGTCCCGGATAACTGTGAGGGTTACCTCTAGGTGCTCCAGTTTCCTCCCATAATCCACAGATGTATCTTTTATTAGTTTAATTGGTCATTGTAAACTGTCCTGGGATTAGGCTAGGGTTAAGTGGGTGGGTTGCTGGATGATATGGCACATTGACCCAGAAGGGCCTGTTCCACACTGTACCTCTAAATGAATAAATAGGTGGAAAGCATAAATAAATAACAAACCCGATTTTGATTCTGATAAATGTAGCTGTCACCTCTGAACTAACCCCCACACTCTGCATCCCAAACCTTCACGCTAACACTTTATGAGGAAGTGTGTCCTCCTGCTAATGAAGCATCCTTTCACGTCATTCTGTTTTTTTTTCCTTCAGTTTAAGGGCTTGATCTGATCCCAGAGGAAAAGTTCGGCCAATATCAAATCAAGACACTTCCTTCCCAGACGTGAGAGTGTACCACACTGTGTAATTAAACACCTCTTTGAGAAATTAATGTCTTAGATCTGATGGTCTTGTTCATATATCACATTTAGAATTCATGCATAATGTGAACTTTACTGCAAATATATTTAGCTACAGAGAATAGACCTCAAAATATAAAATACAAAGATCAAACACACTCATGAAAGAAATGCCAAAAGGCTTTCCATGTTTGTCAGTGCCTTAGATGTATTATGTCCCAATTCCTCAAAGGCTGTTGTGGTAAAGAACAGAGTTGCTGATTTTCTCATCTAATTTATTAATAATGGACTAATACTTCACGGTGCGTTGATATAACCATAAATTGACTGCATCTTGTGGCAGGATGGAATATCATGTTTGCACCTTGAGATGAAGCAAACGAGATTCATAGAAAATCTCAAGATGATCGAAAGAAACTTCCACTTGCTCATTGATTTCGATGTGATGACAAAATGCCATTGGCATTTCACAAGAATATCATCAAACAGGTATTGATCTGGGGCCTCACAGAGCAGGTGACCAGAAGCTTTACTGAGGGGTCATTTAGAGGACAACAGGAGGGGAAGGGTAACCATGGATGGTAGGGACTGGTCAAAAAGGCAAGAAATACGACTAAATAACACATTTTCTGTGGAAAATTGTGCTAAACTATCACCACAAGCAATTGAGAGGCAAGTAAAGGCGAGGCAAACTCAAGGGTTGAGCCTTGCAGGTGCGATGCAAAGTCGAAGTGTAGCATGTTCGAGAAGAAGCGAGTTCAAGGCACGTTTGAGACAGTGTCGGAGTCAGAGATGGAATTGGAGTGAACAAATCGGGGAAGATGGGAAGGATTTGAATACTGGACTTCGACGCTCTGAGGTGTAACAGTGTTGCGCTAACCACCGTGCTACTGTGACAGCCTCGGGATCTTATGGAAGGTGTTAGGAGATCCAACTATTGTGTGAGCTCTGAACCAGAGTGACGGAGATTCCTGACAACAACCTGGGGCTTCAGACCTGAAGAAGAGTGCTGGGCTGATCTTGAAACAGATGATGAGAGACATTGATCGTGTGGATAGCCAGAGGCTTGTTACCCAGGGCTGAAATGACTATCACAAGAGGGCATAGTTTCAAGGTGCTTGAAAGTAGGTACAACGGGATGTCAGAGGTAAGTTTTTCACACAGAGAGTGGTGGGTGTGTAGAATGCACTGCCGGAAATGGTGGTAGAAGTGGATACGATAGTGTCTTTTAAGAGACTCTTAGATAGGTACATGGAGCTTAGAAAAATAGCAGGCTATGCGATAGAGTACTTCTAGGCAGTTTATAGAGTAGGTTACATGGTCGGCACAACGTTGTGGGCTGAAGGGCCTGTAATGTGCTGTAGATTTCTATGATTCTATGATTCAGTCTCAGCACTAGTCAGCAAGGACCAAGAGTTTCCCATTGGCCAGGGTATCTGTGTAATGGGAGGAGGGTTGGAAGTCAGGATCAGGGCTGTGTTGGAGGAATATGCGAGTTCGCAGTTGAGGTAGGACATTTCCCTGGTGCAGGTGAGTCTACAATAGCAGTGAGAGACAGTGGGCTTGTTACGGAATAAGGCTTATGAGATTGTGAGATGAGATGTTGGTAGCTAGGGGTCAGGAGTTGTATTGGGGAGGTCTGGTTCCTTAAGGATATATAACCAGTGGTAGTAGTGTGGATAATATCCCACTATCTATTTAATACTCCAGTGGTGTGCGTCTCAAATAGCCTCTGACAACAAAGTCCAGCTCCTGGCCTTTACATGTGCCTTAGCCACTAAACCCAGCGGAACCATTTCTACTGAGATGAGAATGGGCAAAGACGGTTTACTGGCACCTTAAAACCACTCGCTTCCGGCAGATGGGGTGAATCAACCGTGGCAGAAGTTCATCTAGGTGAAGGAAAATTGATCTCAAACATCCACTGCCTTTTGGCTGCGCCCATTCATGGGAAAGGCTTCGGGAGTAAGGCCCAAGGGAAAGTCCACAGCTGGAGTCACTGCAGCTTCTGACGCTGAGTTCAACGACGACTGGCACTGCAACACTGATGGTGCCAAGCTGTATCAGATTCTGCTATCCTCTAGATTCATTAGCTGAGTGGAGAGGGGCAGCCTGCTACATGGGCAACAGCTTGCTCTCCATTTCATCCTGCCCAGGCTTGCATATCCAGACAGCTTGGGTGCAACATCCAAGGTCGACCCCGATCATCAGGGGGTCTCAGAGGAGGACCGAGGTTGGCACACTGGTTTGAATGTGGTTGAGGTTGGCATTATTTCCATTTGGAGGGAAGGGGTAAGCGTGGACTAAGTCAGTTTGGATTTGTTGCCAGGGAAGAGTGTTAGGAAGTGGCTGGAATGGTCTTGGAAGTGGGGAGTCAAGAGTAGGGGAAGGAATGGAATGTGATTGGGGTTTCGAAGGGATAAGAGTGAGCTCAAGGTAGTGAAAGGTAATGAAGGGAAGCGAAGGGAAAGGAAGGGTGGGTACAGATTGCAGCAGTTTTATTTATTTTGGTTCATTTTATTTAGAGATATTACATGGTAATAGGCCATTCTGGCTCAACAAGTTTGTGTTGCCAAATTATACCCATGTGACCAATTAAGCTACTAACTTACAAACTAATACATCTTTGGAATGTGCACATCAACATGAAACACTGTCACAGGAAAGCAGAGTCCACCATTAGGGACCCCACCCCCACCACCCAGGACATGCTCTCTTCTCACTACTGCCATCAGGAAGAAGGTACAGGAGCCTCAGGACTCACACCACCAGGTTCAGGAACAGTTACCGCCCCTCAGCCATCAGGCTCTTGAACCAAAGGGGATAATTTCATTCAGACTCACTTGCCCCATCACTGAAATGTTCCCACTACCTATGGACTCACTTTCAAGGACTCTTCACCTCACGTTCTCGATATTTATTGCTTATTTATTTATTATTATTATTTCTCCTTTTTGTGTTTGCACAGTTTGTTATCTTTTGCACATTGGTTGAACGCCCTAGTTGGGTGTTTCATTGATTGTGTTACAGCTACTATTCCATAGATTTATTGAGAAAATGAATCTCGGTGTTGTATATCATGAGTTATAAGTACTTAGAAAAGAAAATTTACTTTGAACTTTGTGGGAGGGAACTGGAGCAGCTGAAGGAAGCTCATGGGGTCACAGGGAGAGTGTACAAACTCCTTACAGACAGTAGCAGGAACTGAACCCCATTCACTGGCACTGTAATAGCATTATGTTAGGCATTACATCACCCTGCTGTTGGGTGGGTTCGAAGTGGCGTGGGATGGAGCGGGGGAGGGGCAGGTGTCGTCTTCTCTGGTTCTGATCGAGAGGCGAGACTTCAATTGAAAGCCGAGTCCCCAGGCATCTTGTGTGAAGAGAGCAGTACGGCTTCACAGCACTACGTCACAGCCAGTCACAGACATCACTCTGACGCACAGGAGCTTTCATGAATCCACCACGTCACTGATTAATATTTGAGTGTTTCCTCCAACCTGTCTGACCCTCTCAGAACAGCGGCAGATTTCCTGTAATGAGGGATGACGCAAAAATAAAATAAACAACTAAAGGTTTGACTCTTCTATAAACGATTGGCGTTAAAGGTCCAAGTTATTTTAGAGTCATACTAATTTATATTTGTTGTCCTGTTTGTGTTTGCAATCCACACTGATCCCCTTCCTGGGTTTTGAATGGTAAGACTATAGTATTGTAGCATAGTGGTTCGCACTTTGCAAGCAACCCAGGTTTAATTCCCACCACTATCTGTAAGGAATTAGTACTTTCTTCCCGTGACCGCGTGGGTTTCCATTTCTTCCCATATTCCAAAGATGTGCGGGTTAGAGGTTAATTGGTCACATCAGTGTAATCAGGCAGTGCAGACTTGTCGAGCCCGAAGGGACAGAATTATGAATCAGCCATAATTGAATGGTAGAGTACAGCTCAAAGAACCTCCTCCGCCATTCAATCATGGCTGATTCATTATCCATCTCGACCCCATTCTCCTGCCTTCTCCCTGTAACCTTTGACACCCTGACAAATCAACAACCTATCACCCTCCGCTTTAAATAAACTCAATGGCTTGGCCTCCACAGCAGTCTGTGATAATGAATTCCACAGATTCAACACCCTCTGGCTAAATAAATTCCTCCTTATCTCTGTTCTAAATGGACACCCTTATATTCGGAGGCTGTGACCTCTGTTCCTAGACTCCCCCACTACAGTAAACATCCCTTCCATGTCCATTCTACGAAGGCCCTTCAATGAGATCCTCTCTTCACTCTTCTAAACTCTAGTGAGTACAGACCCAAATCTGTAAACACTAAAGATGATTGTTGAATACCTTCAGGCTTCCTGCCACCATCATCCTTTCAGTAAGTGCATTCCAGATGCCCAACATTCTCCGGGTGAAAATATTTCTCCTCAGCTCCATTCTCACCAATACTTTGAAACAAGTCTTCCTCAGTTGAAAACAGAACACTGTAAGAACTCAGAATTCACTTGCTCAGAAAAGACAGAGGGTGGTTGTAAATGGAGCAAATTGTGTGTGGAGGTCAGTGACCACTTGTGTTCCACAGGGATCTGTTCTGGACCCTCTGCTCTTTGAGGTATTTTTAAATTACTTGGTTGAAGAAGAGGGAGGTTGGGTTAGTAAGTCTGCAGATGGCACGAATGTTTTTGGAGTTGTAAATAGTGTAGAAGGTTATCTTTTATCTCAGGTTACAACAGGACATTGACAGGATACAGAACTGGGCTGGGAAGTGGCAGATGGTGTTCAACCCAGGAAAGTGGGAAGTGATACACTTTGGAAAATTGAATTTGAAGAGAGAATGCAGGGTTACTGACAAGATTCCTAGCAGTGTGGAGAAACAGTGGTACTTGGGGTCCATGTCCATAGACCCCTCAATGTCAGATGAGGTGGTAAGGAAGCATATGGTGTGTTGGGAGATTGAGATCAAAAGCCACAATATAATGATGCAGCTCGCAGGAACACTGGTTAGACCACACTTGGAATATTGTGTTCAGTTCTGGTTGCCAAATTATAGAAAGGATGTGGAAGCTTTAGAGAGAGTGCAGCACGGATTTACCAGGATGCTCAATGGATTAGAGGGAATGTCATAGGAAACCATAGACCAGAAGACCAGAAGAAATAGGTTAAGTATTAGGCTACTTGGCCCATCAAGTCTGCTCCACCATTCACTTATGATTCATCCTTTTTTCCCTCCTCAGCTCCACCCCTAGGCCTTCTTTCCATAACCTTTGATGCAGTGGCCAACCAAGAACCTATCAATCTCTGTCTTAAATACATCCAATGACTGGGCCTCCACAGCTGCCTGTGGTAACAAATTCCACAAATTCACTACCCTCTAGCTAAAGAAATTTCTCCGCACCTCAGTTTCAAATGGATGCCCCTCTATCCTGAGGCTATACCCCCTTGTCCTAGGATCCCCCATCATGGGAAAAATCCCTTCCACATCTACTCTGTTTTAACCTTTCAACATTCGAAAGGTTTCAATGAGATCCCCCACCCCATCTTTCTAAGTTCCAGCGAATACAGGCACAGATCCATCAAATGTTCCTCACATGATAAGCCTTTCATTCCCCAGACTCTGGGTCTCCCAGGACTCCAACATCCAGCATGAAGAACACACAATGGTCTTTTAAACTACACTAAGTACCCCTGACACAGTCAGTTAAAAGGGAAACATAACAGAAACTTACTCAGAGCCAACACCTCTTCCAAGCCGAAGCCTCCTTTGAGCCAAAGCCTGACACTCCCACTCTCACCACTGGCCCATTCCCAACAATGGCCGCCCTTGCTTGTTCCTTCTGTACTTTTAGTTACTCCTCTGTGCGCTGCTCCCGGCACAGATTGGGCCACCGGATAGGTCAAGTGAGCTGGGGCTTTTTTCTTTGAAGTACGGAGGATGAGAGGTGACTTATCGGAGGTGTACAGGATGATAATAGGCAAAGAGTGGATAGGTGGAGAATATTTATAGAATAAAAATATGGGGGGGGTGGTTTAGAGGTAGGTTTTTTTTTGGAGCTTGTTGGGTACATGGAAAACCCTGCCAGGGGTTATGGTGGAGGCATCTACAAAGTTCAAAGTTCAAAATAAATTTCATTTTCAATGGACATATATGTCACCAGATACTCAGCAAATAGTAAATAGAACAGTATCAATGGAAGATCAAATAGAGTGCAGAAGACAAAAACCACAAATTCAAATATAAATAAATAACTATAAATAACGAGAACATGAAGTAACAGGATAAAGAGCCCTCACGTGAGATCATTGGTTGTGGGAACATCCGAATGGATGGGCAAGTGAGTGTAGTTATCCCCTTTTGTTCGACAGCCTGATGATGAAGATGTAGTAGCTGTTCTTGAGCCTGGTGGTGTGAGTCCTGAGGCTCTTGTACCTTCTACCTGATGGCAGCAGTGAGAAAATGCATGGCCTGGGTGGTGACAATTTCTGACAATGGGTTTGCTTCCCTACAACAGCGTTTCATGTAGATACGCTCAGTGGTTGGGAGGGCTTTACCCATGATGTACTGGGCTGAATCTACTTGTTCAGAGGCATTGGCTTTTCAGTACTAGGCTGCGATGCAGTCAGTCAATATGGTCTCCACTATACATCTACATAAGTCTGTCAAATGTTTTAGTGTCATGCCGAAACTTCTCAGACTCCTATGGAAGTAAAGGTGCTGTCATGCACTCTTCGCAATTACATTTATGTGCTGGGTCCAGCACAGCTCCTCTGAAATAGCGACACCCAGGAGTTTAAAGTTGCTGACCCTCTCCACCTCTGATGAGGACTGGCTCTGGTTTCCCTCTCCTGAAGTCTAGAATCAGTTCCTTGGATTTGCTGACAGTGAGTGAGAGGTTGTTGTTGTGACACCACTCAGCCAAATTTTCAGTCCCCCTCCTGTATGCTGATTCATCACCACCTTTGATACGGTCCACAACAGTGGAGTCATCAGCAAAGCTGAATATATTGTTGAAGCTGTGCTTAGTCATACGATTATAGGTGAGAAGCGAGTAGAGCAGGAGGCTAAGCCAACAATCCTGTGGTGCACCTGTGCTGATAGAAATTGTGGAGGAGATGTCTTTTGCCAATCTGAACTGACTGGGATCTACACATGAAGAAATCAAGGATCCATCGCACAGAGATGTATTGAGACCAAGGTCTTGGAGTTTATTGATTAGTTTAGAGGGGATGATGGTAATAAGTGCTGGGTTATAATTGATAAGGAGCATCCTAATGTATGCACCTTTGCTGTTCAGATGTTCCAGGTTTGAGTGAAGAGCCAATGAGGTGGCATCTCTTGTGGATCTGTTGCTCCAATTGATAAATTGGAGTGGATCCAAGTTGCCTCTCAGGCAGGAGCTGATATTCTTCATCACCAGCCTCACAAAACACACTCATCACTGTGGATGCAAGTGCATCTGGGCAATAGTCATTGAGGCAGATCACCGCACTCTTGATACATATATATATAGTACATTAGAGGCATTTAAGAAACTTTCAGATAGGCACATGGCTGAAAGAAAAATGAGGACTGTGTGGGAGGGAAGGGTTAAATTGATCTTAGAGTAAGTTAAAAGATCGGCACAACTTTGTGCATTGAAGTTCTGTAGTGTTCTGTTAACTCAATGGGGTCAAGCACCATCTACGTAGGCAAAAGCTGTAAACAGACGTGCCGGGTCAGGACCCTGCATCAGTCCTGAAGCAGGCTGTCCACCTGAAATATTGATGAACACCTTTTGGCTCTTCAGGTGCAGCCGGGCCTATTGACGTCCTCCTGCAGTCTGTTTTGGGAAATTCTAGATCGCAGCATCTGTTGTCCTCCTTGTTTGAATTTGGTACTGAGTGTTGCAGTAAAGCATTCAGCCTGCTCTACCATCCTGGATGATCTGAGCATGCCCTCAATTCCACCTTCTGCCTCGTTTTCCAAAATCCTAGGCTCCACCTCAAATGGATGAACCCTTATTCTAAACTGGTGCTCCAATTAGTCATTGAGTTATGCAGCATGGGACCAGGCTCCCCGGCCCAACTCATCCATACCAACCTACAGGTATGTGCCTACACAAGCTAGTGCTGTTTGCCTGCATATGGCTCATTTACCTTTCCTTTCCATGTACCTACCCAAATGTCTTTCTGGATTACCCCCATAAGGGACACTTCCTCCCTTCACATCAACCCAATGAACCACATCCAACTGTTTCTAATGCAGACAAGAGAAAATCTGTAGATGCTGAAAATCCAAGCAACACACACACAATGCTGGAGCAACTCAGTCTCTACGGAAAAAAGTACAAGAGGTCCTGCTGAAGGGTTTCGGCCTGAAACGTTAACTCTGCTCTTTTCCATGGATGCTGCCTGGCCTGCTGAATTCCCCCAGCAGTTTGTGTGTGTTGCCTCTAATGCAGGGTATCCAAAACTGTGGTCCTCGGATCCCTTGCTTAATGGTAGTGGTCCAGTTCTTAAAAATGTTTGGGAAGCCCTGCGCTAATGTAATTATATCTCTCAGTAAACTGACCATGAACTTTGAAACAAATGTCAATAAGACCATGCAGCATCTATGGAACAGAGTACAGTTGACGTTTTGGGATGAGACCCTGATGAAGGATCTCAGCCAGAAACGTTGACTATATTCTTTTCCATTGCTCCTGACTGGCCTGCTGAGTTCCACCAGCACTGTTTGTGTGTTGCTTGGGTTTCCAGCATCTGCAAATTTTCTCTTGTCAACAAGACCATGTCAGATGTGGCCTCATTGACACTTCAAAGTAAGGTTCAAAGTTCAGAGTAAACTTGTTGACAAAGTACATATATGTCACCATATACTATGAGATTCATTTTCTTGCAGGCATTCACAGCTCTTCAAAGTTGTTGTTCTTCCTCTCCACATCTTGTAACAAAACCTTGTCATTTCTTTATCATTTATCATATGTTAACCTTCTCATTCCTGAACCATCAACACTGGATCGGGAGCCTGTTGGTTGAATGTTAAAAACAATGCTTCTCTATTTCAACAATTCCTGCTTATCGTTACCAATGTCCTCTTAATTTTAAATATTTTTATCCTATCTTCCTTCATTCCTCCTCTTCTCTAAATGAAATAACAATCTCTCCTTTCATTTTCCACCTGACCAATCACCTTGCATATCTAATGAAAATCTTGTCCATTGTGCATGGTCAGTACTGGGAATTGTTCATTGCAATGATCTCTTATATCATCTGGATTCATTTCTGCTGGTAAAAAGTCTGATCAATCCCACAGAGGCGTCTTAATAGTTCCTCTGATCAAATCACCAGCAGACTCTCAGTGCAATAAAGGCACAGCCTCGTCAAGACACAAATATTTATCCACTGCACCCGAGAGACAATTGCAATGGAATTGCATTGCGTTATTTTTGATTCATGCACCAGGATATCATGCAGACACAAGAGACAGCAGGCATGCAGTGGTTAGCATATCTCCATTACACTGCCACTGGCCCGGGTTCGTTTTCGCCACTGCCTGTAAGGAGTTTGTTTCTTCTCTCCGTAAGCGTGTGGGTTTCCTCCGGGTGCTCTGGTTTCCTCCCACAT
Organism: Mobula birostris; assembly: GCF_030028105.1. Classification (NCBI taxonomy): domain Eukaryota; kingdom Metazoa; phylum Chordata; class Chondrichthyes; order Myliobatiformes; family Myliobatidae; genus Mobula; species Mobula birostris. The sequence continues at coordinate 13,633,367 of NC_092373.1, forward strand.
TCCAAAGATGCACTGGTTGGTAGGTTAGCTGGTCGAATGGGGGTAATTGGGCAGCGCAGCTTCATTGGGCCGAAGGGCCTGTTCACTCGATGTATCTCTAAATAAGAATAAATAAATGAGTAAATGCTGGGATCTGCAACAACAAACAATTGGCTAGCAGAGTACAACAGGCCGAGCAGCATCTGCAGGGTAAAAGTAACTGTCGTTGTTTCGGGTTGAAACCCGTCAGCAGGACTGAAAGTAGAGATGAGCAGCATAGTGAGGAGAGGGGCAGTGGTGAGACAGGGGCAGTGGTGAGACAGGGGCAGTGGTGAGACAGGGGCAGTGATGAGATGGGGGGAGTGGTGAGATGGGGGGGAGTGGGGAGACTGAGGGAGTGGGGAGATGGGGGAGTGGTGAGATGGGGAGTGGTGAGATGGGGGAGTGGGGAGACTGGGAGAGTGGTGAGATGGGGGGAGTGGAGAGTGGGGAGACTGGGGGAGTGGTGAGACGGGGCAGTGGTGAGACAGGGGGAGTGGGGAGACTGGGGGAGTGGTGAGATGGGGGGAGTGGTGAGATGGGGAGTGGGGAGATGGGGGGAGTGGGGAGACTGGGGGGAGTGGGGAGACTGGGGGAGTGGGGAGATGGGGCAGTGGTGAGACAGGGGGAGTGGTGAGACAGGGCAGTGGTGAGATGGGGGGAGTGGTGAGACGGGGGGAGTGGTGAGATGGGGGGAGTGGTGAGATGGGGGAGTGCTGAGACTGGGGGAGTGGTGAGACTGGGGGAATGGTGAGACGGGGGAGTGGTGAGACTGGGGGAGTGGTGAGACTGGGGGAGTGGTAAGACGGGGGAGTGGGGAGACTGGGGGAGTGGTGAGATGGGGGGAGTGAGGAGACTGGGGGAGTGGTGAGACGGGGGAGTGGTGAGATGGAGGGAGTGGTGAGACTGGGGGAGTGGTGAGATGGGGGAGTAGTGAAACAGGCGGAGTGGTGAGACGGGGGAGTGGTGAGAGTGTTGAGACTGGGGGAATGGTGAGATGGGGGAGTGGTGAGATGGGGGGAGTGAGGAGACTGGGGGAGTGGTGAGATGGGGGAGTGGTGAGATGGGGGGAGTGGTGAGACTGGGGGAGTGGTGAGATGGGGGAGTAGTGAAACAGGGGGAGTGGTGAGACGGGGGAGTGGTGAGAGTGTTGAGACTGGGGGAGTGGTGAGACGGGGAGTGGGGAGACTGGGGGAGTGGGGAGATGGGGGGAGTGGGGAGACTGGGGGAGTGGTGAGATGGGGGAGTAGTGAAACAGGGGGAATGGTGAGACAGGGGAGTGGTGAGGCAGGGGGAGTGGTGAGACAGGGCAGTGGTGAGACGGGGGGAGTGGTGAGATGGGGGAGTGGGGAGACAGGGGGAGTGGGGAGACTGGGGGAGTGGTGAGACAGGGGCCAGAGGACTGTGGAGGAGAGTGGAAGTTGTGAGACAGAGGCTAGAGGACTGTGGAGGAGAGGGGGAGTGGGGAGACTAGGGCCAGAGGACTGCGGAGGAGAGGGGGAGTGGGGAGACTGGGGCCAGAGGACTGTGGAGGAGAGGGGGAGTGGGCAGATGGGCGCCAGAGGACTGCGGTGTCATGGTCCGGTCTGTGAAGTTGGTATTCCGGTTCATGGTCCCGTCCGTGGACTCAGGACTCCGGGTCTTCCAGCTGTCCCTTGTTTTGGTTGAGTTAATCATAGGCACCTGATTCCCATCTTGAGGCTTGGAATATAAGTAGCCTTGGGGGTGAGTGTGGGCTGCTGGTTTGTCTTGTCAAGATTTCCTGGGAGTAACTTGCTGGTGGAAGGCTAGAGTGGCCACTTGCCATCTTTAGTCCATGTTGGAGAATCATTGTGTCATGGAACCTTGCTGTCAGTAGTTGGAGCTGTCTCTGTGGTATGGATTTGGCCATTTCCTGGGCGAGCTGAGTGGCCGTCAGCCACTCTGAGCTAGGTAGGAATCTGACTGTTTCTGTAGCCAGCTGAGGTTGCTGGCTGTAGCTGTAACTATGACTCGGAGCAACCCTGATGCAGAGATGGAACTGTCTGTTGTTCTTTGGTGTTTGTCTCTTCTTGTCCTTGCCTCCATGGGGTAAGTCAGGCTATTCTGCTGTTGCCCTGTGGGGAGATCTGTCTTGTCTTGTCCTTGTCTCCATGGTGTAAGTCAAGCCATTCTGTTGTTGCCCTGTGGGGGGGGTCTTGTCTTGTCTTTGCCTCTGTTGGGTAAGTCTGACCATTCTGCCATTACTTGACAGATGGACTGGTCCCTCCTTGGTGTGGAGATAAAGTTGAGTCCTGGCTTGTCTAAGGATAAGTCCTGGTTCTATGTCTATGTGCTGTCCAGTCTCCTGTTAGTGTTGTGTTAAAGATGAGTCCTGGCTTTTTGAAGGATAAGTCCCGGCTCTATGTTGATGTGCAGTTCCCAGTCTGTCCCTGAGCTCCAGCCTCTGAGTTATCAGGCTCACCAGACCCCGTCTCCAAACCTTAAGCCACAAGACCCCATCCTCCAGTCCTGTAGTTAAGTCATATCTATGCCTGATTCTGGGGCCCCAGCCCGAGGCAAGACCCAGGTTCTGGCTCCTTGTCCAGTCTCTGACTTGGGGTCCAAGCCCAAGTCTGCGTTCTTGTCCCCGCTGCTTGTCTGTATCCTGTCACGTCCCTACTCTAGTCAAGTCCTGTTCCGTGTATTTCAGTTGTATTTGGGTCCGCCACCTCCCAACGCCCCCACTGTGACATGCGGAGGAGAGGGGGAGTGGGGAGATAGGGGCCGGAGGACTGCGGAGGAGAGGGGGAGTGGAAGGATGACAGGAAGATTGAGCTTTGTAGAGAAGTGGTGGGAGGGATGGAGTTGAGATGCATGATAGGTGGAGGAAGACAGGCATTTAGGGAGTGGGAGGGTGAAGGTGGAGATAAGCAGGAAAACAAAATACTATCGGTGTTGGAATCTGATTATTTATTTAAAGATACAGCACAGTAACAGGATCATCCTGCCACACAGTTACAACCATGTGACCAATTAACTTTCTAACCCTTATTACTGATGTGGTTAATAGTGAGCAGGTGCAGGAATGCGGAAGGAAACTGGAGTCATGAGGAGAACGTGCAAACCCCTTACAGACAGTGGCAGGAAATGAACCCAGTTCATTGACTTGCAGGCATACTCAATAAATCTATGGAGTAATAACCATAACAGACTCAATAAAAGACTGAACCAACATGGGTGTTCAACCAATATGCAAAAGACAGCAAAAGATGACAAAACTGTGCAAACACAAAAGGAAAGAAAGAATAGTGATATGTAAATCAGTAACAAATATAGAGAATGGGAATTGGCGAGTCCTTGAAAGTGGATCCATAGGTTGTGGGAACATTTCAATGATGGAGCAAGTGAAGTTGAGTGAAGTTATCCCCTTTGGTTCAAAAGCCTGATGCTGAGGGCTAATAACTGTTCCTGAACCTGGTGGTGTGAGACCTGAGGCTCCTGTACCACCTTCCTGATGGCAGCAGCGAGAGGAGAGCATGTCCTGGGTGGTGGGGGTCCCTGATGATAGAATAAGTAAAGGAAGAGAGAATTGGAACCAATAGGGAGAGGCATTGGGAAGATTGAACTGGGATTAGTTGGGTGAGGGAGAGCAGGTGGGTGGTAAATGATTGACTGAGGAGGGCAGGAGTGGAAGGGTGAAAGAGTGGAGTGGGAGGAGTGGTGGCAAAGGGAACAGAAATAGGGTGAGGATCAGAAGGAGAGAGAAGGAGAGTGGAAATTGGAGGGAACTAGGGGTGCTCTGTCCTCTGCTGCACCACTCCCCCTTTGCTGTCCAAACTGAATTCTCCCACAAGAGGAAATAGCCACTTGATATACTGTACACTTTGTCAAAACACCTCAGATTCTCACATCTTTCAATTAAGCCATACTTCACTATTTTGGACAAATCTTGCCTGTCCAGTTGTTCCTTAAAAGGTACCCTGTTCTTATAAGCCTCTGAGATGCTTCCAATTGATTAAGATCCTCCCCAAGTAAGGAAACATCTGTACACAGTATTCCAGATGTGGTCTCACAACTGCCTTATAATCTGAAGCAGGACACCCATCCTTTTGTATCCAAATCTGTTTACAAAACACTCAGTGGCCACTTTATTAGGTACACCTGTACACTTGCTCATTAATGCAAATATCTAATCAGCCAATCCTGTGGCAGCAGCTCAATGCATGAAAGCAGGCAGACGTGATCGTAAGGTTCAGTTGTTGTTCAGACCAGACATCAGAATGGAGAAGAAATCAGAATGTGAAATGATTGTTGGTGCCAGCCGGGGAGGTTTGAGTATCTCAGAAACTGCTGATCTCCTGGGATTTTAATGCAAAACAGTCTCCAGAGTTTACAGAGAATGGTGCAAAAAGCAAAACAAAAAACACCCAGAGACAGGCCCTTCTGTGGGCAAAAATGCCTTATTAATGAGAGAGGTCAGAGGAGAATGGCCAGACTGGTTCAAGCTGACAGGAAGGCAACAGTAACTCAAGTAACCACACATTACAACAGTGGTGTGCCGAAGAGCATCTCCGAAAGCACAACGTGTTGAATCTTAAAGTGGATGGGTTATGGCAGCAGGAGACCCTGAACATACAGGAGGTAACTAATAAAGTGGCCACTGAGTATATACTGGATTCTCCCACAAGACGAAACATCCTATCAGTATACACTTTGTCAAAACCTCTCAGTAACTTACATCTTTCAAATAAGTCTCATCTCACTATTCTAAACAAGCTTTGCCTGTCCTGTTCTGTGCTGTATATCTAAATAAAAATAAATAAATATCCCACAAAGATATTTGGCCCTTCTAGCCTCTACTGTCATTCAGTAAATTCACAGCTGATCTGACTTAACCTAGGCCCCATTTCCTTGTCAGCCTGTGACAGCATTGCATATCAAATAGCTCTTAACGTCTGTGCTAAAGATATTCAGACCTTGCAAATGTCACCCCTTTGAGGAAGACGATCACTGCCCCTGACACACCATCTCTGCTTTACACGGGTGACCCTGTGTTTTTAAACAATGATATATTGTGGGAGATTTGCCAGCATCATTAGTAAAGCAGTGTAATAGTGTTCAATGCAAATTGCTTTTGTTCATCTGTTTAGTATTCAGTTGGCTGATTTACTGAAAGAAAATAAATTTCAGGGGAACATTTCAGATCAACCATAAGTGATAATGGTCAAAGCATATTAAATAAGCACTATGGCTTTATTAGTAGATATCTACATATCCCCTGCCAAGCACTGTTTGGATAGGGTCCAAACCAGAGGATATAAATATTTGTCACTTCATTATGAGCCATGTCATATGATGTGGGCGATCATGATCTCTCCATGACCATGATTGCTCTTGGCAAATTTTCTACAGAAGGGGTTTGCCATTGCCTTCTGGGCAGTGTCTTTACAAGATGGGTGACCCCGGCCATTATCAATACTCTTTGGAGATTGTCTGCCTGGCGTCAGTGGTCACATGATCAGGACTTGTGTTATGCTCATAGGACCATCCATCACCTACTCCCATCACTTCCCGAGACCCTGATTGATGGTCAGAGCTTTCCCAAAGGTGGCCTGTAGGCTCGCAGAGGGAAGGATCACCTTACCCTCCTCTGGTTGAGACATATCTCCATCCTGCCACCCATAAATAAAAGTCAAAAAATGCACTGCAAATGTTGAAAATATGGTATTAGTATTGGTTTAATATTGTTATATATAGCAAGATACAGTGAAAAGCTTGTCCTGCATACTTTCTATACAGATCAAATCATTACATAGTGCATTGATGTAGAACAAGGTAAAACAAAAGAGCACTGGAAAAAATGCGTAAAAAGCTACAGAGAAAGTGCGGTACAGGTAAAAGATAAAGATCATAATGAGGTAGCTTGTGAGGTCAAGAGTCCATCTTGCTGTACAAGAAGTCTGTTCAAGAATCTGATAGCAGTGGGATAGAAGCTATCCCTGAGCCCTGTGGTATGTGCTTTTGGGCTTTTATATCTTCTGCCCAAGGGGAAAGAGAAAAACAGAAAATGTCCAGGATGGGTGGGGTCTTTACTGAAACGGCAGCAAGCATAGACAGAGTCTATGGAGTCCTAAAGAAGCGTCTCGGACTGAAACATCGACCGTTTATTCATTTCCATGTTTGCTGCCTGACCAGCCGAGCTCCTCCAATGTGCATTGTCTGTTGATTTGGATTTCCACCATCTGCAGAGTTGCTTGTGTCCATGAAGGTTAGGTGGATTTCCAGGAAGTGCTAAGCTGTGTCCACAACTCTCTGCAGTTTCTTGTGGTCACCGGCAGAGCTGTTGCCGTACAAACCATCATGCATCCAGACAGAATGCTTTCTATGGTGCACCGATTTATTTAAAAAAAAAAAACCTGTCACATTTCTTTAGCTTCCTAAGGAAGCAGAGACATTGAAATCTGAAAGAAAAACCACAACAAAAAAATGCTAGAGATACTCTGTAGGCCAGACAGAAATCATTAGTCCTATTTCTCATTGGTGAGGCCACACTGAGAGTGCTATTTGGTTTTGATCACACTTTTCTAGGAAAAATATCTTTAAACTGGAAAGAGTGCAAAGAATATTTACGTCAATGTTGCCAGGACAAGAGAGCCTGTGTTATAGAGAGAGGTTGGGCAGGTCAGGACTTCATTCCTTGGAATATAGCAGACTAAGGGATGACCTAAGAGAGGTGTAAAATCATGAGGGGCTAGATAGGATGAATGCACACAGTCAATGAGATCAGATAGGGGATCTCATTGAAACTTATCGAATATTGAAAGGCCAAGATAAAGTGAAGGAGTCTAGGACATGACAGCACAGCCTCAGAACTGAAGGACTTTCATTTAGAAGAGAGCTGAGGAAGAATTTATTTAGCCAGAGAGGAAATTATTACCACAGATGGGTGTGGAGGCCAAGTCATTGGGTATATTTAAAGTGGATATTGATGGGTTCACGATTAGTAAGTGTGTCAAAGGTTATAGAAAACCTACAGCACAATACAGGCCCTTCAGCCCACAAAGCTGTGCCAAACATGCCCTTACCTGAGAAATTACTTGGGGTTACCCATAGCCCTCTATTTTTCTGATATCCATATACCTGTAAAGGAGTGTCTTAAAAGACCCTATCACAGGATCATAGGCGGGAGGAGAAGATGGCGGCACAACGCAGCGCACGCAGCCTCTCGGGTGAAATGAATTCATATTTGTTAAATAGGGTACCGTACACAATTCTGATTTGATGGAGACAGCCGTGAGAAGCACAGAGGAACATCTGGAGAAACTTCTGAAATGCCCAGTTCACTGCCGCTGCTACTGTGCGATCGAGAATCTCCGGAGGGAAGGTCCCAAATCCTCGGCTTTGCCTATTGCCGGCGGCCGGGGCTGGGGTCAAAGCACTCGGCAGAGATGGTGCTCAGTATCGGAGGGCTGGTCGGAGACTGGAAGTTTTCAGATGACTCAGAGTCGGACTGTGGTCGGGCATGGCAGGGAGAGTTTTCTTCCTTCTGTCTACGTGAGATGTGGGACTTTCAAGAGACTTTGAACTTTTTTTTTTACCATGCCCATGGCCTGTTCTTCATCAAGTTATGGTATTGCTTGCACTGTTGTAACTATATGTTATAATTATGTGGTTTTTTTCAGTCTTGGTCTGTCCTGTGTTTTGTGATATCACACTGGAGGAATATTGTATCATTTCTTAACGCATGTGTTACTAAATGACAATAAAAGAGGACTGCGTGTCCTTATAATCTAATCAAATATCCGCCTCCACCACCGTCGCCGACAGCCCATTCCATCCTTTCTCTGTCTCATTGGAACACACTTATGCAGAACTCCACGCAATATCCCCTGAACATTTGCCACATGGGAAGAAGGCATGAGAATGGTGTTGAGAGGATAATAAATCGGCCATGATGGAATTGTGGAGCAGATACGAAGGGCCAAGAGGCCTAATTCTGTTCCTTTGTCTTATGGTATTATGATCTTTATCGTATGGAAATGGAACCAAAAATTGAAGGGAACAGTTTTAAGGTGAAGGGGGAAAGATTCAAAGGCAACTGGAGAATAACGTTATCAACCAGAGGGTGATCACTATGTAGAATGAACTACCAGAGGAAATGGTTGAGGCTGATACATTAACAACATTTAATGGTCGGACAGTGCATGGAAAGGAAAGATTTAGAGAGATATGGGTCAAACACAGGGGGGGGAGAGAGAGAGAGAGCCTGTGCTATGTCAAATTACCGGGTGAACTAGTAGTCTTTGGATACTGCAAGTCTCTGTCTTTGTTGATGCTTTGCTGCATGCTTGAGTGCTCAGGGGGTGGGGGGGTGCCGATGTTATTTTGCTGGGGGGGCATTGCTTTGCTGTTGCTTATGTGTGGCGGGGGGAATTGGGGGGCTTTGGGGTTCTAACATTTAACTGTCATTCATTCTTTGGGGCATTCTGTTTTTGTGGATGGTTGCAAGAAAAAGAATTCCAGGATGTATATTGTATACATTTCTCTGACATTAAGTGTACCTCTTGAAACCTATTGAAACATTGTTGTAAGCACTAGCCAATCTGATTTGCTCATTCCTCTTGAGAAAGGAGGTTTGTTCTTCTTTCCTGGCCTGGTTTATATATGATACAAGAATAATTCTGGGAAGATATCAGGAGCACTTGATGTTTCTGGGCCCTTACTCACTGAAATTTAGAAGAATGAGAGGGGATCGCATTGAAACCTATTGAAAGGCCTAGATAGAGTGGATAGTTAAGGAGTCTAGGACCAGAAGGCACAGCCTCAGAGTAGAAGGATGTCCCTTTGGAACAGAGATGAGGAGGAATTTCTTTAGCCAATGGATGGTGAATCTGTGAATTTCATTGCCACAGACAGCTGTTGAGGCCAAGTCATTGGGTATATTTGAACCTAAAGATAGGTACTGTGCTTGGTGCTCCCTGTGTGGCCTCCTGTATATCAGTGAGACCGATGTAGACTGGGAGACTGCTTCACTGAGCACCTATGCCCCATCCGCCAGAAAAAGCGTGATCTCCCAGTGGCCACCCATTTTAATTCCACTTCCCATTCCCCTTCCAATAGTCCATCTATATATGCCATGATTGGCCACACTTAGGCTGGAGGATCGACACCTTGTATTCTGTTTGGGTAGCCTCCAAACTGATGGCATGACCATCAATTTCTCAAACATTCGGTAATGCCCCCCACCCCCGCCAACATTCCCATTTCCCTTTCTCACCTTATCTCCTTGTCTGCCCATCACCTCCCTCTGGTGCTCCTCCCTCCCCTTTTCTTTCTTCCATGGCTTTCTGGCTCTTCCACCAATCAACTTCCCAGCTCTTTACTTCATCCCTCCCCCTCCAGGTTCCACCTGTCACCTTAAGTTTCTCTCTCACCTCCCCCCGACCTTTTAAATCTTACTCCTCAGCTTTTTTCTCCAGTCCTGCTGAAGGGTTTGGGCCCGAAACGTCGTCTGTACTCTTTTCCTAGATGCTGCCTGGCCTGCTGAGTTCCTCCAGCATTTTGCTTGTGTCGACAGGTTTTTGATTAGTCAGGGTATCAAAGGTTAGGGATAGAAAGCTGGAGAATGGGGCTGAGAGAGATGATAAATCAGCCATGATAGACTGGTGGAGCAGTCAGACTGGGGAAAAATAGCCTAATTCTGCTGCTACATCTTACGGTCTTGCAGTCTATAGATAAAAGTAATTGACTAGCCAATACACTCACAGTGACTCATCATCCCCGTCAATTAAGATGTTGCTAGAACGTACTTCAGTCTGGTGTGAGGCAGTGGAAATTATCTTTCAAAACAAAAATAGTTAAGCCGCTAATTGTATTTTCTGGCTTAAGTGGTACAAAAGGAAGAGGCACAGTGACTTTAAATAAACCAAGTCTTTGCATCGTTTCCAGTGACACATGTGATGTACTGATGGCATTGTGACGTAATGACACGTTCAGCTGGACTGTTCCACTTACAGCAAACTGTTTCCATCCATCCAAACATTTTTCCTTTGTGTCAGGGAAAATGTTAGCCTCATTCAAAACTGTCTAATGTCACTTCCAGTACACAAGTGTAAATGAGAACAAAATAATTGTTCTCTGGATCGAATGAAGTACAAAAAAACACAACATAAAGAACAGAATAATAAAAATGACTATATATATATTTCATATACATAGATTGATTGTATGTCCACAAAGTGACACCAGGTACTGGAGTGCCTGTGCATAAGGTGACTGACAGGAAATGATAAAGTGGGCGGGGTGTGGGTTGGGCGAGGTATGGGTTGTGGTGGGGTATTTTAGTGGGTGGTGATGTTGATCAGCCTTACTGCTTGGAGAAGTAACTGTATTTGAGTCTGGAGGTCCTGGAGGTGGATGCTGCATAGCCTCCTCCCTGATGGGAGTGGGACAAACAGTCCATGAGCAGGGAGGGTGGGATCCTTCATGGTACTAGGTCAGCACGGTAATGTAGTGGTTAGCACAACGCTTTACAGTACAGGCGACCCAGGCTGAATTCCCGCCACTGTCTGTAAAGAATTTGCATTTTCTTCCCGTGACCTCTAGGTGCTCCAATTTCCTTCCACAGTCCAAAAGCAAACTGGTTGCTGGGCTAATTGCTCATTGTAAGTTATCCAGTGATTGGGCTTTGACTAAATTGGGGGTTGGTGGGTGGGGTGGCTCAAAGAGTTCGAAGGGGCTTCTCTGCTCTGTATCTCAATCAATAAATAATTGGGGGCCATTTTCCAACACCTTTCTATGTATATTGAATACACATCCTTATCCTTATCAGATATATACATCCTTGAAAGCAGATCAGCTGATGACAGTGATTCAACAATCCAGGTACTGGTAGGGCACCCCATTCTAATTTGAATCTCTAGATAAGGCAACTAAAAACAATCTGATGAGATTCCTGTCCAGAAACTAAGATTAACATCACCTCCTTAGCACAGCGAGTGGGTGATTTGAAACATTTCAGTCATGGCTCGTCTATAATTTGTTCCCTGTCAATGATCCAAGTGAATAAAGATTGTATAATCATCTTTGCTTCATAGCAACAGTTCCTGCACTTCAAAAAACCGACACATGGGGAATACGCTGATGGTGTGAAAAGGTTCAAGTTCAGGTTTATTGTCATTCAACCACGCACATGAAAATGGCTAAATGAAACATTGTTTCTCTGGGGCCAAGGTGCAAAACACAGTCAATATAGTCGCACATAGCACATATAGTTACGATCCAGCACATGCAGACACAAAATAATATTAGCACAGGTCCTTGAGTGGATTGACAGATAGACATAAAGTGTGAGGTGCAAGTTTATGTAAGACAATCCAATGTTAAGGGTTCCTTAAAGTTGTGATAGCCGGGGGTGGTAAAGGGGATAAGCCCCCACCAACTATTAAATGCTCCCAGTGGTGTGTGCCTCAAATAGCCTCTGACAAACAAGCCCAGCGTCTGGACTTCACAAACACGAGGAATTCTGCAGATGCTGGAATTTCAAGCAACACACATAAAAGTTGCTGGTGAACGCAGCAGGCCAGGCAGCATCTCTAGGAAGAGGTACAGTCGACGTTTCGGGTCTCGGCCCGAAACGTCAATTGTATCTCTTCCTTTTATGTGTGTTGTCTGGCCTTCACATGTGGTTTAGCTACTATACCCAGCAAAACCTTTTCTACAGACAAGAGAAAGGGCAAAAGTGGGTTACTAGTGCCTTTAAATCAGTCAGTTTGGTCAGACAGATTTCATCAGCCGTGATTCGCAGCTCATCAAGAAGGAAAACTCTGATCTCAAATCTCTGCTGCCTTGCGGCTATACCCACTCATAGGGAAGGCTTCAGGAGTAAACCCAGAGGAAAAATCCAGAATTCGAGTGCTAAGGCAGTCCTACGTTGAGTTCAACACTGACTGGCAACTCCTGCGACGCCACTGGTGCCAAACTGTATCACTCTGCCGTTCCTTTGGACTCATCAGCTGCTTGGAGCTACGTAGGCCACAGCTTGCCCTCCATGTCGTACTAATTGTGTAACACATAGACAGCTGGGATGCAAGATCCATGGTTGACTCCAACCAGTGGATCACCTCAAAAATGTCACTGGCACCATTGTAATAAAAGAAGCAGTCGTGTAAATATGTGAAACAGCAGCAATGGAAGAGGAAAAGCAATCAGAACAGGATGAGAGTGTGTCTGTGAGTTGGGCCGTAGGGGGTAGGGGGTGACAGGGTGTAAATGTGAGCTGGGTGGCTGTGGGGTGTTACAAAGTCCAACAGCATGGGGGCAGAAACTGTTACTCAGCTTGACAGTTCTGGCAGAACCTTCTGCCTGACAGTTACTGTATAACATGCAAATACATCTTCCCTCCTTACTAACATCAGCTGTTCGCAAAGGGAGCAGACAAGCAATTGTCTTTGTTTAATGTTATAACTCGCAGCTCTGTTGCAACTCCAGGGAGAGCTCAATTAAATGATATGCATTTTGATCACAAACAAACCAGCAACTTCCATTCTGGGTGACCTGATTTGACATCAGAAGGTTCAAAGAGGAAGCATCCATCATTAAGGACCCACATCACCTCTTCTCATTGCCACCATCAGGGAGGAAGTACAGGAGCCTGAAGACACACACTGAACATTTCAGGAACAGCTTCTTCCCCTCCCCTATCAGATTATGAATGGGCAATGAATCCATGAACACTACTTACCACCTCACCTTTTGTTTTCTTCTTTGCTCTTTTTTGACCTACTTATTTAATTTAACCTTTATACATTTTTCTTCTTGTAATTTGTAGATTTATTTATATTATTATGTATTGCACTGCACTGCTGCCGGAAAACAATAAATTTCATGACATATGCCAGTGATATTAACCCTAAATCTGATTCGGATTCTGAAAATGAACAGTGCTTCATGAGAAGACACCAAGTTCCTTGCTTGTGAAGTCACTGATTTGATCTATTTTGGCTCTCTAGATTAAAAACAACATCCATTTATACTAATATATGCTCCAATTAGATACCTCCTGTACCTAATAAAATGGCCACTAAGTGTACGTTCATGATGTTCTACTGCTGTAGCCCATCCGCTTCAAGATCAACATGTTGTAAAATCAGAGATGATCTAACATGTGGTTATTTGAGTTACTGTCACATGTCACCTACCTGTCAGCTTCAACCAGTCTGGCCATTCTCCTCTGACCTCTCATTAACAAGGTGTTTTGACCCACAGACCTGACACTCACTGGATGCTGTTTCGTTTTTTGCATTAACGAGCACGTGTACAGGTGTATCTAATAAAGTGGCCACTGAGTGTATCTTGTTACATGTGACACCAATAAACCAATACTAATGCCAATACTAAATACAAAAGTGTATTTGATGTCGCAGTGTCCGCCGAGCTTGGCAATTAGCTTGCAGACATTTCATCACCAATCGAGGTGATATCCTCAGTGCACAGCTGTTGGTGCTTCCGTTTGGGAGTGCTCACGGTTATATAGGCTCAGGTTCACCAGCTTCAGTCCTGATTGGCTACCCCTTCTGTTGACGTTTGAATTCTATTGGCTCACATTTCTTTGGCTCTTTAGGGTTTTGTAGATGGTGTCCATTTCAATTTGTTTGTTTTCTGAGTTACCAGAAGAGAACCATGCTTCCAAGAATTCTTGTACCTGCTTCGTGCTTGCCTGCTCCAGTACCTCTGTGGTGTCCCAGTTAAAATGGTGTCCTTCTCGGTCTTCATGTAGCAAGGTGAGCGGCAGTAGGTCACAGCAGTATGGAGAAGCACACTACCATGAGAAGTGGTGGAAACAGATACGATAGCGATGGTTAAGACCGTACAGACAAACACATGAACAAGCAGGGAATGGAGGGATATTGACCATATGCAGACAGATGGGATTAGATGCTGGTACATAATGTGCTGTAGAGCCTGGTCCTGGGCTGCAGTTGTTCTTAAAGTCAAAATCAAAGTTGATTTATTTCAATTCATCTTCACATTTTAATTCAATAAGACTATAAGAAATAGGAGCAGTACTTGGCCATTCAGCCCATTGCGTTTGATCTACCATTTCATCATGGCCGATTTATTATTAAATCTATTCTCCTACCAGAGTGAAGTGTTTCCCTCAGTCCTTCAGTGAAGTATTTCAAAATATATTGGATTTTCAATGAAAATAAGTCTTTTTTCAGCCTGTACTAGTTTTGTTTCAACTCCTATCTTAATCCTATATTTAACATAGAATAGTACAGCACAGTACAGGCCCTTTGGCCCACAATGTAGTGCCGACCCTCAAACCCTGCCTCCCATATAAGCCCCCACCTTAAATTCCTCCATTTACCTGTCTAGTAGTCTCTTAAACTTCACTAGTGTATCTGCCTCCACCACTGATTCAGCAGTGCATTCCACGCACCAACCACTCTCTGAGTTAAAAAAAACCTTCCTCTAATATCCCCCTTGAACTTCCCACCCCTTACCTTAAAGCCATGTCCTCTTGTATTGAGCTGTGGTGCCCTGGGGAAGAAGCGCTGGCTATCCACTCTGTCTATTCCTCTTAATATCTTGTACACCTCTATCATGTCTCCTCTCATCCTCCTTCTCTCCAAAGAGTAAAGCCCCAGCTCCCTTAATCTCTGATCATAATGCATACTCTCTAAACCAGGCAGCATCCTGGTAAATCTCCTCTGTACCCTTTCCAATACTTCCACATCCTTCCTATAGTGAGGCGACCAGAACTGGACACAGTACTCCAAGTGTGGCCTAACCATAGTTTTATAGAACTGCATCATTACATTGCGACTCTTAAACTCTACCCCTCGACTTATGAAAACTAACACCCCATAAGCTTTCTTAACTACCCTATCCACCTGTGAGGCAACTTTCAGGGATCTGTGGACATATACCCCCAGATCCCTCTGCTCCTCCACACTACCGAGTATCCTGCCATTTACTTTATAATCTGCCTTGGAGTTTGTCCTTCCAAAGTGTACCACCTCACACTTCTCCGGGTTGAACTCCATCTGCTACTTCTCAGCCCACTTCTGCATCCTATGTCTCTCTGCAATCTTTGACAATCCTCTACACTATCTACAACACCACCAACCTTTGTGTTATCTGCAAACTTGCCAACCCACCCTTCTACCCCCACATCCAGGACGTTAATAAAAATCACGAAAAGTAGAGGTCTCAAAACAGATCCTTGTGGGACACCACTAGTCACAATCTTCCAATCTGAATGTACTCCCTCCACCACGACCCTCTGCCTTCTACAGGCAAGTCAATTCTGAATCCACCTGGCCAAACTTCCCTGGATCCCATGCCTTCTGACTTTCTGAATAAGCCTACCATGTGGAACCTTGGCAAATGCCTTACTAAAATCCATATAGATCACATCCACTGCACTACCTTCATCTATATGCCTGGTCACCTCCTCAAGGAACTCTATCAGGCTTGTTAGACATGATCTGCCCTTCACAAAACCATGCTGACCATCCCTGATCAGACCATGATTCTCTAAATGCCCATAGATCCTATCTCTTAGAATCTTTTCCAACAGCTTTCCCACCACAGACGTAAGGCTCACTGGTCTATAATTACCCGGACTATCCCTACTACCTTTTTTGAACAAGGGGACAACATTCGCCTCTCTCCAATCCTCCGGTACCATTCCTGTGGACAACGAGGACATAAAGATACTAACCAGAGGCTCAGCAATCTTTTCCCTCGCCTCGTGGAGCAGCCTGGAGAATATTCCGTCAGGCCCCAGGGACTTATCCATCCTAATGTATTTTAACATTCCAATTCTTATTTCACAGTCTATTGAACATATTGCCTGTTCATTAGAAATTGTACTTTTTTATCTGAGAGTGAAATATTATTTTGTGTTATTAAACAGTTTAATGAATTCATATTTCACCCTTATCATGTTTCATAAACTCTGACACTGATTAATATCCTTGTAGTATTCGTTACTGTTATGATACTGGGGAACAATTAAGCAAGAGCTTTATTAGCATATGGTCAGGTTAATGTCCGGTGAGACGAAGGAGAATTCCAGCCAGGAAGCACCCCACAGAGCTGAAGATCTCTCCTCACTTGAGTCGCCTCAGCACCAGACAACAGACCAGGTGAGTTCCTCTTCAGCTACCCCAATCCATTTGTCAAGGAAAGACAGGATCAAATGGCCTAGATCATCAGACAATGTCGCCTGGATGCAGTTCGATGATGATCTAGACGGCATCCTGGAAGTTGCCTTAGCAGGTCCAGTACACAGAAAGATCGACTCACAGCCATAGTGTACAATCTAGTGAAGGAACAATTTGGCCCAATGGAACGGAGAAGCCAGCCCGAGTTACCGCAGCAACCAAATAGGAGGGAAACGGAGATTCGTCACTTGAGAGGTGAATTAAAGGCTCTCAACAAGAGGTTTAAAACCAGCTCATCGGCCGAAAAAGAAGGTATCAAGGACTTAACCAGTATGCTGCGGGAAAAGCTGTGCAAACTCCAGAGGGCGGAACATCTGTGACAGCAAAGAAGGAAGAAAGAGAAAAGGCAAGTGCAGTTTGTGAGAGATCCATTCAGCTTCACCAGGACTCTTCTCGGCCAACAAAAATCTGGTACACTATCCAGCTCGAAGCCAGAGGTAGAGGAGTTCCTGTGGGAGGCACACAGCCACCCACGGAGGGGTCAGGGACTTGGAACTAATTGGGCTGTGCGTAGACCAGAAAATCCATCAGTTGAGCTGAATGTGAATGAGCCCACATGGCAGGAAATCCAGGACATCATCCGGAAAGCTAAAGCACCAGCTGCCCCAGGCCCAAGCGGCATACCTTATAAGGTGTATAAGAAATGCCCAAAACTTCTTTGGAGGCTGTGGAAGGTCATGAGAAAGATTTGGGCCAAAGGTACTATTCCATCAAGTTGGAAATTGGCAGAGGGATGCTTTATTCCAAAGGAAGAGGTTCTTCTACAATTGCCCAGTTTAGGACAATTTCTCTCCTGGATGTGGAATGTAAGATTTTCTTTTCTGTGCTCGCAAGAAGGCTGACTTCTTACATGACGCAGAACCGCTATATCAACACATCCATCCAGAAAGGCGGTATTCCAGGCTTTTCGGGGTGTCTGGAACACACCTCAATGATTAGCCATTTGACCCGTGAGGCCAAGCAGAAAAAAGGCGACCTAACACTTGTCTGGTTAGACCTCACGAACGCCTATGGGTCTATTCCACATGACCTCATCCCAGAAGGACTCGACCACTACTACATCCCAGTGGCTATTTGAGACATGATCACCAGCTACCTAGGAGGTTTCAAACTCAGATTTACATCAGCCCATTTCACAACTAGTTGGCAGGACCTCCAGAAGGGGATTCCAACAGGGTGCACCATCTCCTCCAGCCTATTTATTATGGGAATGAACCTACTATTATCAGCAGCAGAAGATGTAACCTACAGCCCGATGCTGGAGTTGGGCATCATTCAGCCGGCTCTACGAGGGTTCATGGACGATATCACTACAACAACTGTGTCGCATGTCCAAGCAAGATGGGTATTGGAAACCCTGGGTAATGTAGCCACTTGGGCAAGGATGTCCTTCAAGGCCAAGAAATCCAGGTGCATGGTGAGCAGGAAGGGTAAAGTTACTAGCAAGTTTAGCCTCCAAGTTCAGGGTGAGGTCATATCTTCCATCGAAGATAACCTGATAAAATGCTTGGGGAAGTGGTTTAATGTGTCACTGACAGATGGGGCCAATGTCACCAATGCTGTGAAGCGGACAGACGAATGGCTGAAGAAGATCGACAAATCCAGACTTCCAGGTAAATTCAAGACCTGGCTGTACCAATACAGCATTCTGCCCAGGCTTCTCTGGCTCTTCACATCTTATGAGTTCCCCATGACTGTCGTAGAGGGCATCGAGAGGAAAACCAACAAGCACCTGCGGAGATGGTTGGGAGTTCTCCCAAGCTTCTCTTCAGTGGGCCTCCACATTCGTTCTGGGCAACTGCAGCTTCCCCTGTCATCTGTTGTGGAGGAATTCAAGGTGACAAAATACAGAGCCTTATTAAGCTTGAGAGATTCCAATGATGTCTTGGTAAAGCAAGCAGGCGTTACAAGCAGATCTGGACACAAGTGGGCAGCCAACGCAGTTGTGGAGGAGGCAGTGTGTTCTCTGAAGCTGCGAGATATCATCGGCAACCCCTGCGTCAGGCGGCAAGGCCTCGGCTCAGTTCACTTCCAGCAGTGGGGAAACGCAAGCATAAGGAACAGGCGAGACATGATACAGGCAGAAGTACGGATCCGTGAGGAAGAGAAGCGGATGTCAAAGGCAGTGGAACAAGGGTCCCAGGATGCCTGGACAAAATGGGATCTGCCTAAGCGCAAGATCTCATGGGCAGAGTTATGGAGACTGGAGCCCTTCCGTATTTCCTTCCTCTTGCGATCCGTGTATGACACCCTTCCTTCACCATTACATCTGTACACATGGGGGATGAGAGAGGACCCGAACTGTAAGCTCTGTGGTCAAAAGGGGACGCTGGCTCATATACTGTCCGGGTGTAAAACAGCTGTAACTCAAGGACGGTATAGGTGGTGCCATGATAAGGTGTTTCTGGCTCTTGCTGACACACTAGAGCAGGAGAGATGCAAGAAGAAGATGGCTGACACAGATTTGAGGAAGGCCGTCACCTTCATCAAAGAGGGAGCCAGGACTTTCGTAACCAAACAACCGAAGCCCAATCTGTTGCTAGCGGCCAGGTCCTGGGAGATGAGGGTCGATGTGGGAAGGAGGTTGCAGTTCCCGGATGTGGTGCACGCAACCCTACGCCCAGACATTGTACTGTGGTCAACTGAAGGCAGAAAAATAATTCTGGTTGAGCTGACTTGTGCCATGGGAGGAGGGTTGGGAAGAGGCCCACAAGAGAAAGGTCTTGAAGTACCAGCCCTTAGTGCAGGAGTGTAAAGACAAGGGATATCAGGTATGATTGTTCCTTGTGGAGATCAGCTGCAGAGGTTTCCCAGCCAAATCGGCATGGCGGTTGTTGTTAGATCTGGGCCTGGACGAAATGAGCAAAAAACAAGCAGCTCATAGTATGGGGGAAGAGGCAGAACGAGCCTTTTGTTGGATCTGGAGTAGGCGAGAGGAGGGAAGCTGGAAGCCAGGAGCAGACGGGCAGTGATTTGGCCACCACTGCCAGCCCACCAACTGGAGAGTGTTGTGGTTAAGGGTCAAAAGGTTGGGAACCACCTGATGACATCTGCTCCTGGATGAAGGCTATGGTTACCTTATAAGGTAACTGGAGAATGCACCCTAACAGGTGTATGTAACAAGCAAGTAATCAGTGGGAAATGATTGATTTGTATTAATTTTGTTTCTGTTCAGTCTGATTAACGATCTGTCATCCATAAAGCTACTTGGTTAACACAGTGCAATTTACACATAAACATGGAAATGAGAAGCCAGAGCAGGCCATTCAGTCCTTGGGAGCCGGCAGCCCTATTTTCCCTGATGATGAATGATCTACGTCAGTTCCAGTTTCCAGAGGGAAGGAGGTACGGGAGCCTTAGGTCCCACACCATCAGGTTCAGGAACAGTTATTAGCCTTCAACCGTCAAGCTTCTGAACCACTCATGACAACTCTGAACAGAATCCACAACCTATAGATTCACTTTCAAGTATCCTACAACTCATGTTCTCAATATCTGTTACTTATTTATTATTATTAGGCTTTTTTTTGTATTTGCACATTGGTCGTTTGTCCTCAACACTGATCTGATTCTACAACCCATACAACTCTACAACTCACGTTCTCGGCTTGCTTTATTTATTTATTTGTTTTTGTTTTTGTACAGTTTGCTTTCTTTTGCACATTGTTTGTCTGTCTTTCTTTGTGTGTAGTTTTTTTTTTAGGATGGAGTGGGAACAGGTACAGGACAAATGCTACTCCCTTTTCTGGATACCTTCGTTTCCACCACATCTGTTCTCAGGATGCAGCTTTCCTTTTTTGGACAACAGAGATGTCTTCCTTCTACTAAAAAGGGGGTTCCCTTCCTCCACTATTGATGCTGCCCTCTCCTGCAGCTCCTCTATTTCCCAAACATAGACGTTCACCCCATCTTTCCGCTACCCCGTCTCTTCTCCTTCCCTACTACCCCATGAGTCTCTGCATCCAACACATCATCCTTCGCAACTTCTGCTGTCTCCAAAGCGATGCTACCACTAAATATATCTTTACCTCTCTACTTTCTGCAGGGATCGCTCCCCCTGTGATTCCCTTGTGAATTCATCCCTCCCCATTAATCACCCTCCTGGCACTTATCCCTGCAACCTGCCTATACACCCCCTCCCTCATCTCCATTCAGAGCCCCAAACATTCCTTCCAGGTGAGGCAATATTTCACCTGTGAATCTGCTGGGGTCATCTATTGTTCTTCCAATGCAGCCTCCTCTGCATTGGTGAGACCTGTCGTAATTTGGTGGAGCACTTTGTCAAGCACCTCCACTCCGTCCACTAGAAGCAAAACTTCCTGGTGGCCAAACATTTTAATTCTAATTCTCATTCCTGTTCCAATGTGTTTGTCCGTGGCTTCCTCTTGTACCAAAATGAGGCCACCCTCAGAGTGGAGGAGCAACACCTTATATTCCAACCAACACACATAAAAGTTGCTGGTGAACGCAGCAGGCCAGGCAGCATCTCTAGGAAGAGGTACTGTCGACGTTTCGGGCCGAGACCTTTTGTCAGGACTAACTGAAAGAAGAGCTAGTAAGAGATTAATCTTAATCTCTCTACTCCGAAACGTCGACTGTGCCTCTTCCTAGAGATGCTGCCTGGCCTGCTGTGTTCACCAGCAACTTTTATGTGTGTTGCTTGAAATTCCAGCATCTGTAGATTTCCTCGTGTTTGCGACCTTATATTCCATCCAGGTACCCTCCAACCTGATGGTGAGAATATTGATTTCTCCATCCGGTAAAACATTTTTCCCTCTTCTTCCATTCCACACTTTGGCCTTTTACCTCTTCTCACCTACCTATCACTTCTGCTTGGGTCCCCTCCTCCTCCCCTTTCTGCTACAGTCCACTATCCTCTCCTATCAGATTCCTTCTTCTCCAGCTCGTTATCTTTCCCACCCACTTGGTTTCACCTATCACTTCCAGCTATCTTCCTTCCCCACCCCCCCCCACCTTTTTTATTCTGGCATCTTCCCCTGTCCTTTTCAATCCTGAAGAGGAATCTCTACTCGAAGTGTCAACTGCTTATTCATTTCCATAGATGCTAGCTGACCTGTTGAGCTCCTCCAGCATTTTGTGTGTGTTGCTTTAGATTTCCAGCATCTGCAGACTTTCTTGTGTCTAAGAAAAAAAAAGTAAGAACAAAGTGTTTGCGTGGAACAAAGGGAATATCTCTGATTACCATGGCCAAATGGTTAATTGAGGCAGATAAAAGTACATAAAGATTAAGCGGTTCTACAGAAGGGTGAAAATATTGAGCAACATGCTCAAAGTCCTGGAGGAACTCAGCAGGTCAGGCAGCATCTATGGAGGGGGGTAAACAGTCAATGTTTTGGGCCGAGACCCTGTGCTGTATCCTGATGAAGGATCTCTGCCTGAAACATTGACTCTTACTCCACTCCACAGATGCTGCTAGATAACGATTCATTGAGTATGGGCCCAGATGATGGATCTCAACCCAAAATATCTGCTGCCCATTTCTATCCATAGATGAGGTAAGCCCTGCTGAGTTCCTCTGGTAATTTCAGCATTAAGATGGAAAGAGTGCAGAGGATATTGACAAGGAAGTTGCCAGGCTTTGAAGGACTGAATTAGGTTAAGCAGGTTGGGATTTCTTTCACTGACCATAGGAGAGTGAGGGGTGATCTCACAGAGGTGTATAAAATCATGTGGGGCACAGATAGGGTGAATGTACACTGTCTATTTCCCAGGACTGGGGAATTCCAAACTATAGGTGCATAGGTTTAAGGTGAGAGGGGAAGGGTTTAATAGGAACCTGAAGGAGCCATTTTCACTCAGGAGGGTGTCAGTATATGGAATGAGCTGCCAGAAAAAGTGTGTGATGCCCTAAAACTTTCTGTAGTTTCTTGCACTCTTGGGCAGACCATCCAGGAGCATTGTTAAAAATGAGTGAGGACCAAAGAGAACATGCCAAACTTCTTTTGCCTCCTGATGAAGTAGAAGCTCTAGTGCACTATTGGGACATAGCATCTCCATGGTTGGATCATGACATTAGCAGGCTTAAAAGGACTAGCAGAATGACAATGGTTGTCTGATTCTGCAGTTTGTACACTGGTTGTTTCATCTTCCATCCCCAATGATTTCATATCTATGTAAACCTTCACACCATGTTGAAACGCTTCACATTTGCTGTGAATTGTATGACCTGAAGATCAATGTTCAGATGCTTCTCTATAACAATCCCTCTGGAACAATAATATACTCTAGGATCACACTCCAAATCACCTTTTGAAAATATTCCAAGTGACTTCCAAGTGGACAGTGGGATCATGTCAAGTACACAACCAAAGAGTATTATTATGAGCACAATGTTTGATTTTAAAGCACACTTGAAATGGAAAAAAATACTCCCCATCCCATTTAAACAATCCTTCAACAGAGCTACCTGCAATTATTTTGACTCAATAGGGACTATATGAGAGCATACTCGCAATCTCACTGAAATCTGAACACATTAGAAATGGTACAGGACTTTTAGCATAGCTGGTAGCTTTACAGCATCAGTGATCTTCGATCAGATTTCAATTCCCGCCACTGTATGTAAGTAGTTTGTACGTCCTCCCCGTCTCCGTATGTGTTTCCTCCAGGTGCTCCATTTTTGACCAACTTTCCAAAGACCTACTGTTAGGGTTAGTGAGTTCTAGACATGCTCTGTTAGCTCCAGAAACGTGGTGACACTGGCGGGCTGCCCAGCGCAAACCTCACTGATTTGATTTGATGCAAACGATGCATTTCACTGTATGTTTTGATGTGCATTTGACAAGTGAGCAAATCTTGATCTCTATATTAATATACTCCCAATGTCCAAGTGCTGACATTAACACACATCCAGAGATTGCACACAAACTTCGACACTAACCCTGTTTTCTTGTGCCAAGATTAACACACTCCCGGTAACATACACAAACATTAACACACTCCCAGAGACTTCCATTGGAGATATTTTTACGCCACTAGAATCTGCAAGCTGTCTTTAACACTCTCCCAGGGACAACATTTAACAACTAAACCATTCCAAGATTCTTTGCCAAGACTAACAAGTTAAACACAGGCACTTTCATGTCTGTGCGATATTCATGATGTTCAAAGTAAAAACAAATGGAGCTAGCAGCAAGAATAATCTTATGCATTTGAAAGACTTTTCTGCATGATACAAAGTGAATTTGAAATCACTAAACAATTCAGATCTGGAGTCACGTTGAACTGTGCATTGTTATAATTTTGCCTTGTTCTTTCTCGATGTAATAACCTGATCTACTGTATATGAATGTTATGTAAGACAAGCTTTTCACTGTATCTCAGTAAATATGCCAATAATAAACCAATTACAATTACATGTTCAAATAGAAGATAAAGGAGCACTTTCACGACCTACACAATTTCTTTTGGAGATATTGTGATGTCACCCATCTGTATGTTCCAATTTCCTTCAAAGCCCAGATAATCTGTACTTTCAACCAGCAGGACCTTGAACTGGCTTCCACAATCCGAATCCTAAGCAGAACTTAGATGTAAAGATACTGGGAATATCTTAATGATAATATACTTAAAATTCTTAACATCTTAGCCTTCTTCAGAAGTTAGGGAAGTTCAGCTTGTCAGCGAACAGTGTTAACAACTTTATACAGATGTGCTGTTGAAAGTATTCTGACAGATTGCATCATGATCTGGTCCAGCAACTCGAAAGCACAAGAAGGTAAGAAGCTGTAGGGAGTAGAGGACTCCACCCAATACGTCACAGATACGTCGGTCCCCATTGTTGGTAGTACTTACAGGAGGCATAATCTCAAGAAGGCAAAGTTCATCATCAAAGATCTCCGCCGTCCTAGCCATGCCAACTTCTCATAACCTTGAGAAGATGACATGGCCCTGATGGTGGGTATCTTTGAAGATAGATGGTACCTCTTAAGACAGGGTCTTCTGTAGACACTACCAGAGGGATATGTATTACTCTCTATCTTCTCGTGTTTTCTGACATGCACTCAGCGGCCACTTAACCAGGTACCTCCTGTAACTAATACAGTAGACAGGAAGTGTATGCTCACGGTATTCTGCAGCTAAAGCCCATTCATTTCAAGGTCTGACAACACATTCATAGACGCACTTCTGCACACCTCTGTTGTAACACATGGTTAATTTGAGTTACTGTCACCTTCCTGTCAGTGTGAACCAGTCTGTCCATTCTCCTCTGACTGACTTCTCTGATTAACAAGGAGTTTTCACCCACAGAACTGCTGCTCATTGGATGTTTTTTTTTCTCACTATTCTTTGTAAACTCTAGAGAATGTTGTGCGTGAAAATCCCAGGAAATCGGCCATTTTTGAGATACTCAAACCATCCACAGTCCAAATCACTTAATCATATTTCTTCCCCATTCTGATGTTTGGCCTGAACACAACTGAACCTCTTGACCATGTCTGCATGCTTTCATGCACTGAGTTGCTGCCACATGATTGGCTGATTGGATATTTGCATTGATGAGGTGTACAAGTGTACCTAATAAAGTGGCTGCTGAGTGTACATTCAGTAACTTAGTTTCTACTGCCATCTCATAGAGTCATAGAGTTATACGACACCACAGCACAGAAGCAGTCCCTTCAGCCCATGTAGTCCATGCTAAGATATTAATCTGCTTCGTCCCATTGCCCTGAACTTAGACCATAGCCCTCCATATCTCTCCCATCTGTATACTGTACATATCCCAATTTCTCTTAATTGTTGAAATCAAACCCACATCCACTACTTGCTCTGGCAGCTTGTTCCGTACTCTCATCATCCTCTGAGTGAAGAAGTTCCCTCTCATGTTCCCCTTAAATATTTCACCTTTCACCCTTAATCCATGACCTCTAGTTTTTGTCTCCCCCAACCTCAGTAAAAAAAAAAGCTTACCCTATCTGTACCCCTCACAATTTTGTATAGTTACATGTTTCACAGGTTCATCATCTTCTGAGTGAAGGCTTTTAGAGTTATAGTCTCATAGCACAGAACAGGCCATTCAGCCCAACTGGTCCATGCTGACCCAAATTCTCTTCGAAACTTATCTCATCTCTCTCATCGCAACCCTAAATAGTTCCACCACTCCCTGCAACTTCTTACGTACCCGCACTCTGTGGCAGACCATGATGCAATCAGTGAGGACACTTTCAACAGCACATCTATAGCAGCTTGTTAGAGGGATCTGTAATTCCTTGAAAATTGCATCGCGGGTAGGCAGAGTTGTAAAGAGAGTTTTTGGCACTTTTGCAAAATATATAGAACAAAATATTGAGTACTGGAGTTGGGATATAATGTTGAAGTTGTATAAGACATTAGTGAAGATTTATTTGGAGTATTGTGTGCAGTTCTGGTCACCTAGCTACAGGAAAGATATCAACAAGCTTGAAAGGATACAGAGAAAATGTACAAGGATGTTGCCAGGACTTGAGGACATGAGTTATAAGGATAGGTTGAATAGATTAGGAATTTATACCTTAGAGAGCAGGAGACTGAGGGGGGATCTGATAGAGGTATACAAAGTTATGATAGAGTAAATGTAAGCAGGCTTTTTCACTGAGTTTGGGTTAGACCAAGATTAGAGGTCATGGGTTAAGGATGAAAGGTGAGATGTTTAAGGGGAACTCAGAGAATGGTGACAGTGTGGAATGAACTGCCAGCAGAAGTGGTGGATGCGGGTTTGATTTCAACATTTCAGAGAAATTTGGATAGGTACATGGATGGGAGGGATATGGTGTGCTATGTCAATGGGATATGGTAGATTAATAGTTGGACGTGACTAGATGGGTCCAAGGGCCTGTTCTGTGCTGTAGTGTTCCATGACTCTGTGACTCCTGTTACATCATCTTTGTTAACTGCAGATTCATTTATTTTACTTTCTGGTTTGAAATCCCTCGGGAGTCTTTGTAGGGTATATATTCAATTTGTCTCCCTGGAAACGTAGACCTAAAGCCATCATACTACCCTACTACAGCATGCTAAATTATGACTACAAAGTTAATCAGAAACAAAGTTCCTAACTCATGATCTTGTTGACAGACTTTCTGATAACTGGCAGGAAAAGAATCATTCATTTTCTCTGTGACTTCTGCAGATCCTAATGGCAGGCTGGTAGTGTAATCTGAACTGATTGGCGTCAGCTGGTTCTCTGATCTTAAAATAGCTGTTGCTAGCTCATAGTCATCAACTAAGTAAAAAGCCTCACACCGAGCCTTGGCAAGGAGTCAAGGTGGGAGGTAAGGTTCTGGCTGGGTGTCTCTGATGAAAGGTTCTGACAGGACATTAATCTCAAACTTCCGGTAATGCATGGATTGATTGGCTAGTTACTCAACACTGCTTGTAAAACACTTCAACAGGTAGGCAACAGAAAAGCAACAAGATTCATCTAGGTAGCCTGCAACCTGACGGCATGAACATCATTAGAGATAGCTTTGGATAATTCTTCCACCTCCCTCCTTCTCTCTTTTCCCATTCACCATTCTAGCTTACTCTTATCCCTCCTCTTTTCCTCACCTGCCTATCATCTCTTTCTGATGCCCCTCCTCCTTCCCTTCTTCCATGCTCCACTGTCCTCTTCTGTAAGATTCCTCCTTCTTCAGCCCTTTAACTTTTCCACCTCTCACTTCACAGCTTCTCTCCCCACCCACCCACCTCACCCCTCACCTGGTCCCAACTGTCACCTGCCAGCTTGTACTCCTTCTCTTATCCCCCACCTTCTTATTCTGTCTTCTTCCTTCCTTCCTTTCGAGTCCGATTGAAGGGTCTCGGCCTGAAACATTGACTGTTTCTTCCCCTCCATAGTTGCTCCCTGACTTGCCGAGTTCCTCCAGCATTTTGTGCTTGTGCTGCTCCAGGTTTCCAGCATCTGCAGAATCTCTTATGCTTAGAAATGTGTGAGATCATGTTTTCTCTCAAGCACTGTGTTGCTGTTTCCAAAGTCAAAACTGGAATGAAAGACCAAGTGGCCAATTTTAACTTGTTTCCCTTTTCACACACAACAGCTCACTGACAACTGGAATTCCCTAATTAACTCTAGACTGGAAAAGAAGTTAAGAGAATCATTAAATCAAATATGATGCCGAGCAATAAAGATTGTTCTATTTTCCAGCAGTAGTAGCATTCTATGTAGGTGGGCAGGGAAGATTTGAAGGGATGTGAGCCAACCATGGGCAAATGGAACAAGCTTAGATGGCATATTGGTCAGCATGAATGAGTTGGGCCGAAGGGTCTGGTTCACTGCTGTATGACCCTTTGCATCATGGTGACATCCTTCCCCAGCATCAGTAGTGCCTACATGAGGCGATGCCTCAAAAAGGCAACATCCACTGTCCCCACCGTGCCATCCTCTCACAGCTACCGTTGGGCAGGGGGTATAGAAGCCCGAAGTCCCACACTACCAGGTTCAACAACAGCTACTTCCTTCAACCATTTGGTTCTTAATCAATCTGCATAACCGTAATCCCTACAGTTCAGCAGCACTGTGACCACTTTGCACTAAAATGGACATTCTTTGCTTTGGTCCTTATTGCGTCTTTCCTGTAACAATTATGTTTAATTGATGCTTTTCTCATGAATCTGGCTTACCTGGTGCTCTGTACCTGTGATGCTGCTGTTAGTAAAGTTTTCATTTCACCTGTGCACACATGAACTTGTGTATGTGATGACAATAAACTCCAGCAACATTATACAGACGTACTGTTGTAGAAAGTAATCGGACTGGGTGTGTCATGGCCTGGTACAGCAATCTGAATGCACAAGAATATAAGGAAATGCAGCGAACAGTGGATTCTGCCCAATACATCACGGCCACATCCCTCCCTACCATTGGTAGTACGAGGGGTGATTGATAAGTTTGTGGCCTAAGGCAGAAGGAGATGAGTTATTAACTTCAAACTTTCTGCATTATCACTCAAAGAGTTGAACTGCACGTGCATGTAACGAGAGCGTCTTGGACCTCCAGATGGTCCACAGCAGGGGTGATTGATAAGTTTGTGTCCTAAGGTAGAAGATAAATTATACCACTCTCGTTACATGCACGTGCAGTTCAACTCTTTGAGTGAAAATGCAGAAAGTTTGAAGTTAATAACTCATCTCCTTCTACCTTAGGCCACAAACTTATCAATTACCCCTGCTGTGGACCACTTCTGGAGGTCCTAGACGCCGACTTCTACAAAGAAGGGATCCGTTTGCTCCACGACCACTGGACTAAGTATGTAAATGTAGGAAAAATAAATGTGCTAGGTTTTCTAAAATTGTCTCTTTCTACCTTGGGCCACGAACTTATCAATCACCCCTCCTATCTACAGGAAGTAGCATCTTCTCACTGCTACCATCAGACAGGAGGTACAGAAGCCCGAAGTGCCACAATACCAGGTTCAAGAACAGCTACTTCCCTTCAATCATTCAGTTCTTGAACTGACCAGCACAACCCTAATACCTACCTCAGTATAGCAACACCACGACCACTTTGCATTACAATGGATTTTGTTCAGTTTTGTACTCATAGTGTGTATTCTGAAAAAAATCATCTATAATTTATGCTAACTTCATATTTTCTCCTTGTGAATGTTGTGTATCAGGAGGTGCGATATGCCTGAGAAGCTGCTGCAGGTAAGTTTCTCACTGCACCAATGAGTACTGTACACGTACTTGTACATAAGACCAGAGGACACAGGAGCAACATTAGGCCTTTTGGCCCATCAACTCTGCTCTGTCATTTCATCATGGCTGATCCATTTATTGGATGGGAAAATAAACTTGACTTTGACTTGGACTCTATGATCAAGGATCAACTTTATTTGCCATATACGTTCACCTATATTAGGAATTTACTGTGGTGTGTTGGCACAACACGTAACAACACTCAAACATTATAAAGGACAAAGAGTCACACCAAAATAAGTTGGAGGTTATAGTATGGATGTGGAATAAAATATGCATAAATAGATAAATTCCAGCATGAATCTAGAGTATTCTATGATTCTATGCATGAATTAATAACCCTTAAGCTTAAGACATTATTTGCAAATAAATGGTAAATAAACAACCATTTAGATGTGATGCAGCAAGCCATTGCTGCTGCCCTACCCACCTGCAAAATCCATTCACACATAAATATAACTTGTTGTAAGATCATAAAGCAATAAGATATAGGAAAAAAAATTAGGACATTTGGCCCAACACGTTTTCTCTGCCTTGCGATCATTGCTGATTCATTGTCCCTCTCAACCCTATTCTCCTTCCTTCCACATGTAACCCTATTATCAGTGGCAAATAGTTCCACAGATTCACCATCCTCTGGTTAAAGAAATTCCTCCTTATCTCTGTTCTAATGGAGCCTACTTGTATTCTGAGTATAAGCCCTCTGGTCCTAAGCTCCCCAATTTTAGGAAACATCCTCTCCACATCCACTCTGTCAGGCCTTCCAATAATCAATTGGTTTCAATGAGATCCTGCCCCTCCCCATTCTTCTAAACTCCAGCAAGTACAGGCCCAGAGCCATCAAATACACCTCATACATTAACCCTTTCATTCCCTGGATCATGCTCGTGAACTTCCTCTGGATCCACCCCCAATGCCAGTACATCTTTTCTTTGATAAGGGGCCCAAAACTGCTCACAATACTAAAAGTGCAGTTTGAGCAGTGCCTTATAAACCCTCACTATTACACACTTTATTTATTCATTTCACGTGTTTATCTAGCTGCTCCTTAATTGTGGCTTTGTTACTGGGCACAGCAATTCTCTTTGGTTCTACAATATGTTCAAAGTTACAACAAGTTAATGAAAAATACATGAAAGTAAAAACAGGTCACTGACACTAGTTGCGCAGCTGCGTGGGCATGCAGTAACCCAACTGCTCCTGCACACGTAGCCTTCGTTGCCACGCAGGTGGAATTGGAAGCAGCTAGAAAAATGTTACAAAAGGTGAAATATTTTCTCTATTGTACTCTACTTCTTTCATCATCATCATTATGAGCCGTGTCATATGACATGAGCGATCATGGTCTTTGACAATTTTTTCTTAGAAGTAGTTTGCTATTGCTTTCTTCTTGGCGGTGTCTTTACAAGATGGGTGACCACAGCCATTATCAATACTCTTCAGAGGTTGTCTGACTGGCGCCAGTGTTTGCATTACCAGGACCTGTGATATGCACCAGCAACTTATACCATAGTTGATCATATTTATTTCGTTATACTCTACAATTAATATATAAAGTCAAAAGTGTGTGATTTTTCAGTTTCCATTCTAAATATTCACAGTACGTATATTACAAAAAAAAACATTTAAAGTCCAGTGCAGTTTTCAGTCCGTGTAAAAAAATTCCTGTTCCAAACAATGGTTGGTCCATGCAGCTGTAAGAAAAAATTAGAGGGAACTTTGGTTGTGTGGATATTGTCTGAAATTGCTAATTTAGCTCATTTTACATGCTTTGAATGCACAGCTGCAAATGTGACAGGATTGAACAGACTCAAAGCAACTGTTCCTCTCCTGTTATGATGAGCATGTATCTGATTGTGAATACATGTAGTGGAGTTGACGCAAGCACCTTTATATTGAAAGTTCACTCCATTATTTAGAGATACCAAGGTTGCTGTCAACATGAAGATATAGTCAGAGAACAATCAGAACTGCAGAAATGTTTCCACACAATCCAATGGAAAGGGAATTTGCAGTTCTGTCAGAGATGCTTAATGCTCACATGGTGTGACTTTTGTAATGAAGTGTTTTTCCAATCCCACGCAGTGAAACGAAATAAATATATAGCCACTGCCTTTAGAATGACTCTGTGCATGGCCACATTTAGACTAGATTCTTGTCTTGTCCATACTGCCATACTGCACCAACCGCCACCACTGGGCTATAAAAGTGCAGGAGCAATGTGTGGTTAAGTGCCTTGCTCAAGGACACAACACGTTGCCTCGGCTGAAGCTGATTCTGGTCAACATGGTGCCAAGCTGCGGTCTGCGTCACAGTCATGACTGAGACTTTGTTGTTTTTTAGGTTCTGAGGAATGGTTTTGGGGCCAGCGCAAGGAGTTCGTGGACGGGCTGAGGTCTAGGGACAGGGGTGAGGGGGAGTTAGAGGTTTGGGGCAATACATGAAGAGTCAGGAGCCTGCGTTGGTGCACACCACAGTAGAAGGTTGGTGATTCCCATGGGTGGATGTTGGTTCTGTGGGATCCATGGACCGGGTGACGGTGACCATCCCCTAGTCCGCTGAGTCCTGGGATCAGAGGTCTGTGTAGACGAAAACCAAAGTCAGCGAGATCAGAAATGGAGGCATGATGTCAGCTTGAGCAGAAGTCTGAGCTGCGATGTCTGTGAGCCTACAACTCTAGGACCACCTCCGTTCAGTGAGTTCTGAGTCAGAAGACCATATGAGTCCAATGGTAGAAGCCTGGAGTTAGAAGTTGTGCAAAGATTGAAGGTCGAAGGTCAAACATCAAAGACTAAAGACAGTGAGTCTGGAAGTTGAGGCTGATAGATGAGAGCTCTGGGTCAGGAGTTTGGAAGTTGAAGGCCCAGTGTCTGTGAGTCACTGGAAGCAAATATGTGAGAGGCATTTGAGAGGCACATGAATGTGCAGAGAACGGAGAAATACAGACATCATGTAGGAAGAAGTGATTATCTTAATTAGGCATCAGGTTGCTAGATTAACTAGTTCGACACATCACGAACTAACCAACATGCTCCAGTGCTGTACTTTTCTGTGTCCTGCATTCTATGTATAACAATTACAGAATACAGAAACGTAGGGAGAAAAATTTCAACCCATTCCACCAGCTCTTGTATTTTGGTTTGCACTTATGCAAACATACCCAGAACCTAGACATCCCTATTTGCCTTTGAACTGGAGAAGCACTGAGGAATATTTAACATATTAGGAGTCACATTAAAGTGAGGAAACAGGAATGAATGGCTTTGTTCCATTCCACGACATTATAGACTATTGTGTGTGACAATCCCAGGAGATTAGTTTCTGAGATAAACTATCACATCTGGCATCAGCAATTATTCCATGGTTAAAGTCACTTCAATCAAATTTCTGACCATTTTGATGTTTGGACGGAACATGTCTGCATGCTTTTATGCATTGGGTTGCTGCCACAAGATTGGCCACATGATGCCACCAAATCCAAGAAGACAGACACAGCCGGTCCGTTAGCCCTCCCTGGTATGATTGGAAGACAGCGAGAACTTTGTAATCAGTTTAGAAAAGTGATATTACAAATTCTAATTAGTTTATGTGCAACTCACACTGTTTGAGAAAACACTGGTTCGTAGTAGTTAATGTATTAAATAGCTTAATTGATGATTGTTTTCTTCAGTGATTAGACACATGACTTGAAACAAATCATGCGATCCTCCTCCTCTCTTCTTCCATGAGCCATTCTGGCTCATCTCCTCTCTCCTCACCTGCCCCTCATCTCCCTCTGGTGCCCCTCATACTTTTCCTTCTCCCATAGTCCATCCTCCTCTACATAAGAAGATAAGAAATAGAAGCAGGAGTCAGCCATCTGGCCTGTTAAGCCTGCTCCACCATTCAATAAGATCATGGCTGATCTGGCCATGGACACATCTTCACCTACCTGCCTTTTCCCCATAACATTTAATTCCCCTACTATGCAAAAGTCTATCCAACCCTGTCTTAAATATATTTACTGAGGTAGCCTCCACTGCTTCATTGGGCAGAGAATTCCACAGATTCAACACTTTCTGCGAAAAGCAGTTCCTCCTCATCTCCATCCTAAATCTACTCCCTCGAATCTTGAGGCTATGTTCCTTAGTTCTAGTCTCACCTATTAGTGGAAACAACTTTCCTTCCTCTATCTTATCTATCCCTTTCATACTTTTATATGTTTCTATAAGATCTCCTCTCATTCTTCTGAATCCCAGTGAGTACAGTCCCAGGCGACTCAATCTCTCCTCAGAGTCTAACCCCCTCATCTCTGGAATCAACCTGGTGAACCTCCTCTGCACTGCCTCCAAAGCCAGTATACACTTCCTCAAGTAAGGAGACCAGGACGGCACACAGTACTCCAGGTGCAGCATCACCAGTACCCTGTACAGTTGCCACATAACCTCCCTGCTCTTAAATTCAATCCCTCTAGCAATGAAGACCAACATTCCATTTGCCTTCTTGATAGCCTGCTGCACCTGCAAACCAACCTTTTGTGATTCATGCACAAGCTCTCCCAAGTCCCTCTGCACAGCAGCATGAAGCAATTTTTTATCATTTAAATAATAATCCGATCATATTTTTTCTTCCAAAATGGATGACCTTGCATCTACCAACATTGTACTCCATCTGCCAGATCATTGCCCACTCATTCAATCTATCTATATCTCTCTGCAGACTCTCTGTATCTTCTGCACAATTTGCTTTTCCCACTCAATTTAGTATTATCAGCAAACTTAGATACAGTACTTTCAGTCCCCTCTTCCAGGTCGTCAATGTATACTGTGAACAGTTGCGGGCCCGGCACCGACTCTTGTGGCATACCACTCACCACTGATTACCAACCAAAGTAACATCCATGTATCCCATCTCTCTGCTTTCTATTAGTTAACCAATCCTCTATCCATGCTAATAAATCTCTCTCAACTCTATGCATCCTTATCTTATGGATGTCTTTTATGCGGCACCTTATCTTATGCCTTCTGGAAATCCAAGTAAATAACATTTATCTGTTCCCCTCTATCCACCTGCCTTTGTTGAATCCATGCTGCTTCTGCCTGATGGATCCATTTCTTTCCAGATGCCTCACTATTTCTTCTTTAATGATAGCTTCAAGCATTTTTCAAACTACAGATCTTAAACTACATGGCCTATTGTTACCTACCTTTTTCCTACATCCTTTTTTGAACAGTCACATTCACTGTCTTCCAATCTGCCAGGACCTGTCCCGAGTCTAAAGAATTTTGGTAAGTTATCACCAAAGCCTCTACTATAACTTCTCCCATTTTTTTCAGTACCCTGGGATGTATTACATCAGGAGCAGGGAACATCTATCTTCAGGTGCACATGTTTGCTCAGCACTATCTCTTCAGTGATAGCTATTGTACCGAGGACCTCACCTCCCACTGCATCCATAACATCTCTCTTTTGCTAGTTAAACATGTCCTCCACCATGAAGACACGGATTCTTTCTTCTTCAATTTTTTTGCTTTTCCACCTTTCACCTCCCAGGTTCTCACAGCAACCCCTTCATCCACCAGCCTACCTTCTCCTTCATTTGTCTATATGGCTTCACGTATCATCTTCCAGTTTGTACTCCATCCTCTACACCCACCTTCTTATTCCACCTTCTTCCCCCTTCCTTTCTAGTCCTGATAAGGTCTCTGGGCCCAAGGCATTGACTGAATATTCCTTTCCACAGATGCTGCCTGACCTGCTAAGTTCCTCCAGCATTTTGTGCATTATCATGTGATTGATGTTATTTGCTCATGAGCATCAAAGAAGATGATTTTGTTGTTGGTGGAAATAAGCATCCTTTGATTAGATTTGGAAGTAGTGTTAAAGCCTGAAAGTAGAAAGATATGACTTTAGCGCGATGCTATTACAGCTTGGGGTATTAGAGTTTAATTCCAGTGCCATCATAAGGAGTTTGTATGTGCTCCCTGTAAACACGTGGGTTTCTTCTGGGAGCTCCAGTTTGATCCCACAGTCCAAAGATGTTCCAGTCAGTAGGTCAATTGGTTATCATGAATTGTCCTGTGTTGGGATGAGTGTCAAAGAGTTGTGTTGCTGGCAACTCAGCAGGTCGGGCAGCATCCGTGGAAATGAACAGTCAATGTTTCAGGCCAAGACGCTTCATCAGGACTGAAGAGGGAGGGGGCAGAGGCCCTATAAAGAAGGTGGGGTGAGAGTGGGAAGGAGAAGGCTGGTAGGTGCCAGGTGAAAAACCAGTAAGGGGAAAGATTGCACAGGAAGGTCCTGTGCTGTGGTAAACCAATAAATGAACAATATTTGACGTTGTGTAGGGGTCGAGAATAGCAGACGGAATGTGAGACCATTGTTTACTTTTCTCTTAAAAATGGTTTGTTTCCCGTGTTGACTGAGGAGATTGGGCCTCAAATCCATGTGGTGCCAAGGACTGTTGAATATATGCTGTTGTCCAGAATGACAGAATGTGATTGACAACTGTTCACTTGAATAATATAAAATGTTTCTTTTTGAGCTACCAAGTGTTTAATAAAATGATTTTCTTAAAATTGGATTGGAACATATTGTAATGAAACAGTGTTTATAAAATTTCCCATTTTTCTCCTTGCAAACTATTAATCCAGTAGCCCGATGAAATTTACAGTTACATCTGCTTCCAACATCCTTTCAGGCAGCAAATTCTATAAATTATTACTGAGTGCAGAAAAAACACTTCTCTCCAGCTAACATAATGTTTAAAGTGCAATTAATCTACTAAAAGCTCAATTGGACTTGAATGGAGATTAGGTCAAAGTTCAAAGTAAATTTTATTATCAAAGTACCTATATGTCACCTGTGGTTCATTTTTTGTAGGCATTTACAGTAAATACAAATAACGCACCAATTAATGAAAAACTGCACATAAAGACATAGGTGTATAAGATGATGAGAGGCATTGATCGTGTGGATAGTCAGAGGCTTTTTCCCAGGGCTGAAATGGCTAAGATGAGAGGGCACAGTTTTAAGGTGCTTGGACATAGGTACAGAGGAGATGTCAGGGGGTAAGTTTTTTACGCAGAGAGTGGTGAGTGCGTGGAATGGGCTGCCGGTGGCGGTGGTGGAGGCAGATACAATAGGGTCTTTTAAGAGACTCCTGGATAGGTACATGGAGCTTAGAAAATAGAGGGCGATAGGTAACCTGAGGTAATTTCTAAAGTAAGTACATGTTCAGCATAACATTGTGGGCCGAAAGGCCTGTATTGTGCTCTAGGTTTTCTAGGTTTCTAAAGACGGGCAACAAATGTGCAAAAGACAACTAATTGTGCAAATACAAAAAAGATGAAAACAAACTAACAGTAATAAATAAATAAATATTAAAAGATTGACAATATGAGTTTTATAGTCCTTGACTGTGAGTCTGTAGTTTGAACAATCAATTTCGTGTTGAGGTGAATGAAGTTCTCCACACTGGTTCAGAAGGCTGATGGTTGCAGGGTAATAACTATTTCTGAAACCTAAGGCTCCTGTATTTCCTTCCCAGTGACAGCAGCAAGCGGAGAGCATGGCCTGCATGGTGAGGGTCCTTGATAATGGATGCTGCTTTCCTGTGACAGTCCTCCTTTAGATGTGTTCCATGGGTGGGGAGGGCTTTACCTGTGATGGACTGGATTTGAATGGAGATTAAAAATTGAACAAAACCTGCTGATGCTGCAAGTCTATGATGAAAACAAAATGGTCAGCATTCCAGGCAGCATCCATGTTGTAACAAACAGAGTACAATGTTTTCAGTCTCTGTCATCAGGAATGAGAAGTTAGAAGGCAAGTGTATTGACAATCACAGAGTAGGGGAGGCAATAAGACATAGGTGCAGAATTAGGCTATTTGGACCATCAAGTCTGCTCCACCATTTATGACCGATTTATTATCCCCCCTCAAACCCAGTCTCCTGCCTTCTCCCCATAACCTTTGATGCCCTCACTAATCAAGAACTTATCAACCTCTGCTTTAGATATACCCAGTGACTTGGCCTCCACAGCCGTCTGTTGCAATTAACTCCCAGATTCACCACCCACCAGCTAAAATAAATTTCTTGTAATCTTTTTTCTAAAGGGGCATTCTTGTATTCTGAGGCTGTGCCCTCTGGTCCTTGACTCCCCCACTATAGGAAATATTCTCTACATTCACTCTATTTAGGTCATTCAATAATTGATAAATTTCAATGGAATTTCCCCTCCATTCTGCTACACTCCAGTGAGTTCAGGCCCAGAGTCACCAAATTCTCCTTGTACATTAACCCTTTAATTCCTGGGATTATTCTCTTGAGCCTCCTGGACACACTCCCCTGCCAGCTCACCATTTCCTAGATAATGGGCCAAATTTTTCAAAATATTCCAAGTGCAGAATCATCAACGCCTTATAAAGTGTCAGCTTTATAAAGGAAGTTGGAGAGAACAAACAGAATCTCTGTGATAGAATGGGGATGAGACTGTGGGTGCGGTGGTAGAGGATCTGTCAGAAGGACAGATCTAGTTGAGACTAGAACTCATCAAAACTTGAAATGGATGGCTCACAGCAGCAGAAAACCATGTCAAATTCCACTCCTGTAACCACTTTATTAGGTACAGGAGGTACCTAATAAAGTGGCTACTGGGTGTATTTAGTTTGCAGTTAGATGTATTTTTGCATAACAGGGGATATAAGGGTTATGGGGAAAATGCAGGTAGGTGGAGCTGACTTCGTGGCCAGAATAGTCATGATCTAACATAGAAACACAGAAAATCTACAGCACAATACAGGCCCTTTGGCCCACAAATCTGTGCTGATTATGTCCTTACCTTAGAAATTACCCAAGGTTACCCATACAGCCTTCTATTTTTCTGAGCTCCATCCTATTGAGTGGAGGTGCAGTCTCAAGAGGCCTGTTTCTCTTGAGGACAGCAGGACTACTCCTGCTCCAATTTCTTATGTTCTTATGGCCAATAATCATTCCCAACCAACTCCATTAAAGCAGAGCCACCTGATCATTGTTATTTGGCTTTATGTGGGCTTGGTGTCCACAAATGAATGGTTTCATCTCCTGCACTTAAACAGTAATGGGCTTTTCTGTGAGATTAAGTCGGCCATTCAGCCCATTGAGAGTATCCAATCCATTGGATCATAACAGAATTGTATCTAACTGGCTACAAAACTCTCTAAAACACTCTGTGTTTAGGGGGCACTGCAGCGAGTAGAGCTGCTGCTTCACAGTGCGGTGACCCAGGTTCAATTTTGAGCTCTAGAGCTGTTGGTGTGGAGTTTGCAATGTTCTCACTGTGATTGTGCAGGTTTCTTCTTTCTGCAGTTTCCTCCTACACCCTTAAAACCTTCGATTGGTGGGTTACTTAGCCGTTCTAAACTGCGTCTGGCACGCAGTTGAGTACTGAATCCGGAAGGAGTTGGTTGAAACGTGAGGAGGGTTAAAGGAGATCAGAGTAAGATTAATTCATAAGACATTGGACCAGAATTAGACCATTCGGCCAATCGAGTCTGCTCCGCTATTTCATCATGGCTGATTTATTATCACTCTTTACCCCATTCTTCTGCCTTCTCTCCGGAACCTCTGCTACCTTTCCTAAACAACAACCTATCAACCTCCTCTTTAAATATACGCAAACACTTGACTTCCACAGACAACTGTGGCAACGAACTCTGCAGATTCACCACCTCATCTCTGTTCTAAAGGGATTTTCTTATAGTCTGCGGGTGTGCCCTCTGATGCTAGATTCCCCCACTATAGTACACATTACCCCTGTATCTACGCCTTTCAATATTCAATTGCTTTCAATGAAATCTCCCCCTCGTTTTTCTAAACTCCAGCCAGTGTAGACCCAAATCCATCAAATTCTCCTCACGCGTTAATCCTTTCATTCCCGTAAAGCTCCTTTCGACCATCTCCTACGCCAGCACTTCATTTCTTAGATAAGGGGTCCAAAACTGCTCACGATACCCCAGGTGTGATCTGTCTTATAATGCCTCAAATTCGCGTAAGTGTATGTTTTGCTGGGCATGGACTTGATGGGCCGAATAACCTGCTTCTGCGCTGTATTATTGTGTAGTTCATTGTGGAAAGGCGCAGTATTTTTCTCTTGCAATAATGATTGCATCTACCCTTGAGGTCATTTGATAAAACGAGCATGCATCGCCCCAGAAGCTATTAACATAAGGTAGTACGTATTGCATAAATGAATGGGCAATTTGCACCTGGGTCCCGAAGCGTTCCCTTTGATCACCAGACTTCTTTGAAAACCAAGTCTAACGGGAAGGTAACTATAGCAGCCCCGCTCCGCTGCAAAGCATTTGCGAGGGCACTTCAGCATGCATAAGATGCAGATTGGTAGTAAGTTTGTGCAAACACGTGCAGTAGTCACCGAAGAATTCTGATTTCCTGGTTATGGATTGTATGTAGATAAGGCAGTGACGCAACTTGGGCGCGTCAGATCACCGCCAGACCTATTCTCAGTCAATGCAAACGTGCACGAAATGTAGCCTTTATAACAATTTCTCTCTCGACGACAGTTAAGCTTTTTTTTGAACAAAGAATTGGTAGGATAGTCTGTACCTCATTCATCAGTAGTGAGATGGTAAGTAGTACAGAGAACTGTTCACCGTGGATCAATTAATTTACTCCAAACTCAACCACCAGGACAAAGCAAGTGAGAGCGAGCAGCTTTTCAGCACCACGATATCGGGACAGCGACCTGAAGAGTAAGCGCCTGCCCGGCTTTACACAGAACATTGCTGCGGACGAGTTAAGGCATGAGA
This sequence comes from Mobula birostris, assembly GCF_030028105.1. NCBI lineage: Eukaryota > Metazoa > Chordata > Chondrichthyes > Myliobatiformes > Myliobatidae > Mobula > Mobula birostris. The sequence goes on from NC_092373.1 coordinate 13,673,065, forward strand.
ACGGGGGCGAGGTGTGCGGGACTGCTTTAATTTGAGAGATAATTGTTCCATTCCCAGGGGAACCATGTCTGATAGCCCCGTTACATGGCCCATGAACACAATCTACTCGGTCAGTGATGATCCCAGAACGGCTACTCCACCCGCGGAGAGACCGGCGAATCTCTTTGTCTTTTCCCTCACTCTCCTCTCCAGCCTCCTCATCCTCCCGGGCAGCGTCTACTCGCTCGTTTGCCTGCACAGGACGAAGAACAGGAATTCCCTCGTGATGATCGTGGCCTCGCTTTCCGCGGATGACCTCCTGTATGTGGTGGCGATGACCATATTTATGCCCCTTCAGTGGGCGAGTAAGGCGGTACTCACCTTCGCCTGCCCCGCAGCGGCCGTGCTCTACTTACTGCACGGGGTCTCCAGTGCTCTAAAGTCTTCACTGATTGTCACCTATAATTACTACACCACCAGCGGTTCCAGTCTTTGCAAAGGGAGACGGACTTGTATGTCCATGACATGGATCCTGGCGATTTGCTGGGGCTGTAGCCTGTTCGTGTGTCTGCTTCCAGTTTTGGGATGGGGTTCCTACGTTCCAACGCCATGGGGGTGCCTCGCCGACCACAGAAGCTCTTACGTTCCATTCCTCTTTGGTTTGTACTCCGTCTGCCTCGTTGTTCTCATTGGCTTCTCCGTCCCGCTCACCTACAAACTGCTTTGTTCCGATTGGCAACATCGCGGACCCTTCTCTCCCAATTATCACCAAGTGGCAGACGGCGCGACTCCGGCCAGCAAAGTCCCTGTCTTGGAGGATCCGGGGGACAGAACTTTGAGGACTGATGTAAACTGGAGCAACGACTTCCAGAGTCGCTCCGAGACCTCTCATTCACCGCAATGCCCGACCGGGGACTTCGGGTCGACTAACCGGGCGGTCGCCTTCGCTCAAAAGCGTTTTGCCTTGATTTTAGCCATGACAAGGATTGTACTATGGCTTCCTCTGATGGTACGTACGACACCTCTACTATCTATCTACTTAACCCTTTGCTTCCCGCCATGATTTTGGACGTGCATATATGCGATAGACTTAACTGAACAATTTGCTTACAAACCAGAAAAGCGATTGCACCGTAACCTGATTTCCCCACTAATAAGGATCAAGATATCCTACGGGAAAACCTCGTTGCTACTGCATTGCTGATGACTGAATACACCAAGCCGGCCGTTCAGACAGTCGCGCTGTGTATTCCCTGTGCAAGCCATGCACTCACAGACCGGACACTTCTTGCCTAAAGTGTATGGGAAACGTGCACTCGGAGTAAGCTGAGAACCCTTTCTCATCCAATGTTTAAAAACTGCAATTTCAGTGCAATGCAATAGTATCGTGTAGAAGTCTTAGGACATGACATCACAGAGACAGACCATTCGGCCCATCTAGCCAAGTCGAACTACTAATCTAGCTAGTCCCATCGACCTGCATAGCCCTCCATACCACTCCCATCCACAGCTCTCTTAAATGTTGAAATGGAACCACTTCCACTGGAGCTCGTTCCACACTCTCACCATCCTCTGAGTGAAGACGCTCCCCCTCATGCTTCCCTTTAGCATTTTGCCTTTCACCAATGACCTCTAGTTCTAGTCTCCCCCAACATCAGTGAAAAAGCCTACTTGCTTTTACACTATCTATTCACCTCATAATGTTGTATACCGCTATCAAATCTCCCCTCATCCTCTCACACTCCAGGGAAATAAAGTCCTGACCTATTCAATTTTTCCCTGTAATTCAGGTCCTCAAGTCCCGCTAACATACTTCAAATTTTCTCTGCACTCTTTCGATCTTATTGATATCTTTCACTCCGGCTCTGCTCTGTGAGTGGGCGGCATTTCCGCAGTCGTGCGTGTAAAAAACAAACACACTTAGAGACCAAAGGGGGAGAAAATCGCTCAGTTTGCCAAAAAAAAGGTTATGAGCAAAACGTTACGACACACAGCTCAGAACATCGCCATTGGTACCATTGCGTCTGTGCAGGCTCTTTGCTAAGTCTAGTGGTTGAGTTTCATTGCCTCGGCGCCTCCTCTTCGTCTTTCCCCCCACACCCACCTGACCCCACCAGTCGCCTCTATCTTGTACTCCTTTCCCTCTCCCCACCTTCTCAGGCTTGCATCTTCGCCCTTCCTTTCCAGTCCTGATGTAGGGTCTCGGTCCTAAACGTCAACTGTTTATTAATTTCCATTAATGCTGTCTGACCTATCGGTTTCCTCCAGCACTTTCTGTGTGTTGGTTTGGATGTCCAGCCACTGCGGAATCTCCTGTGCCTCCTCACATCACTTTTTTCCCCTCCTTTTTATGCACATACTGTACCTAATGCACTTGTGTAGGTTAGTGTCTACATCCACCACCCCCTCAACAGCACTTGCCTGCTGAGAACACCTACGACGTGGAACAGGGAGCAGTACAACGCAAGACCAGGCTCTTCTTCCCACGTTGCCAACATTTTGCCAGTTTAAGATACAGCTCATCTGCCCGTGAGTGGCCTATATCTCTCCACTTCCTCCGTGTTCAAGTGTCCACCAGCCATTCAAAAGGCTCTTGGGTAGATATATGGATAGGAGGCAGTTAATTGGCAAATGGGTCAAAGGGCTTCTTTCTATACTGTATGACTTTAAAAGTCACTATCCAGTTACACCATCTCCCCTGACAGCCCGTTCTATGCATCTACTGCTCTCTGTGTACTCTAAGTAAACCCAGCCCCAGATATCTTTAAGGTTCCTCCCATTGCATAATTGTTCATCCTCTAGTACTTGGCACCTCTATCCTGGGGAAAAGATTGAGACCATCTATCCTGGGTGGGCAACATGGTAGTGTAGGTGTTAGTGTAATGCTATTACAGCACCGGCAACCCGAGTTCCCTTCCCACCAAAGCCTATAAGGAGTTTGTATGGTCCCCCCTTGACTGCATGGGTTTCATCCGGGTGCTCCAGTTTCTTCACACATTCCAGAACATATTGTGTGAGTTAGCAGCTTAATTGGTCACATGGGTGTAATTGGGTGGTGTGAGTTCATTAGGCCAGAAGGATTATTACTATGCTGTATCTCCAAAAAAATAATCTATGCCTCTTATAACTCTATAGACTTCTAATATATTCTGCAACACTCCAGTGAAAGCAATCCAATTTTGTCCAACCTCTGCTTGTTGCTCATACCATCTAATCCAGGCAGCATCCTGGTGAACTTTTTCTGCACCCTCTCCAAAGGCTCGACCTCCTTCCTGTAGTTTGTGTGTACCTATACAAATGTCTTCCAACCATTGTCATTGTACCCAGCTCTACCGCTTCTTCCCACAGTACGTTTGTGTAGTGGTTAACACACTTGGATAGGAAGCAGAGGGCTGGAACATTGATCCAGTAACAAGAGTTTGCAGCTTTGGGGGATGATCAATGCTGGGATCAACTGATACACTGTGGTGGCTCTGTAGACGTAATACTATTACACCGCCAGTGACATGGGTTCAATTCCCAGTGGTGTCTGTAAGGCATATGTGTATTCTTCCCATCACCACATCAGATTCCTCACATATTCCAAAGACATAGCTTAGTAGGTTAATTGGTCAGATGGGCAGAGGCTTGTTAAGGGCAGAAGGTTTGTTACCATCCTGTTTCTTTTAATAATAATTATTAATATTCACCATCCTCCGGGTGGAAAACTTATCTCTCAGGCCTCCCTTTAAATTACAATGCTCTCACATTCAGCCTTCTTATGTTAGACTGCCCTACATTGGGACAAAGACTGACCATAGACCTTATCAGTGCCTCAGTGCCCCTCATAATTTTATAAATATCTGGGGGGTGGGGAGATAAAAGCCCCAGCCTATCCAACCTTTCCTTATAGCTCAAACCTTCCAGCTTTGACATCCTCCCTCACATCTGCACTCTACCCTATCATTGATCTACCTGTCAATTTATCGAGTTTTGGCATAACTTGCCTTTCTTTCTACTTAAAGCCTCAGGCTCCATTGGCTTTCTTTAGAAACCTCAGCAATTCATTTGTCTGGGTGAGAGTCCAGGTCTCTCTGTCACTGCATCCCTTGTAAAAATGAACCGGTGTGTTCATAAGTCACCCAGAGGAACTCAGTGGGTCAGCAGCAACAGTGTAGGGAAATGGATAGTCAATGTTCAGGTTGGGATCCTTCATCTGGCTGTGATGTCAACTGTCCATTTCCCTCCATAGATGCTGCCTGATCTGTTGAGTTCTTCCTGCATCTTGTGTGTTGCTCCAGATTCCAGCATCAACAACCCTTCATATCCAAAATATTTTTATCTGCTTACCTTTTCTTTCAGAAGACCATAACATATACGAGCAGAATTAGGCCATTCCATCATGGCTGATTTCTTATCCCTCTCAATCTCATTCTTGTGCCTTCTCCCCATAACCTTTGACACCCTTACTAATAAAGAACCTATCAACGCAACACACACAAAATGCTGTAGGAACTCAGCAGGCCAGGCAGCATCTATGGAAAAAAGTACAGTCGACATTTCAGACCGAGACCAATCGACAGAACCTCTCAACCTCCACTTTAAATATACTCAATGACTTGATCTCCACAGCCTTCTGAGAAAATGAATTCCACAGATCTACTACCTGCTGACTAAGGAAATTCCTCCTCATCTCTGTTCTAATGGTATGTCCTTCTGTACTAAAGGCTGTGCCATCTGGTCCCTAACTCCCCTACTGTAAGGAAACATCCTCTCCCTATCCTCTCTATCTACAGATAGGCCTTTCACTGTTTGATGGGATTCAATAAGGTTCCCCTCATTCTTCTAAACTCCAGCAAGTACCAGCACAGAGCCATTAAATCCTCCTCATACATTCATTCCTGGGATAATTCTTGTAAACCTCCTCTGGAAGTTCTTCAATAGCAGCACATCCTTTTTTAGATAAGGGGCCTAAAACTGCTCACAATACTCCAAGTGAGGGTTGACCAATGCTTGAGCATTACATATTTGTTTCATAGCAACTCTCTTTATAATTAGAAAAATTATTCTCCTCCCCTGAAAAAAGAGCACAAACTATAGTGAAAATTTTACTGGGTTTTGAAAAGTAAGTGATGTTTTCATCCTCATTAGCTTTGACGTGTGCTCTAATTTCAAGGATTAATGCTCCCTGTGGCTCAGCACGTGCTTGACTGTCCCCCTGTGTTCTACAGATACAATTGCTCGTCAATCATATCACCAAAGCCGAGAAGGTGTCCTTTGAGTCCCTGGGCTTCGTCCTGACCTTGCTAGCGGCTGCTATAACGCCACTGTTTGTTCTGTCTGAACGATGGATTCATCTGCCATGTGGATGCATTATCAACTGCAGAAACGCTGCGTATACATTTGCCTCAGAGCCAGCTAAAGGTACGGAGCATTAGATTAAATGAGTGATATGCTTCCAGCCAAGATGTGTCAAGGGACAAATGCTTGCTCTGGGGTCTGCAATTATAATAATGAGGCATTGCATTAGACATAACTATGAACCTCCCATACAAGTTACAAAAAATTCTCATTAATCTTCAGTTAATTAATCCAATGTAATTGCAACTGATTCCTGATACAACAGATAATTTCCATTTACAAAACACATTTAACAAAGGAGATGTTTATAAAAGAGGAAGCTGCATTTGAAGGTACAGCTGAGGAAGTAAATTCATCATTATGTGCTGTGTCGTATGAGATGAATAATCATGGTCCTATGATTATTCTTGGCAATTTTTTCTACACAAGTAGTTTGCCACTGCCTACATCTGGGCACTGGCTTTACAAGATAGGCGACCCTAGCTATTATCAATACTCTTCAGAGGTTGCCTGCCTGGTGTCAGTGATCACATAACTAGGACTTGTGATTTGCTCGTCCACCACGTGCTTCCATGACTTCGTCTGATCTTGATCGGGGGGGGGGGGGGCTAACTGGGTGCTACACCTTGCCCAAGGGTGACTTGCAGACCAGTAGAGGAAAGAAGTGCCTTCTACAGAGACATACCTTCACCCTGCCACCCAGAAGAATATTAAATTGGTTTACGATTATCATATGCACGGGTTCGGCACAACATTGTGGGATGACGGGCTTATTCCTGCGCTGTGCTGAACTGTGTTCTATGTACTGAGGTACAAAGTTTGTTTGCCTACCGTCCATACAGACCATTTCGTTCCGACAATGCATTGTTGTAAAACAATAGCAGAATGTAGCACAAAGTGTTGAAATTACAGAAAATATACTGTGCAGACAATGCAGTATGAAGTAGATTTATTATCAAAGTACATATTGTATACGTCACCATAAACTTCTCTGAGATTCATTTTCTTGTGCGCAATCACAGTAGATGCAAAAAAAAACAAAATAGAATCAATGAAAAACTACACACCGAGACTGACAAACAACCAATGTGCAAAAGAAGGCAAAATGTGCAAATACAGGAAAAAAACAAATCATAATGTTACGTAAGTAATAAATAATATTGAGAGCATGAGTTGTAGAGTCCTTGAAAGTGAGTCCAAAGTTTGTGGAATCAGTTCAGTGTTGCGGTGCGTAAAGTTATCCACGCCAGTTAGGATCCTGATAGTTGAAGGGTAATGGCTGTTCCTGAACATGGTGGTGTGGGACCTATGGATCCTATACTTCCTACCCGATAGCAACAGCGAGAGGAGAGGATGACTGAGATTGTGGGGCTCCCTGATGATAGTCAGGGCCACTAATGAGGTCAGGAGTCTGTTTTATCATAGTAGTAAACTGTTCAGTAGTCTTATAACAGCAGGATAGAAGCTGCCTTTGAGCCTGGTGGCATGTGTGTTCATGTTTTTATATTTTCTGACTGATGAGGGGAGGGGTGGGGGGCGTAGAGGGAACGTGCCAGGAGAGAGGGGTCTTTGATTACGCTGGCTGCTGGACCAAGACAGGATCCCTGGAGAGGAGGCTAGTTTCCATGATGCGCTGAACTTTATCCACAACTCTCTGCAGTAAGTGAGCCGTGAAGACAGGCTTTATCCTTTTAATTTAATACAGGCTCTTCGACTCAGGAACTGGAGAATTATCAGATCAATAATAGTTATTTATTAGATTGAAGCAAATTCAACATGTGAAATTGGTACCTGACATTTAATAGTAATAAATTCATTGACAATTTATGATCTATTCCCCCACTCAGGGTAATGTCAATGAATAAATGCAATTTGAATGTGGGTGAAACTTCTTTAACTGGAGATTAATTCAAATAAGGAAATCGCTGCCTGTGGAATCAGCTTGAGAGGAACAGTATACATGAAGCAACCACTTTATTAGATACCTCCCGTTCCTAATAAAATGGTCACTGAATGTATGTTCATGGTCTTCTGCTGCTGTAGCCCACCTTTTCCAAAGTTCAATGTGTTGTGCATTCAGAGATGCTCTTCTGTACACCACTGTTGTAAAGTGTGGTTGCTTATGTCACTACCTTCCTGTCAACTTGAACCAGTCTAGCCATTCTCATTGGACCTCTCTCATTAACAAGGCACTTTTGCCCCAGAACTGCTGCTCATTGGATTTTTTTTTGTTATTATTCGCAACATTCTCTGTAAACTTTAGGGACTGTTGTGCATGAAAATCCCAGGAGATCAGCAGTTTCTGAGATACTCAAACCACTTCGTCTGGTACCAACAATCATTAAACAGTCAAAATCACTTAGATCACATTTATTTCCCACTCTGCTGTTCAGTCTGAACAGCATAGTCATAGTCATACGTTATTGATCCCGGGGGAAATTGGTTTTCGTTACAGTTGCACCATAAATAATAAATAGTAATAAAACCATAAACAGTTAAATAGTAATATGTAAATTATGCCAGTAAATTATGAAATAAGTCCAGGACCAGCCTATTAGCTCAGGGTGTCTGACCCTCCAAGAGAGGAGTTGTAGAGTTTGATGGCCACAAACTGAGCAACTGAGCCTCTTGACCATGTCTGTGTGCTTTCATGCATTGAGTTGCTGCCTCATGATTGGCTGATTTGCATTAACAAGCAGGTGTACAGGTGTACCTAATAAAATAGCCACTGAGTTTAGGATAATTTCAGAGGAGCTCAATGGACAGAGGAGGGAGAGGAGAAAGGGATAAAAGAACAATGGATTATCAGATGAGATAATGAATGTTGCTATGAGTCTTATGTGTGATTCAAACACCATGATTGTTTGACAAGTGGCGCAGTTCTGTGGTGTACATTGTCTAAAATTCTATCTAATTAGCTTCCTACAGTTTCACATCAAGTTGAACCATTTATATTGCTCAATATTTATAGATAATTGAAGTTTATATGTAGATCTCTGAATACAGAGCTAATCAGTTTCCAGACCAATCACTGAGTATAGGAGTTGGGATATTATGTTTTGTTTGTATAAGTTGCTGGTGAGGATGATTTTGGAGTAACATTTTCAGATTTTGTCACACTGTTATAGGAAAGATGTGGTTAAACAGGAGAAAGTGCAAAAAGAAAAATTACAGGGATAGTGCCAGGACTAACGGGTCTCAATAGTGGGGAGATGGGTGTTCCCATTCAACCATCAGGCTCCTGAACCAGAGTGGATAACTTCACTCACTACAACACTGAACTGATGCCACAACTTATGGACTGACTTTCAAGGACTCTACAACTCACGTTCTCACCATTTATTGTTTATTTATTTACTATTACTATTTGCTTTTTTTCTTTATATTTGCACAATCTGTTGTCCTTTGCACATTGGTTGTTTGTCTGTTTCTGTTCGTATGCAGTTTTTCATTGTATTTCTTTGTGTTTACTGGGAATGCTTACAAGAAATTGAATCTCAGCGTGGTATATGATAGATATGTTCATTTGTTTGTTATGTGCCATGTTGTTTGATGGCCTGTCCATGACCACGATTGTTCTTGGCAAACTTCTCTACAGAAGTAGCTTGCCTTTGCCTTCTTCTGGGCAGTGTCTTTAAAGGAAGGGTGGCCCCAGTCATTATCAATTCTTTCCAGAGGTTGTCTGCCTGGCATCAGTGGTCACAGATCCAGGTCTGTGATGTGCACTGGCTGCTCATACAACCATCCACCACCTGCTCTCATGGCTTCATGTGATCCTGATTGAAGGGCTAAGCGGGTGCTACACCTTGCCCAAGGGTAGCATGCAGGCTAGTAGAGAAAAGGAAAGAGATGTATCTCCACTCCACCACCAAGATATATATGCACTTTGATAATAAATTTAGTTTGAACTTTGAATGAAGTGTGATCACATAGAAATATTTTGAGATGCATAGATGCATCCCCCAGTGAGTCCTAAACCAGGGGTCACAGGTATGGTGTGAGAGGGGAAAGATTTAAAAAGGACCAAGAGGTAACATTTTCACATAGAAGATGATGAGTATGTGGAGTGAGCTGCCAGAGGAGGTGGCTGAAGCAGAAATAATAGTATCATTTAAGAAGCACTTGGATTGGTACATGGGGACTGGAAGGATCTGGGCTAAAACAGGAAATAGGGTCTATCTGGATGGACAAAGGTCATCATGGATTCGATGGGCCAATTGGCTTGTATCCATGCTGTAATGCTCAAAGATTCTACAAGTGATGATAAAGCATATGAGCTGAGTGTAGGATTTGTACTTGGTGCATTCGCCCAAAGTCTCACACCTCCAGGTTCAGGAGCAGCCACTTCCCCACAGCCATCAGCTGAACATAGAAACACAGCAACATAAAAAACCCACAACACAATATTGGCCCTTCGGCCCACAAAGTTGTGCCGAACATGTCCATACCTTAGAAATTACTAGGGTTACCCATAGCCCTCTAGTTTTCTAAGCTCCACGTACCTATCTAAAAGTCTCTTAAAACACCCCATTGTATCCACCTCCACCACCGTTGCTGGCAGCCCATTCCACGCACTCAGCGGTCTCTGCATAAAAAACTTACCCCTGATATCTCCTCTGTACTTACTTCCAAGCATCTTAAACCTGTGCCCTCTAGTGGCAGTCATTTCAGCCCTGGGAAAAAGCCTCTGACTATCCACATGATCAATGCCTCTCATCATCTTATACACCTCTATCAGGTCACCTCTCATCCTCTGTCACTCCAAGGAGAAAAGGCCAAGTTCACCCATCCTGTTTTCATAAGACATGCTCCCCAATCCAGGCAACATCCTTGTAATTCTCCTCTGCACCCTTTCTATGGTTTCCAGATCCTTCCCGTAGTGAGGCGACCAGAATTGAGCACAGTACTCCAAGTGGGGTCTGACCAGGGTCCTATATAGCTGCAACATTACCTCTCGGCTCCTAAATTCAATTCCATGATTGATGAGGGCCAATATACCGTATGCCTTCTTAACCACAGAGTCAACCTACGCAGCTGCTTTGAGTGTCCTATGAACTCGGACCCCAAGATCCCTCTGATCCTTCACACTGCCAAGAATCTTACCATTAATACTATATTCTGACATCATATTTGAGCTTCTTAAAGATTAGGTGATCCTTTTTTGACACATGGACAGTGAGACATCAAAACATACGGTGAAGTGTATTGTTTGTGTCTAGGGACAACACAGTCTGAAGATGTGTCACAAGTATTGCCACGCTTCTGGTGCCAACATAGCATGCCAACAACTTACTAACTCTAACTCTGTATGCCTTTGGACTGTGGGAGGAAACCAGAGCACCTGGAGGAAACCCACATGTTCATGGGGGAGAACATAAAAACTCCTTATAGACAGCGGTGGTAATTGAACCTGGGTCGCTGGCATGGTAACGTGTTCTGCTAACCATTACACTAATGTGCCACCCTGCACAACCTTGTCCATCTTCAGCTACAACACACAAAGAGTGCAGCACTCTTGCACTGATTTGGACTTGTCTCTGACTGTTTTACTTTTCAGTCTTTATTTGCTTCACTGTCCAGTGTAGTTTATGTATAATTTATGCCCTGTGTAGTGGCTGAATCAAAGTGCCTGTGGTTCTGCTTGCAAACAAGTTTTTCATTGTATGTATCTGCAACCTCACTGCACTTGTGCACACGACAACAAATCTGAGTCGACAATCAAAGAAATCACTTCATTCCATTGTGCATGCATATTCCATCTCTTCAATTTATTTTCTCCTTGTATATCACATGACTTGAGCTGCCAGCCTAACCTCTTGCGTGGGCAGCAACCTTAAGAGCTTCTATATAGCTGTTGTTGTCTTTTGAAAATATGTTCGTACCTTGTTCTCACTCAACCTTCCACTCCCCGGCTCCCTATTCACAGTGCTCCTTGTCCTTGTACTATGGAGAGAGCATGCTGTCTGGTTCCATCACTGTCTGGTATGGAGGTGGTAGTGCACAGGACTGGAAAATGCTGCAGACGATTGTAGACTCAACCAGCTCCATCACAGGCACAACCCTCCCCACCATTGAGGGCATCTTCGAAAGGCGGTGCCTCAAGAAGGCAGCATCTGTCCTTAAGGACCCTCACTGTTTAGGACATGACCTCTTCTCATTACTACCTTCGGGGAGGAGGTACAGGAGCTTGAAGATACACACCCAATATTTTAGGAACAGCTTCTTCCCCTCTGCTATCAGATTTCTCAACGACCCATGACCACGTCAGCACTAATTCACTTATTGATCATAAATAGGAGATTACGCAAATCAGGAGCAGCTACCCAGACCTGAAGAAGGGTCCTGGCATGAAACACCAACTGTTTGTTCCTTTCACTAATGCTGCCTGACCCGCTGAGTTCCACTAGCATTTCGTGTTACTCACTTTTCTCCCTCCGTTTTGCATAACTTATTTAATTTGTATTTCTTATTGTAACTTAAAGTGTTTTTTTATGTCTTGCAATATACTTCGGCCATGAAGCAACAATCTTCATGCCACACTTCAGTGATAACAAACCTGATTCTGGTCTTCTATCCCGTCTCAGACAGAGCCTGTTAACTCTGTCACATTCTGCTGCAATGTAACTTAATATTGGGATTTCATGTATTTCTTTCTCGGGAAAAAGGACAGACTTGTGATGAGGTTAAAGAGTTTAAGAAAGAATATTCGTAGTACAATGGATTGTGATATATTGATGCAATTACTAAGGAGGCATGTCAACAGCCATATATTTTTTGCACTGATCAACAGAAAAAGACTTTCATGCCAAAGTGAAAACAGAACTCTACAAAGTGATCTAACTTAATTACAAATAGAAAACACAACATAATTGGTTGCAAAAGTATTCACCGCCCCCCCCCGCCCCAGTAATATGGCACACCAAATCATCACTGGTTCAGCCAATTGGTTTTAGAAGTCACATAATTAGTTAAATGGGGATCTGTTTTTGGAGACCTGTGTGCAGTCAAGGTGCTTTGATTGATTGTAGTAAAAATACTCCTGTATCTGGAAGGTCCAACTGCTGGTGAGTCGGTATCCTGGCAAAAACTACACCATGAAGGCAAAAGACCAACTGTTGCCCGGGTGCTTCACCAGTTGCAGCTTTGTGGGAGAGTGGGGAAGAGAAAGCCACTGGTGAAAAAACTCACATGAAATTTTGGCTAGAGTTTGCGATAAGAAATGTGGGAGACTCTGAAGTCAGGCGGAAGAAGGTTCTATGATCTAATTAAACCAAAATTGAGCTTTTAAACCAGCTGACTAAACGCTATTTTTGGCATAAGTCAAATATACCGCACATCATCAAAAACACACCATACCTACTGTGAAGCATGGTGGTGGCTGCATCTTGCTGTGGGGGATGCCTCACTGCAGCAGACCTTTGACAAGGTGCCACACATGAGGCTTCTTAACAAGTAAGATCCTATGGTATTGCAGGAAAGATACTAGCATGAATAAGGCAGTGGCTGAATGACAGGAGGCCAAGAGTAGGTAAGGGGGCCTTTTTTTGTTGTCTGCCAGTGATTAGTGGTGTTCCACAGGGGTCTGCGTTGGGATTGCTTCTTTGTACATTATATGTCAATGACTTGTACGAAGGAATTGATGTGTTTGTGGACAGGTTTGCAGACGAAACAAGGGGTGTTGAGGAAGGATATGCTGGTATAAGACCATAAAACATAGGAGCAGAATTTGGCCATTTGACCCGTCAAGTGTGCTCCACCATTCAATCATGGCTGATACTTTTTTTCCTCTCTCTTCTGTCCCACTCCCTGGCCTTCTTCCTGTAACCTTTGAGGTGCCACGGGAGGGGTGTGGGATAGGTGGTAGAAAAAGAATGCCAGGGGTGGGGTGTGGCGCTGGTGCAGACACACACGGCCCCGAGACACCAGGCAAGGTCATTTGATCTCAAACTCTTGGTATATTGATCATCACAGAACTTCTTTCTGGTGCTTCTCACTCCCTCCTGTCTTCCCAACCATTCCCCTCTCCCAGTCCCTGTCCCAATAGAGACCTATTTGTTTTGTTTTTTGCAGGACAGTACATTGCAGCACATAAAACCGCTACAGTATTGTGTAAATGTCTTGGACACCCTAGCTATATATATGTCCACAGTACAATATATTAACGTCGTATTTTAATTTATAGTATTTTATGTATTACACAGCACTGCTTCTACAGAACAAATTTCATGATATATATTTCTAAATGTAATTTATAGTAGTGTTTAATGTATTGCACTGTACTGCCATATAAAACAGAATTCACGACATAAACCAGTGATAATAAACCCGATTCTGATTCGAATAGAGAGGCTATGGAGAAACTTACAAGCAGGGAACATGCTTTATAATTAAGTTTGCTGGATTCCTGTGTCTTGCTGTGTGACGTGGCAGAAGAGTTTTCTTTCCCTTACCTTCTGGATACTATTAGATGTGCAAATGTTGATGAGACACTGAGGTGTTTGGGACCTAAATGAACAATGGGTCAATGATCAAACTTCTGGACCTAAGGACTGGGAAAGAAAGAAAATATGTAGCATGGTGAATTCAACAGCCTGGTAGTGTGATGCTTTACACCGCTAGTTGTAAGATTGGGGTCAATACCCACCTCTGTCTGTAAGGAGCTGGTATACATCAGTGTTCTGATGTACCCAGACAGCATGGCAGCATATTGGTCAGAGCAATGCTTTACAGCGACAGCGATCACTGATCTGATGTCAGTTCTGCCGCTGCTGTAAGGAGTTTGTACGTTCTCTCTGTGACCACGTGGGTTTCCTCCGTGTTCTCCACTGTCCTCCCACATTCCAAAGACGTACCGGTTAGAGTTACTGAGCTGTAGGCTTGCTACATAGGTGCCTGAAATTTGGTGACATTTGTGGGCTGCCCCCAGAACCCTCACTGATTTTATTTGATGGAAATGAGGCATTTCATGGTATATTTCAAAACTTTCAAAGGTACATTTAATGTCAGAGAAATGTATACAATATACATCCTGAAATGCTCTTTCTTCGCAGCCATCCACGAAAACAGAGGAGTGCCCCAAAGAATAGACGACAGTTAAATATTGAAACCACAAAGTTCCCCACCAGCTCCCCTCCCTCCTGCACGTAAGCGGCAGCAAGCAACAATCCCCCTCCCCCCCACCGGCAGAAAAAGCATCGGCACCCGCCACCGAGCGCTCAAGTGTGAGCAAGGTGACAGCAAAGACACAGACTTGCAGTGCTCCAAAGATTACATTGTTCACTCGGCGTTCGACATACCACAGGCTCTCTCTTTCTCCCTAGTTTTGAAGTACATCTGACAAATAAAACTAATTTTTATTTTTAATGGCAAGTCAAGTACGATAGGAGAAAGAAACCATGAAAAATGAGCTGGGATTTAGAGAAGCAGAACTCAGGTGCTAAATTAAAAAATAAATTTGATGTTTTTTTAAAATTTCTACAATTTGATGCCTGAAAGAAAGAGACCACCTTAATAATGGACTCCAACATCTTCCCAACCACTGAAATCAGGCTAACTAGCCTAAATTGCCTTTCTTCTGTCTCACTCTCTTTTTAAAGTTTGGAGTGACATTGCAATCTTCCAGAAACTAGTGATTCTTGAAAGATCATTACTAATGCCTCCATAATCTCTTTCAGAACCCTGGGGTGTAGTCCATCTGGTCCAGGTGACGTCAGACCTTTCAGGTTCTCAAGCAGCTACTTCTTCATAACAACAACTACACTCACTCCCGCTGTACGACACTCTTAAATTTCTGGCATACTGAGAGTGTCTTCTGCAGTGAAGGTTGATGCAAAATACTTATTCAGTTAGTTAGGGAGAAAGCAGGGGAATGCGATTAATAAATTAGCCATGATGGAATGGCAGAGCAGATTCGATGCTCCTGTGTCCTATGGTCTTGTGAGGTTAAGTGTACACAGTACTGACAGTAACATTCAATATTCTAATAACAGTGGAATAGAAGACGTACTTGAGCCTGGTGGTGTGTGCTTTCAAGCCTTTGTGTCTTCTTCCCAATGTGCAATTCATGCTCTTCTCCTCTGTCTGTGGCATAGCGACAGGGAAAGGCAAATAATTCTACTATTAAATGGTCTGAAATTGGGACTCAGAGAGACAGATGCCATCCAGATTTAGGTTTATTATCACTGACATACACTTTATTAGGTACACCTGCACACCTGCTCATTAATACAAACATGTAATCAGCCAATAAGGTAACAGCAACTCAATCCATAAAAGCATGCGGGCATGGTCAAGAGCTTCAGTCGTTGTTCAGACCAAATGTCAGAATAGGGGAGGAATGTGATCCAAGTGACTTTGAGTGTGGAATGGTTGCTGGTGCCAGATGGGGTGGTTTGAGTATCTCAGAAACTGCTGATCTCTTGGGATCTTCACTGGCAACTTTACAGAGAATGGTGCGAGAAACAAAAAGCATCCAGTGAGCAGCAGTTCTGTGGGTGAAAATGCCTTGTTAATGAGAGAGGTCAGAGGAGAATGGCCAGACCTGTTCAAGCTGACAGGAAGGCAACAGTAACTCAAATAACCATGCATTGCAACAGTAGCGTGCAGAAGAATATCTCTGAATGTAGGACACATCTAACCTTGAAGCTGATGGGTTACAGCAGCAGGTGACCATGAACGTACACTCAGTGGCCACTTTATTAGGTACAGGGGGTATGTAATAAAGCGGCCACTGAGTGTAAATTGTAAATAATGTTGTTTTGAGGCAGTTGTGCAGTGCAAAGCATAAAATTACTATAAGCTACAAAATAAATTAATAGTATAAAAGATGAATAACGAGGTAATGGTCATGGGTCTGTACTGGGCAGTACTATTTTATGTTTTAATGAGTGCATAATATTGAGGCAGTGTTTATGGTTTCATACACCATGCAGAAATCTGATGACAGAGGGAAATCTGTTCTTAAAATGCTGAGTGTGGGTCTTTGGATTCCATATCTTCTCCTGATGACAGTAACGTGAAGAGAGCATTTCCATTAATCTAACAGTGAAGTTATTCAGATCCAAAAGCAGTGCCTTGATTTCTGCAGTTTTCATGCATCAGCCCTCCCGTAAAGTTGTTGCTTTACTGTACCGGTTTTGTCTTTGCAAAGCTATTCTGCTTGTTTCTCTTTAGACAATGATACACACTCATCTTTCCACTTAAAAACAGCACAGTGAACATCAGCTGCTCAGTTACCCCTCCCTAGACTTCAAAGTTCAAAATATATTTATTGTCATCATATATCAGCCTGAGATTTACTTGCCAGCATTCACAATAGAACAAAGAAATGCAAGAGAATCAATGAAAAACTACCCATGAAGACTGACAAATAGCCAATGTGCAAAAGAAGGTAAACTGTGCAAGAAAATTAAAAAATCAATAAATAATGCAAGCAGGTGGGGTTGGCTGAGGCCAGAACTAGGTTAAGGGTGAAAGGTGAAATGTTTGAGGGGAACATGAGGAAGAACTTATTCACTCAAGAGGGTGGCGTGAATGTGGAACAAGCTGCCAACCTTGGAAGCGGTGGATGCAAGTTTGATTGCAGTATTTAAGAGAAATTTAGATAAGTACTTGGGAGGGAGGGGTATGGAGGACTACAGCTTGCGTGCAAGTTGATGGAACTAGGCAGAATAATAGTTCTTCATGAACTAGAAGGGCTGAAGGGCCTTTTTCTATGTTGTAGTGTTCTATAACACTACAGGAGTACTGTGGGCAGTTTTAGTCTCCTTATTTAAGAAAGGATGTGCTGACGTTGGAGAGGGTACAGAGAAGATTCACTAGAATGATTCCAGGAATGAGAGGGTTAACATATGAGGGACGTTTGTCCGCTCTTGGTCTGTATTCCTTGGAGTTTAGAAGAATGAGGGGAGACCTCATAGAAACATTTCGAATGTTGAAAGGCATGGACAGAGTGGACGTGGCAAAGTTGTTTCCCATGATGGGGGAGTCTAGTACGAGAGGGCATGACTTAAGGATTGAAGGGCGCCCATTCAGAACAGAGATGCGAAGAAATTGTTTTAGTCAGATGGTGGTGAATCTATGGAATTTGTTGCCACGGGCGGCAGTGGAGGCCTAGTCATTGGGTGTATTTAAGGCAGAGATTGATAGGTATCTGAGTAGCCAGGGCATCAAAGGTTATAGTGAGAAGGTGGGGGAGTGGGACTAAATGGGAGAATGGATCAGCTCATGATAAAATGGCAGAGCAGACTCGATGGGCCGAATGGCCAAATTCTACTCCTTTGTCTTATGGTCTTATAACTATATAAATCTAAGTAAATTAATAATACTGATAACATGAGTTGTAGTGCTCTTGAAAGTGAATCCACAGGTTGTGGAATCCGTTCGGAGTTGAGGTGAGTGAAATTATCCGCAATTGTTCAGGAGCCTGATAGTTGGAGGGTAGTGACTGTTCCTGAGCCTGGTGGTGTGGGACCCGAGGCTCCTATACCTCCTTCCTGAAGGCAGCAGTGAGAAAAGAGCATGGTTTGGATGGTCAGGGTCGTTGATGATGGATGTTGCTTTCCTGTTGAAATGTTCCTTGTCTGTGATGACTGGGCAGTCTCCACCACTTTTTGTAAACTTTTTCATTCTTGGGCGTTGTTGTTTCCATACCAGACTGTGATGTAACCAGTTAGGATACCCTTCCACACCCTATGAAGATCAAAGGTTATCATCACTATTCAGAAGACCCAATCTTCGGGAAGTCAAACGCAAAGTCAAAAGTCTAAATCAAAGTACATGTGAGCGATGTGTTCAGCCAACAATATGAACTTGTATTTACTTGCAATATGATCGTGGATTCACTTACTAGTAATCCAAACCAAGATGGGCTATAGTAATTATTTTACTCCATGGCTAAGACAAGTTAGGAAATAATTTGCTGCCTCAAATCATTAAAGCTGATTAATGATTTTTAATCAGTTTCTGAAATGAAGAACTGGATGCAAATGTACTGGAGAGTCCACCCTTATATGGTAAGTCAACAGATTCCGATAATTATACTGCGTCAGAATAGATTACACAGATAATAATGTTATATCTCAGATGTAAAGGCCATCACATGTAAATCCATTTACCTAAAAGCCCAATAGAGTTGTGTACAATTTGCTTTGAAGTGAACGCATTATCAAAAGAGAATGACTTTCACAAGAAATACTGTATTATCAGCAGTAAGGCTGACTCAGTAACAAACAAACATTAAGCTCATCACTGGGAAATGAAATATCTGTCTTGTAAGAGCAAATTTTCTTTTCCATTTACTGTCCTTGTAAATTATTCTGAATTGAAATGAAAATACATAAAAGTTTTTATATTTTTGAAAAAGTAGAGATTCCTTCAGGAATCTTCCAGACATCTACCTGAGTAAATTAAGTGCTTGAAATAGAATCAATCCAACATTAGGAAGATTAAAGATTAGCTTTTTATTTTTCACATGTATATTCAAACATTGAAACACACAGTGAAAGCTGTCATTTTATGTCAATGACCAACACAGTCCAAGGAATTAGAGATTGGTCGGTATGACATTGTGGGCATTACGGAGTCATGGCTGAAAGAGGGTCATAGTTGGGAGTGTAACATCAAAGGATATATTTTGAATTGAAAGGAAAGGTGGGAAGGCATAGGCGGTGGTGTGGTTCTATCGGTAAGAGACAGAATTACATCTTCAGAAAGAGGTGACATCGGGTCAGAGAATGTTGAAACGTTGTGGGTGGAGTTAAGAAAATGCAAGGGTAAAAAAACCATTATGGGAATCATATAATAGCCTCCGAATAGCAGCCAAGGTGTGGGGTTGAGATTGCAAGGAGAGCTGGATAGGACGTGTAATAAGGGAAGTGTCACAGTTGTAATGGTGGACTTCAATATGCAAGTGGGTTGGGAAAATTAGGTTGGTGTCAGATTGCAAGAGAAGGAATTTGTTGAATGCTGATGAGATGGCTTTTTACTCCCAGAGCCATGTGTTAGTTAAGGATGATAGTGTAGGTGAATGAGTGGCTGAGAAAGTGGTGCAGGGGGCAGGGTTTCAGATATAAATATCACTGGGATCTCTTCTGGGGAAGACATGACCCGTACAAAAACGGTTCTTGTACAACAAGAACCTGAGCAGGACCAATATCCTTGTCAGCAGAATTGTTCGATTTGTTGGGGGAGAGATTAAACTAAATTGTCAGGGGGATGGGAACTGGAGTGATAGGGCTGAGGATGGGCAGTTGGTATCTCAGGTGGTGACGAGAGGGCGTACAGACGTGAGATATGCCAAGTAGTCAAGTGGTGCTGCAGCAACAACCTGGCATTCAACATCAGTAATACGAAAGAGCTGATTGGAACTTTAGGAAGGGTAAGACCGGCTGGTGGCGCAGTGACATCGGCACCAGACTCCAGAGCGAAGGTTCCTGAGTTTGAACCCAGTCGGGCCGCTCCCGGGCACGCTTTCCATCCGTGCCAGGTTGAGTGTCGAGCTCGCTACTTGGCCTCGTAAAAAAAAACTGCGCTGTGAGAAGGACGTGGGGGACCACTCACAGAATCTTTTCTCCAAGACAACCACTTGAAAAGTGGTCGCCGAGGCTCTGGCAGAGTAGGGCACACACAAACAAACAAAGGAGCACATACCAATCCTCACAGAGGGATCAGAAGTGGAGAGAGTGAACAGTTTCAAGTTCCTAGGTGTCAAGACCTCTGAGGATCTAAACTGGTCCCAACATACCGATGCAGTTATAAAGAAGGCAAGACAATGGCTATACTTCAATAGGAGTTTGAAGAGATCTGGCATGTCAACAAATACACTCAAAAACTTCTATAGATGTACTGTAGCGAGCATTCTGACAGGCTGCATCACTGTCTGGTATGGAGGGGCTACTGCACAGGACCAAAAGAAGCTGCAGAAGGTTGTAAATCTAGTCAGCTCCATCTTGGGAAACCAGCCTACAAAGTACCCAGGGCATCTTCAAGGAGCGGTGTCTCAGAAAGGCAGCGTCCATTATTAAGGACCTCCAGCATCCAGGGCATGCCCTTTCCTCACTGTTACCATCAGGTAGGAGGTACAGAAGCCTGAAGGCACACACTCAGCAATTCAGGAACAGCTTCTTCCCCTCTGTCATCCGATTCCTAAATGGACATTGAATCCTTGGACACTACCTCACTTTTTTAAACATACAGTATTTCTGTTTTATTGCACATTTTGTAATCTATTCAATATATGTATACTGTAATTGATTTATTTATTTATTATTATTTGTTTGCTAGATTATGTATTGCATTGAACTGCTGCTGCTAAGTTAACAAATTTCATGTCGCATGCCGGTGATAATAATCCTGATTCTGATAGATGTAGTGTGTAGTGAGACTGTAGGGAGAAGGACAGGCAGATCATGGGGGAAAATTGCAGTCAGTGGAATGAGCTGGAGTGTAACATGGGGGAAAATTGAAAAGGGTGATGAATACAGGACTGAAGATGTTACATTTGAATGCACACAGTATACAGAATAATGTAGATGATTTTGAAGTGGAGTTGGAGATTTTCAGGTATGAATTTGTGGGCATCACTGGGTCATGGCTAAAAGAAGATCCTAGTTCAGAGCTAAATGACCTGGGTGTGGGGATAGAAAGGTGGGTTGGCAAGTTTGCAGATGACACAAAGTTTGGTGGTGTTGTAGATAGTGTACAGGATTGTTGAAGATTGCAGAGAGACATTGATAGGATGCAGAAGTGGGCTGAGAAGTGGCAGATGGAGTTCGACCCAGAGAAGTGTGAGGTGACACACATCAAAGTTGCTGGTGAACGCAGCAGGCCAGGCAGCATCTCTAGGAAGAGGTGCAGTCGACGTTTCAGGCCGAGACCCTTCGTCAGGACTAACTGAAGGAAGAGTGAGTAAGAGATTTGAAAGTTGGAGGGGAAGGGGGAGATCCAAAATTATAGGAGAAGACAGGAGGGGGAGGGATGGAGCCAAGAGCTGGACAGGTGATTGGCAAAAGGGATACGAGAGGAGCATGGGACAGGAGGTCCGGGAAGAAAGGCGGGGGTGGGGTGGACCCAGAGGATGGGCAAGAGGTATATTCAGAGGGACAGAGGGAGAAAAAGGAGAGTGAGAGAAAGAATGTGTGTATAAAAATAAGTAACAGATGGGGTACGAGGGGGAGGTGGGGCATTAGCGGAAGTTAGAGAAGTTGAGGTTCATGCCATCAGGTTGGAGGCTACCCAGACGGAATATAAGGTGTTGTTCCTCCAACCTGAGTGTGGTTTCATCTTTACAGTAGAGGAGGCCGTGGATAGACATGTCAGAATGGGAATGGGATGTGGAATTAAAATGTGTGGCCACTGGGAGATCCTGCTTTCTTGGCGGACAGAGCGTAGGTGTTCAGCAAAGCGGTCTCCCAGTCTGCGTCGGGTCTCACCAATATATAAAGTGAGGGTTTTAGAAGTTACATGTCAATGATTTGGACGACAGAGCTGATGGTTTTATGGTGAAGTTCACCAACAATATAAAGATAGTCAGGTAGCGTTGTGGAAGCAGGAAGCCTACAGAAAGACTTGATCTGATTAGCAGAATGGGCAAAGATGCGGCCAGTGGAAAATAGTGTAGGGAAGTGTATGGTCATGCACTTTGGTAGAAGGAATAAAGTCATAGACTATTTTCTAAACAGAGAAAAAATACAAAAAGCAGAGGAAAAGAGACTTGGGAGTCCCTGTGCAGGATTCCTTAAAGGTTAACTTGCAGTTGAGTCAGTGGTAAGAAAGGCAAATGCAATGTTTTCATTTATTTTGAGAGGTCTAGAAAATAAAAACAAGGATATGATGCTAAGGCTTTATAAGGCATTAGTCAGACCACAGTTGGAGTATTGTGGGCAATTTTGGGCCCCTTTTCTAAGAAAAGTTGTGCTAGCATTGGAGACAATCCAGAGGAGGTTCACTCAAGTGACTCTGGGAAAGAAAAGGTTAAAATATGAAGCACATTTGATGGCTCTAGGCCTTTAGTTGCTGGAGTTTAAATGAATGAAATGGGTTCTCATTGAAGCCTATTGAATATTGAAATGCCTAGACAGGGTGGATGCGGAGAGGATGTTTCCTATAGTGGGTGAGCCTAGGACCAGAGGGTACATCCTCAGAATAGAGGGATGTCCATTTAGAACAGAGATGGGAAACAATTTCTTTAGGTAGAAGGTAGTGAATTGTGAAAATTGCCACAGACAGCTGCTGAGGCCAAATTATTGGGTTTATTTAAAGCAGAGGTTGATAGTTTCTGTGTTAGTCAGGGCCTCAGAGGTTATGGGAAAAAGGGCAAGAGAATGGTGTTGAGAGGGATAATAAATCAGCATTAATGGAATGGTGGAACAGAGTTGATGCGCCAGCTGGCCTAATTCTGCTCCTATCTCTCATGGTCTTATTAAAAGGCCTGGATAGAGTGGATGTGGAGAGGATGTCTCCTATAGTGAAAGAGTCTAAAACTGGAGGGTACAGCCTCAGAACAGAAGGACACCCCTTTAGAACAGACAAGAAGCAACTTCTTTATCCAGAAGGTGGTGTATCTGTGGGATTAATTGCTACAGATGGCTGCGGAGGCCAGATCATTGAGTATATATAAATCAGAGGTTGGCAGGTTCTTGATAAGGCAGTGTGTCAAAGTTTATGGGGAGAAGGCAGGAGAATGGTGTTGAGAGGGATAATAAATCAGCCATGATGGAGTGGCAGAGCAGAGCACATTTGGTGGCTCTGGCCCTTTACCAGCTGTCATTCAAATAACTCCTCCTTCCTCTCTCTCTGTATGAAATACCAGCAGGCGATGTCCTTGTGGAAAGTATAAACAACCCGTGAGCAGTCTTCGTCTCTCTCTCTCTCTCTTTTGGCCTAACTCTGCTCCTAAGTCTTATAGTTTTATGGCCTTATGGATGCTCCAGTTTCCTCCCACACTCCAAAGACATACGGGGTTAGTATGTCATTTGATCACCTGGAAGTAATTGAGTGGCGTGGGCCTGATACTGTGCTGTGTCTCTAAATAAATTAAAAATAAAATGATAATACAGCATAAAGTGTAAAAAGCTACCAAAACAGTGCAGTGCAACGAGGTAGACGCAGAGGCCAAGAGTCCACCTTATCGTATAAGCTGTCCTTCCAAAAGTCTGATAACGGTGAGATACGAGTTGTCCTTGAGCCTGGTGGTACGTGCTTTCAGGATTTTGTATCCTGCCTGGTGTGGGTTCTTTGATTATGCTGGCTGCTTTACCAAGGCAGTGAGAAGAATAGACAGACATCACCAAGGAATTTCTGTATTAGGGAGGAGAAGATGGCGGCGTGACGCAGCGTGCGCGGCCGCTCTGAAATGATATCATATTTGTTAAGTAGCGGCCGTGCACAATCCTGATTTGATGGAGATAGACGTGAGAAGCACAGAGGAACATCTGGAGAAACTTCTGAAATGCCTGCTTTGCTGCCACTGCTACTGTGTGATCAAGAATCTCCGGAGGGGAAGGCCCAAAATCTTCGGCTTTGCCGATCGCCTGTTGCCGGGGCCGGGGTTGAAGCGCTCGGAAGAGATGGTGCTCAGTGCTCGGTGTCAGACAGCTGGTCAAAGGCTCGGAGTTTTCGGATGGACTCAAGAGTCGGCTGTGGTCGGGTGCTTCCGGGATGCCGCATCGGCAAGTTTGTGGTGCTGGAAGCTCATGGCAGGGAGAGTTTCTCTCTTCTACCGACTGCGTGAGATGATAGGACTTTTGAGAGACATTGCGACTTTTTTTTACCGTGCCCATGGTCTGTTCTTCATCAAATTACAGTATTGCTTTGCACCTTTGTAACTATATGTTATAATTATGTGGCTTTTGTCAGTTTTTTTAGTCTTGGTTTGTCTTGTGTTTCTGTGATATCTTTCTGGAGGAACATTGTATCATGTCTTAATGCATGCATTACTAAATGACAATAAAAGAGGACTGTGTGCCCTCATAATCTAATCTAATCTAATCTAAATAGTTAAATTAAAATAAGTAATGCAAAAAAAGGCAAGTAAAAAAGTAGAGAGGTATTGCTCATGGGTTCAATGTCCATTTAGAAATTGGATGGTAGAGGAGAGGAAGCTTTTCCTGAATTGCTGAGTGTGTGCCTTCAGGCTTCTGTACCTCCTTCCCAATGGTAACAGTGAGAAAAGGGCATGTCCTGGGAGGTGGGGGCCTTAATGATGGATGCTGCCTTCATAAGGCAGCACTTCTTGAAGATATCTTGGACACTACAGAGGCTAGTACCCATGATGACACTGACTAATCTTACAAAGTCTCTAATATATCAGCCTGTACCACCATTCTTGACAGCACATCCCATACACCCAATACTCTGCGTAAAAAAAAGCTACAGTACTGTGCAAATGTCTCTGGCATATCTAAGTATGAAGCTAGTGAGCCTAAGTACTTTTGCACAGAAATGTATTTGTCAATGTGGATTGGAGAGCAAGTTTGTAAATCTCTCAGGAATGAAGGAAGTTAGGAATGGTGAGGATGGAGTGCCACGGGACGGTTGTGGGACAGGTGGCAGAAAAGGTGCCAGGGGCAGGAGATGGTGTGGGTGCAGACACAGCCAGCCCTTAGACACCAGGCAAGGTCATTTGATTCCAAATAATAGGTTTACTGATCATTACAGAATGTCTGTCTGGTCCTTCCCCTCTCCCTTCCCCTTTTCTCAACCATGATTCCTCTCTCCCTGCACCCTTCCCACTCTCACTCCACAATAGAGACCCAGGTCAGAATCAGGTTTATCATCACTCACATATGTCATGACATTTGTTTTTGTTTTGTGGCAGCCGTACAATGTAATACGGCTTAAAAAGTCTTAAACACCCTAGCTAGCTATATATATGAGCCTAAGACTTTTGCACAGTACTGTACCAGTGACATCCCCTCTATATTTTCCTCTCATATTAGCCATTTCCATTCTTTGGAAAAAAAGTCTCTGACTGTTCACCCGATCTATGCCTCTTATCAGCTTCTACACCTCTATCATGTCACACAGTTCATTCAAAAGGGTAAAGATTCATATTTTTTATCAAAGTATACACCTGTGAAATTCTTCAATTCTCCAGGTAGCCATGAAACCAAGTAAGAAAAGAAAGGCAGCCGAACATCAATCCCCAAATCCCACCTCCCCTCAAAACACAGAACAGCCGATCATCAACCCCCAAATCCCACCTCCCCTCAAAACACAGAACAGCCGATCATCAAGTCCCAAATCCCACCTCCCCTCAAAACACAGAACAGGCACATCAACCCCCAAATCCCACCTCCCCTCAAAACACAGAACAGGCGCATCAACCCCCAAATCCCACCTCCCCTCAAAACACAGAACAGCCGATCATCAACCCCCAAATCCCACCTCCCCTCAAAACACAGAACAGCCGATCATCAACCCCCAAATCCCACCTCCCCTCAAAACACAGAACAGGCACATCAACCCCCAAATCCCACCTCCCCTCAAAACACAGAACAGCCGATCATCAACCCCCAAATCCCACCTCCCCTCAAAACACAGAACAGGCACATCAACCCCCAAATCCCACCTCCCCTCAAAACACAGAACAGCCGATCATCAACCCCCAAATCCCACCTCCCCTCAAAACACAGAACAGGCACATCAACCCCCAAATTCCACCTCCCCTCAAAACACAGAACAGACGCATCAACCCCCAAATCCCACCTCCCCTCAAAACACAGAACAGGCACATCAACCCCCAAATCCCACCTCCCCTCAAAACACAGAACAGCCGATCATCAACCCCCAAATCCCACCTCCCCTCAAAACACAGAACAGCCGATCATCAACCCCCAAATCCCACCTCCCCTCAAAACACAGAACAGCCGATCATCAACCCCCAAATCCCACCTCCCCTCAAAAAACAGAACAGGCGATCATCAACCCCCAAATCCCACCTCCCCTCAAAACACAGAACAGGCGCATCAACCCCCAAATCCCACCTCCCCTCAAAACACAGAACAGCCGATCATCAACCCCCAAATCCCACCTCCCCTCAAAACACAGAACAGGCACATCAACCCCCAAATCCCACCTCCCCTCAAAACACAGAACAGGCGCATCAACCCCCAAATCCCACCTCCCCTCGAAACACAGAACAGGCACATCAACCCCCAAATCCCACCTCCCCTCAAAACACAGAACAGCCGATCATCAACCCCCAAATCCCACCTCCCCTCAAAACACAGAACAGCCGATCATCAACCCCCAAATCCCACCTCCCCTCAAAAAACAAACAAAATGGATCAGGCACCTTGACACCCAAATCCATCTTCCCACCCGAAAAAAAAGAACAAAACAGATCTGGCACTTTGACCCCTAAATCCCCCTCCCTGGACAAAAAAAAAAACAAGAAGATCGGGTGAAAAAACAGAGAATATAAAAACTATAAGACTGGAAGAAATTCTATAGACCAAGTCCACATACAAAATGCAGAAAAAAGAACCTGGGAAACACTCTCTGGGCCCAGGTGCAGGCTCTCCCCTATCCAATACAGAGCATCCGATCAAAAGGCATGGAGCTGGCACTCATCCTCTGCACACACTTTGATGCTTCAAACTCCCTCGTCGCTTTAATCGACGAACAATGGAAGCTTTAATCAGTAAAATGGAGCTAGCACCCTGTCATGCAGACTGTCCACTATGAGGCTCGCATACACTGCCTCTGCCTCCTGGAATCCTCTCGGAGACTGCAGAGCGCTGGAACACCCAAATGATCTGCAAACTTCCAGACACGCCTTGAAGATTCAATCTCCCTTGTCACTTTAATCGGAGAACAATGGAAGCTATAATTGGCGAAACGGGGTAAGATATCGGCTCATGCACCATCAGCACTCACACCACAAGGTTCGCTCACCCTGCCTCTGCGTCCCGGAAACCTCTCAGAGTCTGCAGGGGCTGATGTACCCAAACTGTCAGAATCAGAATCTGGATACTACCACCGGCATGTCGTGACATTTGTTTACTTAGTAGCGGCAGTTCAATGCAATGTATAATATAGAAGAGGAAAAATATAATAATAATAAAAATAAGTAAATCAATTACAGTAAAAGTATATTGAATAGATTAAAAATCGTGCCAAAAAACAGAAACAATATATATTTTAAAAAGTAAGGTGGTGTTCACAGGTTCAACGTCCAATTGGGAATCAGATGGCAGAGGGGAATCGCTGACTGTGCGTCTTCAGCCTTCTGTACCTCGTACCTGATGGTAACAGTGAGAAAAGGGCATGCCCGGGGTGCTGAGGGTCCTTGATAATGGACGCTGCCTTTCTGAGACACCGTTCCCTGAAAGTATCCTGGGTACATTGTAGGCTTGTACCCAAGACGGAGCTGACTAGATTTACAAACCTCCGCAGCTTCTTTCAGTCCTGTGCAGTATCCCCTCCATATCAGACAGTGATGCAGCCTGACAGAATGCTCTTCACGGTACAACTACAGAAGTTTTTGAGTGTATTTGTTGACATGCCAAATCTCTTCAAACTTCTAATAAAGTATAGTCACTGTCTTGCCTTCTTTGCGAGGGGTGATTGATAAGTTTGTGGCCTAAAGCAGAAGGAGTCAATTGTAGAAAACCTAGCACATTTATTTTTCAACATAGTCCCCTCCTACATTTACACACTTAGTCCAGCGGTCGTGGAGCATACGGATCTTGGACCTCCAGAAAGTGTCCACAGCAGGGGTGATTGATAAGTTTGAGGCCTAATGTAGATGCTGGTTAATAACTCATCTTCTACCCTAGGCCATCAACTTATCAATCACCCCTGATGAGTTATTAACTGATGAGTTATTAACTTCAAACTTTCTGAATAATCACTCAAAGAGCTGAGCTGCACGTGGATGTAATGAGAGCTGTATAACTCATCTCCTTCTACTTTAGGCCACGAACTTATCAATCACCCCTGCTGTGGACACTTTCTGGAGGTCCAAGATCCGTATGCTCCACGACCGCTGGACTAATTGTGTAAATGTAGGAGGGGACTATGTTGAAAAATAAATGTGCTAGGTTTTCTAAAATTGACTCCTTCTACCTTAGGCCACAAACTTATCAATCACCCCTCGTATAACTGCATCGATATGTTGGGACTGGGTCAGGTCTTCAGAGATCTTGACACCCAGGAACTTGAAACTGCTCACTTTCTCCACTTCTGATCCCTCTATGAGGATTGGTATGTGTCCATCATCTTACCCTTCCTGAAGTCCACAATCAGCTCTTGCGTCTTACTGACGTTGAGTGCCAGGTTGTTGCTGCGGCACCACTCCACTAGATGGCATATCTCACTCCTGTATGTCCTCTCGTCACCACCTGAGATTCTACCAACAAGGGTTGTATCATCAGCAAATTTATAGATAGTATTTGAGCTATGCCTAGCCACAGAGTCACTGGTATAGAGAGAGTAGAACACACCCCTGAGGTGCACCAGTGTTGATCGTCAGCAAGGAGGAGATATTATCACCAATCCGCACAGATTATGGTGTTCCAGTTAGGAAGTCGAGGATCCAATTGCAGAGGGAGGTACAGAGGCCCGGGTTCTGTAACTTATCAATCAAGATTGTGGGAATGATGGTATTAAATGTTGAGCTCTGGTCCTGACATAGGTGTTTGTATTGTCTGGGTGGTCTAAGGCCATGTGAAGAACCATTGAGATTGCATCTGCTGTTCACCTATTGTGGCGATAGGCAAATTGCAATGGGTCAAGTTCCTTGCTGAGGCAGGAGGTCAGTCTGGTCATGACCAACCTCTCAAAGCATTTCATTGTAGTTGAAATACTCAAGGAAGTAAAGCACAGGCTCCAACAGTTCCAGAATCACATTCAAGGCGAGCACCAAACATAAAATACATAAAAGAAGTGAAAAAGATGGTTTCATGATCTATCCAGAAGTTGTCAACCGGAAGAGTATTGTACGCAGACGCCACCTTGACTGCCATCATTCCTGGCCTTTGGTATCACTTCTGGAGTTGGCACATTTTCCTTGTGACTCTGTGAGTTTCCATGGTTACTCTGCTTTCCTCTCAACTCCCTAAGTTGTTTGGGTTGGTAGTTCAATTGGTGACTGTAAATTGCCTCTCATGTGTTGGTGAGTGCTATAACGAGAGGTTCAACGAACTTGGGTTGTTTTTTCTGGATTAGCAAGTGAAACCAGTTGTAAAATTGATACCCATTGTAATAATAATAATAATTATTTATTTCTAGAGCACTTTTCATAGAAATGATGCAGCTCAACGTGCTTTACAATAGGATAAAGTGCATACATAAAAATTAAAGACAAAAAGATGTTAATAAAAAAATAAGATTAATAAATAGGTTTTGAGCTGCCATTTAAAAGACTCAACTAAGTCTGCATCCCTTGTAGCTTTAGGTACTAAATTCCACAGTTTAGGGGCATAGTTCAAAAAAGCTGACCCGCCAATTATCTTTTGAGGGAGATCGTTTAAATTTAAGAGAACGGCAGAAGAAGATCTGAGAGCTCCTGCAGGATTAAGAAATAAAAGTGATTCTGTGATGTACTCTGGTCCCATGATATATAACATGATAATAATTATAAGATATATAATTGCAAGATGTGTGAAATAATACAGAGTTAAACAAAACTCCTCCAACCACCATCCATGGCAAAATCATCAAAAGAAAATCAGAAAGATTATCTGCGCAGCAACCTCATATTAACCCTGACCTGATTCAAATGCTTCTTGGGGAATAATACTGCCTTGATTGCTAATGTTAAATGCCTGCAAGAATATTGATTGCTTGCATTGACCTTCTGGCCTTTCAGATTCACTGAAATGGGTTGACTTTGAATGCCAAACATACTTGGTGTCTTGGGGGCCTCAAATTGTAATTTTTGGGCTCCATAACTGACCCATTACAAAATGTCCTGATGTAAAGTCTCTATCCATAAAACTGATATTTCCCCCAGGTGTGGCTCGACCTGTTAAGTTTGTGCAGCAGTTTGTTGCTGAAGACCAATTATATAGTGCTCCATTAAAATATTTTAGTATTACCAGGGTTATCAATACTGTACACACATCAAATGAAGAAGTTCTCAGAAGAGCCCAAGCAGTTCGATCACTCATACCAAAAATAAGAGAAAGACTACTCAGATTCCTAGGACACATCATGCGGAAAGATGAACCAGAAAAACTGGAAAGATTGAGGGGAGCAAACCTAGAGGAAGGCTTCGGCTAATGTACATCAAAAGCCTAGCCAGGTGGCTACACATCGAGGAAATGGAAGTCATCCAAAAAATGAAGGATAGATCTACATGGAAAACCATGGTCACCAAAGTCCGCATCGGATATGGTACCTAGAAAGACAGACATCAATACTGTAAATCCCTCAACTTCTGTTATTTATCAGACCAGGAACCATACACCATAATTAGATCCCAGTAAAACAAAGCCTTGATGTTAAGATTGTTATCTCCATATTAAAATTTCTCCACCCACTTTCCCTCCTGGTCTCTGCAATCTCCAGTAATCCTCAGAATTATTTGAAATGCTGCAGGATTTGCTTCATGCATCCAGCAAAACTTTCTGCCACGTATTTTCCCTTCTTTAAAATCCTGCTTAATGTCTCGCTGTTTAGCTAAGTGCTCGACTTAGAGGTTTGCACAAATTCAGCATGTCATCTAATACTTTGAGAAACTATAGATGCACAGTGAAGAGTATCCTGACTGCATCATGGCCTGATACAGAAATGCCAATGCCCAAGAACAAAAATCCTACAAAAAGTAGTGGCTACAGCCAAGTCCGTCACAGGCAAAACCCTCCCCACCACTGGGTACATCTACAAGCAGCAGTGCCACAGGGAAGCAGTATCCGTCAACAAGGATCCCACCATCCAGGCCATGTTCTCTTCTTGCTGCTGCCATCAGGAGGTCCCATAACACCAGGTTCAAGAACAGTTATTACCCTACAACTATCAGGCTTCTGAACAAGCACGGATAACTTCACTCGCCTCAACTCTGAACTGATTCCACAACATATGGACACATTTTCAAGAACTCAGCGATTCATGATCTAGATATTACTTATTTATTATTATGACCATCTGTGTTTTTTACATTTGCACAACTTGCACATAAACACCCTAAAACATAGAAGCAGAATTAGGTCACTCATACCAGTCATTTCATCATGGCTGATCTATTTTTCTATTTAAAACCATTCTCCTTCCTTCTCCCCATAACCTTTCACTCCCCCACTGACATAGAATTTATCAGCCTCCATCTTAAATATGCCCAATGACTTGGCCTCCACAGCTTCCTGTGGCATTGAATTCCACAGATTCACTACACTCGAGCTAAAGAAATTCCTCCTCATCTCCATTCTAAATGGACATTCCAACATTCTGAGGCTGTGCCCTCTGGTCCTACACTCTCCCACTATAGAATACATCCTCTCCACATCCACTCTATCTAGGCCTCTCAACATTCAATAGGTTTTAATGAGATTCTCCCATATTCTAAATTCCAGCGAGTACATGCCCAGAGCCATCAAATGCACCTCACATGATAACCCTTTCATTCTCATAATCATTCTCATGAATCACTTCTGAACCCTCTCAACGTCAGCACATCTCTTCTAAGATAAGGGGCTCAGAACTTCTCTTAATACTCCAAGTGAGATCTCATCAATGCTTTATAAAGCCTCAGCATTACATCCTTTCTTTTATATCCTTGTCCTCTCAAAATAAATACACCAGCAAGTTAACCTTTAAGGAATCCTACATGAGGACTCCCAACTCCCTTTGCACCTTGGATTTTTGAACTTTCTGCTCATTTAGAAAATAGACTATACTTTTGTTTCTTTTACCAAAGTGCATGCCCATACAGTTCCTGACACTGTACCCTGTCTGCCACTTTGCCCATTCTCCAAATCTGTCGAAGTCCTTCTGTAGCCTCCCTGTTTCCTCAACACTACCTGCCCCTCCATCTATTTTTGCATCGTGAGCAAACTCGGCCACAAGACCATCAATCCTTGACATACAATCTAAAAGGAAGCAGTCCCTGCACCATTCCCTGTGGAACACCACTATCACTGGCTGTCAACCAGAAAAGACTTCCTTCATTTTTGCCTCCTGCCAATCAGCCAATGCTGTATCCATGCTCGTATCTTTCCTTAAGTAGCATGACCTTGCTAAGCAGCCTAAAATGTGGCACTTTGTCAAAGGCCTTCTAAAAATCCAAGCCACAACATACACCAATTCCCCTTTCTCTATCCTGCTTGTTTTTTCACTAGACACTAGAATACTACAGCACAGCACAGGCCCTTCGGCCCTCGATGTTATGCTGACCCATATACTCCTTAAAAAAATGTACTAAACCCACACTACCCCATAACCCTCCATTTTTCTTTCATCCATGTGCCTGTCCAAAAGGCTCTTAAATACCCCTAATGTTTTATCCTCCACCACCATCCCTGGCAAGTCATTCCAGGCACCTACAAACCTAAGTGTAAAAAACTTACCCCTGATGTCTCCCCTAAATTTCCCTCCCTTAACTTTGTATATATGCCCTCTGGTGTTTGCTATTAGTGCCCTGGGAAACAGGTACTGGCTATCCACCCTATCTATGCCTCTCATAATCTTGTAGATCTTTATCATTTTCCTCAAAAATTCTAAAAGATTTGTCAGGTAATATTTTCCCTTGAGGAAACCAAGTTGACTAACTATTTTTATCATGTGCCTTCAGGCACCCCGAGACCCCATCCCTAATAATTGACTCCAGCATCTTCCCAACCACTGAGGTCAGGCTAACTGGCCTATAATGTTCTTTCTTCTGCCTCTCTCCCTTCTTGAAGTGTGGAGTAACATTTGCAAATTTCCAGTACCCTAGAACCATGCCAGAATCTATTGATTCTTGAAGGATCATTGCTAATGCCTCCGCAATCTCTTCAGGTACCTCTTTCAGAATCCTGGGTTATAGTCCGTCTGGTCCAGGTGACTTATCCACCTTCAGATCATTCAGCTTCCCAAGCACCTTCTCCCTAGTAATAGCTACAGTACTCACTTCTACCCCCTGAGACTTGAAATTTCAGCATACTGCGAGTGACCTCCACAGTGAAGACAGATGGAATATACTTATTTTGGTCATCTGCCATTTCTTGTCCCCATTACTATCCCCCAGCATCATTTTCCAATGATCCGATATCAACTGTTGCCTCTCTTGTACTCTGTATATCTGAATAAACTTTTGGTATCTTCTTTGATATTATTGGTGAGCTTACCTTCATATTTCATCTTTTCTCTCCAAATGGCTTTCCTTAGTTGCCTTCTGCTGTTTTTTAAAAGCTTCCCAATTCTCTAACTTCCCATTGACTTTTGCTCTATTGTATGTCCTCCCTTTCGCTTTTATGCTTTGACTTCCCTTGTCATCTATGGTTGCCTCATCCTCCCTTTAGAATACCTCTTCATTTTTGGGATATATCCATTCTGTGCCTTCCAAATTGCTCCCAGAAACTCCAGCCATTGCTGTTCTGCCATCATCCCTGTTAGTGTCCCCTTTCAATCAACTTCAGACAGCTTCTCTCTGATGTATCTATAGTTCCCTTTACCCCACTGAACTATTGATACATCTGACTTGAGCCTCTGAAACTGCAGGGTGAATCCTAACAAAGAAGGATTTCTTTACCTTAAGCTCACTAATCAAATCTGGCTCATTGAACAAAACCCAATCTAGAATAACCTTTTTCCTAGTGGGCTCAACCACAAACTGTGATTTAAAAATAAAACACCTCATAGGCATTCTACAAATTTTCTCTCTTGGGATTCAGCACCAACCTGCTTTTCCAATCTACCTGCATACTGAAATCTACTGTGACTATTCTAACATTGTCCTTTTGAAATGCATTTCTATATCCTGTTATAATTTGTAGCCACATCTTAATTACTGTTCAGAAACCTGTATAGAACTCCTTTCAGGGTCTTTTTACACTTGTAGTTTTTTAACTCTACCCTCAACAATTCTACGTCTTCTGAGTCTATGTCACCTCTTTCTAAGGACTTGATTTCATTTTTTTTAACCAACGGAGCCACCCCACCCCCTCACCTACCTACGTAGCTTTTCAATACAACGTGTATCCTTGGATATTAATCTCCCAATTATGATCTTCTTTCAGCCAGGACTCAGTGATGCTCTCAACGTCATACCTATTAATCTGTAACTGTGCTAAACGATCATCTATCTTAATCCATATACTGCCTGCATTCAAATATACCATCTTCAGTCCTGTATTCATCACCCATTTCAAATCTGTCCCCATGTTACACCTCAACTCATCCCATTGACTTCAATTTTGACCTATCATCTGCCTGTCCTCCCTGACACTCATTACATACTATATCTAGTTACATCTGAATTTCCCCACCCTCAGCCCTATCACTCTGGTTCCCATCCCCCTGACAATTTAGTTTTTGCACATTGTTTGTTGTCAGTCTTACTGTGTAGTTTTTCACTGATTCTATTGTATTTCTTTGTTCTACTATGAATGCCTACCAGAAAATCTATCTCAGGGTATTATATGGTGACATATATATTATATATACACTGTAGGTGTGTGTGTGTATATATATATATATATATATATATATATACACACACACACACATTTATATTTATGTATATATAAATATAAAAATATACCGTATATGTGTGTATATATACATATATATTCATATATGAGTAACATATACACATACATATATATACATACACACTGTATATAGATAGATAGATAGATAGATAGATAATAAATTTATTTTGAACTTCAAACTCTGGTAGTTGCTTGTCTTAATATCCCCTTATTTTTGCTTTGTTTCATGATGCTCTGGTGAAGGGCATTAGAGCGAACAAATACTTAAAGACAAACTGGAGGTTGGAGAGCTTGAGTAGAATCAGCATGGTATAGGATATCTGTGACCACGAGGCAGAAAGTTTCAGGAAATGTAGAACATCATTTCCATTAAGGTTTACAATAAGGACTTAATGAAAACATTTAGCAGAGATAACTCTTGAGTAGAGGGCTGTGGATACGCTGTACACTCTGTGGCCACGAGATTAGTTACCTCCTGTGGCCACTGAGTGTGTGTTTGTGGTTTGCTGCTCCTGTAGCCTATCCATTTCAGGGTTTGACATGTTGTGCATTCAGAGATGCTCTCCCGCACAGCACTATTGTAACATAAGGTTACTTGAGTTACCGTCACCTTCCTGTCAGCTTAAACCAGTCTGGCCATTCTCCTCTGACCTCTCTCATTAACAAGGTGTTTTTGTTACATAGAAACAGAAAAACCTACAGCACAATACAGGCCCTTCGGCCCACACTGTTGTGCCAAACGTGTCCCTA
This sequence comes from Mobula birostris, assembly GCF_030028105.1. NCBI lineage: Eukaryota > Metazoa > Chordata > Chondrichthyes > Myliobatiformes > Myliobatidae > Mobula > Mobula birostris. The sequence goes on from NC_092373.1 coordinate 13,708,767, forward strand.
CCTTAGAAATTGCTAGGTTTACCCATAGCCCTCTATTTTTCTAAGGTCCATGTACCTATCCAAAAGTCTCTTAAAAGACCCTATCGTATCCGCCTCCACCACCGTTGCCAGCAACCCATTCCACGCATTCACCACTCTCTGCAAAAAAAACGTACCCCTGACATCTCCTCTGTACCTACTCTCAAGCACCTTAAACCTGTGCCCTCTTGTGCTAGCCTTTTCAGCCCTGGGAAAAAGCCTCTGACTATCCACACAATCAATGCCTCTCATCATCTTATACACCTCTATCAGGTCACCTCTCATCCTCCGTTGCTCCAAGGAGAAAAGGCCAAGTTCACTCAACCTATTCTCATAAGGCATGCTCCCCAATCCAGGCCAACATCATTGTAAATCTCCTCTGCACCTTTTCTATGGTTTCCACATCCTTCCTGTAGTGAGGCAACCAGAACTGAGCACAGTACTCCAAGTGGGGTCTGACCAGAGTCCTATATAGCTGCAACATTACCTCTCGGCTCCTAAATTCAATTCCACGATTGATGAAGGCCAATACACTGTATGCCTTCTTAACCACAGAGTCAACTCGCGCAGCTGCTTTGAGCGTCCTATGGACTCGGACCCCAAGATCTCTCTGATCCTGCACACTGCCAAGAGTCTTACCATTAATACTATATTCTGCCATCATATGTTACCTACCAAAACGAACCATTTCACACTTATCTGGGTTGAACTCCATCTGCCACTTCTCAGCCCAGTTTTGCATCCCATCAATGTCCCACTGCAACCTCTGACAGCCCTCCACACTATCCACAACACCCCCAACCTTTGTGTCATCAGAAAACTTACTAACCCATCCCTCCACTTCCTCATCCAGGTCATTTATGAAAATCACAAAGAGTAAGGGTCCCAGAACAGGTCCCTGAGGCACACCACTGGTCACCGGCCTCCATTCAGAATATGACCCATCTACAACCACTCTTTGCCTTCTGTGGGCAAGCCAGTTCTGGATCCACAAAGCAATGTCCCCTTGGATCCCACGCCTCCTTGTCTCAATAAGCTTTATGTTACGTACCCCGTAACTGGGTTGCCAAACCAGCAGAAATGGACCACTTAGTTGGAGTCTGGATTACTGGAACTAAGGAAGTTTTATTAAAGAAATAAGCAACACAGTACTCTCATCATAAGGATATAAATGCAACAGGTTAGCAATGATAAAACACACATGTACACAGAACTAGGATAATAGGATCAATCAAGCTCTATCGCAGTCTAGGGGTAAAATGATCAGTCTCAAGTGACACAGAGTTCAGTTCAGTTTAGTTCAGTTCGCAGTAATCGCTGTTGTGCCGTTGGGGAGAGAGAGAATGAATATGCAAATTCGGATTCAGACAGAACTTCGATATTCCTCGCAGTTAGCTTTCGGGCAAGCCCTTTGTAATGTCTTCTGAGGTCACCGACTGTGACCCCTCCGTTCTGGATACGATCGTTCTTCTGCGATGAACCCGGCACCCAGGCAAGGGTGGACACACACATCAGGTTCCCGCCGATCGTACCTTCTCACCCTGGGCATCTATGGTTGGTCCCGTGAACAGACCTCCAAAACTCTCACCAACTTGTGGGGGCACACCGCTTTTCCAGGGTCTCGTTATCTCGTGGTGTCGTGGTGTGTCTTGCCTTAGTGAACCTGTTCCTTTTATCCCCCTGCTGGGGTATCGCCTGTCCATCAAACTTCAAACAGTTCGGGTTCAAAGCAACTGGTGTGACAATACTCAGAACTGTGTCTCCTTTTGTTAATCTCTCTCATCTCCCATTAACATTTCTGAATGTTCCCCCATTGTCTTTCTTATCGGCCTCAGTCTTCTGATAACTTGGTATTTTGTCACATTTGAAATACAAAGAAATACAATGTCTCAATAAGCCTTGCAAGGGGTACCTTATCAAATGCCTTGCTGAAAACCATCTAATGCTCTTCTTTCATCATTGTGTTTGTGCCCACAGAACTGCTGCTCACTAGATTGTTTTTGTTTTTTTGTACCATTCTGTTAGTTCTAGAGACACTTGTGCATGAAAATCCCAGGAGATCAGCAGTTTCTGAGATACACAAACCATACAGTCTTGTACCAACAATCAATCCACAATCAAAGTCACCTTTATCCTACTTTGTCCCCATCCTCATGTTTGGCCTGAACAACAACTGAACCTCTTGACCATGTCTGCATGCTTTTATGTTTTGAGTTGTTGCCACATTATTGGCTGATTAGATACAGTATATGCATTAACAAGTAGTTGTACAGGTGCAAAGTGGCCACTATTATTCAAAGTCAAAATAAATGTATTATTTAAGTACATATAGGTCACCAGTTACTACCTTGAAATTCATTTTATACGTAGATACATAGAACACCTACAGCACAATACAGGCCCTTCGGCCCACAAAGTTGTGTGGAACATGTCCTTACCTTAGAAATTACCTTGGGTTACCCATTTTCTTGCAAGCTTTTATAGAAAGTTAAAGAAATAGAACAGAATTTACTTGGGTGGTGGGGTGGGGTGCTCCTTTCCTTCGCTATCCTGCAGGTCTCCTTTGGTTCAGGTGTAGCACCTGCTTCATCCCCCGACCAGTGTTGTGAAGCCAAGGGAGCAGGTGGTGGGTGGTCGTATGAGCATCTGGTGCATATCACAAGTCCTGACGCCAGGCAGACAATCTCTGAAGAGTATTGATAACGGCTGGGGTCACTTGTCTTGTGAAGACACTACCCAGAAGAAGGCAGTGGCAAACTACTTGTGTAGAAAAATTTGCCAGGAATAATCATGGTCATGGATAAGACGATGATCGCTCACATCATACAACATTGCACATGATGATGCTGATGAATAGAATTTATGAAAATCTATGCGTACATAAGTTAAGACTGACAAACAACCAATGTGCAAATATTACACTTAAGGTTATCCAGAAGCTTCTTTTACTATTGACAACTGCTGGTGGAATTTAATGACTGATGAAGGGCCTCAACCTGAAACACTGAATTTTGGTCTGGATCCACAGATACCGCCTGACCCACTGCATTCCTCCAGCAGTTCATCTTTTGCTGCAGATTTGAGCATCTCCTGTGTTTCCTGGACAAAGGACTTTTTTGACGTATTAATTTATAAGATATGAGGGTGATTGACAAATCCAGCATTTATTATATGTATGTGATAGCCACTGAGAAGGTGGTAGTCACCATCATCTTGAATAGCAGTATGCTTTCTGTAGATGAGCTGACTACCCTGGAGTGTGATCCCTAAGCTTTGGAATGAGCAATATGTTTCCAGGTCATGACAGTGTATAATCAAATTAAATTAGATTAGATTCAATTTATTATTATTATTATTAGGATGAACAAGGGGAGATTTGATAGAGGTATACAAAATTATGAGGGGTATAGATAAAGGCTATAGATTTCATAAACCGAAGTATTGAGTACAAGAGTTGTGTAAGACACTAGTGAGGCCTAATTAGGAGTAATGTGTGCAGTTTTGGTCACCTACGTACAGGAAAGATGTAAATAAGATTGAAAGAGTGCAGAGAAAATTTACAAGGATGTCACCAGAACTTTAGTACCTGAGTTACAGGGAAAGGTTGAGTAGGTTAGGACTTCATTCTCTAGAGCCTGGGAGAATGAGAGGAGGATTTAATAGAGGTACACAAAAATATGAGGGGTATAGATAGGGCAAATGCAAGGAGGCTTTTTCCACTGAGGTTGGGTGAGACTAGAACGAGAGGTCATGGGTTCACAGTGAAACTTGAAAAATTTAAGAGGAACATGACGGGAAACTTCTTCACGCAGAAGGTTGTGAGAGCTGCCAGTGCAAGTGACACATGCTAGCTCAATTTTAACGTTTAAGAGAAGTTCGGATAAGTATATGGATGGGAGGGTTGTGGAAGGCTATGATCCGGCTATGGGTTGATGGGACTAGGCTGGATAATAGTTTGGCATGGACTAGATGGGCTCCAGTTTCCTGCACCAATCCAAAGACTTGCATGTTAGTTGTTCACATGGGTGCAATTAGGGGCTGTGGGTCTGCCAGGCCAGAGGGGCCTGTTACTGCTCTGTGTCACAAAATAAATTAAATAAGGAAAATTAAAAATTAATGATATTAGTCATTTAGCTAGGAGACTAGAACTGCACCCAATTGTCTAAGTGAGGTTTGGGAGTTATTCTAGGCAATTAACCAATCTGCGCAATCTAGGCAATGCATTCCGTATATTTTGTATGGTGCACACTGCACCACTGATGGAATGGATAACAGGGCAGGATCTTTAATGTGGAGCCAATCATGCATTTGACTTTGTCCTGGATGATCTTCTGTTGTGTTGCACTCAGCCACACCGGTGGAAAATCTTCCTTTACACTCTTGTAGACAGTGGAGAGGATTTGGGATGTTAAGGGATGCACAAATTCTCACACCTCAGCTGAGAAAGTTAAACTTGTAAGAACTGGAATTGCAAAGTCTAACAGAGTCAGAATCAATATTGGAATCAAGTTAATTATCACTGGCATGCTGAAATCTCCTGTGACTATTGTAGCATTGCCCTTTCGAGATGCATTTCTATCTCCCATTGTAATTTATAGCCCACATCTTAACTACTGTTCGGAAACCTATATAGAACTCCCAATAAGGTCATTTTACACTTGTAGTTTTGTAACTCTACCCACAAGGATTCAGAGTCAGTTTCAGAATCAAGTTTATTATCATCGGCATATGTTGCAAAATAAGTTGTTTTGTGGCCACAGCAGCAAGACATAAGAATTGTTATAAGCTGCTTTAAAAAGATAAAATGATTTAACAGTGCAAAAGAGTGAAAACAAGGTGGTGTGCATGGACAGTTCAGAATTCTGATGTAATGGTGATCATTAAGCTATTAGACTCCCTAATTTGATTGTGGAAATCTGCTGGACTGAGAATTCAGACACAGTGCCTTGTGATTCCCTGGATACTAAGATGATCCAGCAAGCTCCAGACTTGTAGCAGCCATTATTAACAAAGGACTTTTACTACTTGGATGGCAGCAGTTAAAAGGGGTGACTCACTATCTTCTTCTCAAGGGCAATATACCCAGTGGATTCTTTATGAGGAAAATGATAAAATGGCTATTGAGTGTATGTTCAAGGTCTTCTGCTGCTGTAGCCCATTCACTTCAATGTTTGATGTGTTGTGCATTCAGAGATGCTCTTCCGCACACCACTGTTGAGGTTATTTAAGTTACTGTTGCCTTCCGATCAGCTGGAACAGGGATTTGTTTCGATGTTGTCGTTTTGTTGCTTGTGTTCTGTGTTGTTCTGCTGAGTATTTTGGACGAGCTATGTTGGCTCCGGACTGTGGGGCAACGCTTGTGGGCTGCCCTCAGCACACCCTGAGGGTGTGTTGCTTCTTAATGCAAATGATGCATTTCACTGTATGCTTCAATGTACGTGTGATAAATAAATGAATCTGAACCTCTTCATTTGTCAAGAGCTCCTCTGGTTAGTGGTGTAGATCTTTGCCAAATCCCCTGGTGGTCCTTTGCCCTTGACATGTCTTCAGTAGCTTACCTTTCCAGCTCAAGAAAAGAAAACTTGATGGCACTCACCACCAGTTCTCTCACACTTGCAGTATCTGGGTCATCCCAGTGCTGAGCAACATGCCCTAGTTAAGAAACATCAAAGAATGAATGCGACACATTCCTTTGCTAAAAAAAAAAGGTAATTAATATTTCAAGACAGGGACCATGTTACACTCTTGTAATGTGCATTGATGTTAAATCTGATAATATTAGCAATTTATAACACATGATTCAAAAACATCATCGAGCAGTACTCAATTACACATGTGAGATTACCATCCATTAGTCTCCTCCAAACAGTCTAAGTGCAAACAGAATCAGATGCCTTACTTACATGCGTATATTCACTAGTTATGTACACAGGAACATCAGATTTGTTCTATATGACACATTAGTATTTTTTAACTTAGAACATTCTTCTTCTTGACTACTTCAACCCATTACACTACTGAGGCATAGGCCGCCAACAGCAGCTCATCTTCGTCCTCTGTCCGAGGCCAGTCTTTAGAGTTGTTCCCATATGTAGCCCATCTTCTTCAAGGTCACTTGTCCAGATGCTCTTTGGCTGTCCTCTCTTCCTGGATGACCGAAAGTTGATCAGACCCTTCGGCTTCCACGTTCCTGCAGCTTTCACCACACAACTTCTTCCTCTTCCAGGAATAAGGTCTTCCGAACTTCTATAGGCGTTTCTGGGTTTTTACAGGAAGGGATTGCTAGCATCAGGTCCTTTTGCAGCTGAGTTTGGGACTGTCCGTGGCAGAGTTAAAGAGAACCTATGAGTACGGAAAGTTTGAGATGGTCATTTCTGTCAGCAGCAGGGAATGGATGTTGAGACATAAATGCATTCTTATCTGCTTCTTTATTAGGGTTTTGCCCCCAAAGTGTTTGAATGCTGATTAACCTGAAACTCATTATATTTACTAATCATACACTCAGTACCCACTTTATTAGGTACCTACGTTATCTAATAAAGTGGCCACTGAGCTGTATGTTCATGCTCTTCGGCTACTGTAGCCCATCCACTTCAAGGTTTGATGTGTTATATGCTCAGAGATGCTTTTCTGCACACTATGGTTATTTGAGTTACTATCACCTTCCTGTCAGCTTGAACCAATCTGTCAATTCTCCTCTCCTTTCTCATTACAAGGCATTTTCACCCACAGAACTGCCACCCACTGGAATTTTTGTTTTTCGCATCATTCGTTGTAAACTGCAGACAGTCTTGTGCATGAAAATCCCAGGAGATCGACAGTTTCTGAGATACTCAAACCACTCTGTCTGGCACATACAATCATCCCATGGTCAAAGTCACTTAGGTCGCATGTCTTCCCCATTCTGATGTTTGGTCTGAACAACAACTGAGGTTCCGGTGACGTCATCGTCCAGAACGGCAGCTTAAATCAATAGCTCCTCCTGAAAAACACATATATTGCCCTGCTAATCCATCAAATATAAGATCTTTCAAAAATATCTGAACTGATAATGGGGGCAAAGATGGGGAAAAAGAATGGAGATAAAAACATCACTGCGGAGCCTATGGACAGGAGAGGTGCGACGCGGCTCTCCTACCCGAACGCGTGCTAGCGAGGCTGATGATGGACCTCATTTAGGCGAAGCAGCAAATATGATAAAAATTTTGGAAGAGATACGGGGATTCCAAAAAGATAGAAAGCAGCAACTGAGTGATATCAAGTCAGAGCTCTCCAACATCAATCAGAAAATAGCAGTGGCAGAGACTCGAATTGAGAAGGTGGAAGATCGCGTGCAAAATGTGGAACAGATACTAAGTAAGATGATAAAAATATTAAATCAACAAGAAAGTAAACTGCTTGACCAGGAGGGAAGATCACGATAGAAAAATATCAGGATATGCAATGTTCCTGGAGGAGCGGAGGGTTTGTCTACGATGGAGTTTGTAGGAAAGTTGCTGTGGGACGCGCTAGAGATTCCCTCCGCTATGGGGCTTGAAATTAAGAGTCTGCATTGTGCGCTCGTCCCGAGGCCTACTGGAGACAGAGAAGATAAGCCACGCTCAATAGTAATTAGATTCCTTCGATACAATACCAAGGCAGAGATTCTACGTAGGGCCTAGGGTAAGATGAGGGTGTTTTTATAGACAATAGACAATAGACAATAGGTGCAGGAGTAGGCCATTCGGCCCTTCGAGCCAGCACCGCCATTCACTGTGATCATTGGACGGGAAATTAATATATTTCAATCAAGATTACCCCCCAGAGATCCTGCAGAAACATAAAGAATACTCTGCAGTAAAACGAATATTAAAGCAAGGAAAGATTAGACTCCAAACTCCGTACCCTGCTAAACTGCGGGTGTTTTATGAAGATGGTATGCAACTATATCAGACAGTAGAAGAGGTGACTACAGACATGAGGAACAGAGGGCTGTCCGTCAGCGTGATCAAACCGAAGGAAAGCCTGGCTGAGCAGTTATCCCAATCTGCTTGGGAAATAGTAAGAGAACCGAGAAACCAGGGGACGGGAGGAGGTCGAGAGAATATCAGGAAGAGACCGTGAGTTTTCTGAAAACAGCCATCACCCCCTCCAGAAGAGCCATAATGTTTGGCTAACTTTAAGAGTGTTGATAAGATAAACGGTGCTATACCTCTTTCAAGAAATATAATGTGGATTTTATATTACTCAATTATTTTTATTCATTCATTCACTTCTTTTTCCCCACCTAAGTGAGAATAAATATATGGGAGGAATACACAGGGAAATCTTTTCTGTGTAGTGGACATAGACTTGTTTACTTACTTTTATGGATACTGTAATGGGGGGCCCCAACTCACAGGGAGGAGGGGCTATCCCCCACGGCTAGACGTTTCCTCTAGCTCAACCCAGGGTCATCTACTGGAGACCTCAGCCTTGCAATCACACCTTCATCGCCGTTTTTTTATTATTCGCGTTTCTTGGTTCTTATTTGTTCAGGAAGTAGACCGATTAAGATTTATTCTGCTAATTTCAATGATATATTGAAAGATAAATACACATGGCTAAGGACAAAGTAAAATACATTTATTTTAATGTCAATAGGCTGTTAAATCCAATCAAACGCAGTAAAATTCTATCCAAAATGAAAAAAGAACAAGTCCATGTAGTATATTTACAGGAAACTCACTTAAGTGATAATGAGCATGGAAAACTAAAGAGAATGGGCTTCACTAATTTGTTTTTCTCCTCATATAAATCAGGACATAGAAGAGGAGTTGCTATTCTTATCTCAAGCAAGCTAAATTTTGAAAAAGTATTCGAAATGGGAGATAAGGAGGACAGATATATTCTGGTAAGGGGGAATACAGATGGAAATTCAGTTACTCTATTGAATATATACGCATCTCCAGGAAGTGATATTAGTTTCTTTCAGAAAATTACTAATATTATGGTAACGGAAACAAAGGGTCTCCTGATATGTGGGGGAGACTTAAATTTACAATTACAACCAAAAATAGACTCCTCCAATAGAAAAACCTATGCAACAAAATCCTTACATAAGGGAGTTAATACACTTTTTGAGGATGTTGGTTTAATTGATATCCGGAGGGACCTCTTCCCCAACAGAAGGGATTACACTCATTATTCTGCCCCCCCCCCTCCATTCTGTATATACAAGAATAGACTATTTCATAACATTTGGAGAAGACAAAGACAAAATAAACACCTGTGGAATTGGGACAATAGACGTAAGTGACCATGCACTTATATATGTATCTGTTGATTTTGACCTACAACCAAAGAATAGTATTTGGAAACTAAATACAGGTCTACTCAATGATCCCTACTTTAAGGAACAAATTAAAAAAGAAATTGGTCTTTATTTAGAATTCAATGATAATGGAAAGGTTTCACCTCCCATTCTATGGGATACTCTGAAGGCTGTTTTAAGAGGGAAAATTATAGCGATATCTTCATATAAGAAAAAAATAAGGAATAGAACATTAGAGGAATTACAAAATATGCTGAAGGAACTAGAAAAAAACACAAATTGAATTTGGCACAGGATACATTAGAGGAAATTTTAAAAATTAGGAATGAAATTAATAGTTTGGCTATGCAAGAAGTCAGGAAAAATTTAATGTTTCTGAAACAGAGACATTATGAAAGTGGATCTAAGTCTATGAAAATTCTGGCATGGAAACTGAAGAAAAAGATGGCAAAAAATACGATTCATAGAATGAGGGATCCAAGAACAAAAATGATAAAAAAAATTAAGCTAAGTGAAATTCAAGAAGCTTGTGAAGTGTTTTACAAAACTCTATATTCCGAAGTTCCAGGGGGAAGCATAACCCAAACTGACACTTCCCTGAATTCTCTAGAGTTACCCACTTTAAGCGAAGAACAAAATAGAACGATGACTGCTGACATAACTGAAGTTGAAGTAAAAACTGCAATTAGTAGGCTTAAATTAAGCAAGTCACCGGGTTCAGATGGATATACGGCAGAGTGGTACAAAGAATTTAAAAATGAGTTAATTCCTGTCTTACTCCCCACACTGAACTGGGCTCTAAAAGAGGCACAAATGCCACCCAGCTGGAAAGAAGTGATAATCTCAGCTATACTGAAAGAAGGCAAGGATAAAATGGAATGTGGGTCATTTAGACCAATATCCGTTCTTAATGTAGATTATAGATTATTTACCTCCATCATGGCCAAATGATTAGAAGAGTTTCTACCCATACTGATACATAAGGATCAGGCAGGTTTTATACAACAACACCAAACACAAGACAATATACGAAGGACACTTCACATTATGGATCATATACAAAAAAATAAAATCGAAGCAATAGTGATAAGCGTGGATGCTGAAAAGGCATTTGATTCGGTTAATTGGAATTTTCTTTACAGAGTTTTACGTAGATTTGGTTTCCATGACACAATTATTAAAACTATACAGGCACTATATGACAACCCTACTGCTAGGATTAAAATCAATGGATATTTATCAAATAGTTTTACCCTAGAAAGGGGCACGAGACAGGGTTATGCATTGCCACCGCTAATCTTCGCATTATATCTGGAACCATTAGCTCGATACTTTATACTTCATACTTTACTTTATACTTTATACTTTATTGTCGCCAAACAATTGATACTAGAATGTACAATCAGCACAGCGATATTTGATTCTGTGCTTTCCGCTCTGTGGATTAAAAATATTAAAAATTAGTAAATATTAAACAGTTAAATTATAAATCATAAATAGAAAAATGGAAAGTAATGTAGTGCAAAAGAACCGAGAATCAGGTCTTGATATATCAGATAAAATGAAGATATCAGGGGATATCAGGGAATTACTATTAAAGGGTCAGAGCATAAATTGGCCTGTTACGTGGATGACATTTTGATCTATCTAGGGCAACCAACACAGTCTTTACCTAAATTGATGCAATCCTTCGAACAATATGGTCAATTATCAGGATACAAGATCAACATAGATAAAACCCAATTACTTTCATATAACTATATACCACCAAGAGAAATTGAAAGTAGATATCCCTGGGCATGGCAAACAGAGTCTTTCAAATATTTGGGCATCATTATGCCAAAAGATTTGTCAAAATTATCAGAATGCAATTATCAGCCTATACAGTATATATAAAAAATTAAAGAAGATACAACAAGATAGAACCTAATTCCTTTTTTCAGTCTCAGCTCAAGGATTGGATCTATTAAAATGAATATATTGCCCAGACTATTATATCTCTTTCAGACCCTACCAATAGAGGTTAATCAGAATCAATTCATTGAATGGAACAAAATGTTATCAAGATATGTATGGCGGGGCAAAAGGTCTAGAGTTCGTCTCAAAACTTTACAATTAGCCAAGGAAAAGGGGGATGGGGCCTACCTTCTCTTAGAGATGATTATTTTGCAGCACAGTTGAGAGCTGTGATATGTTGTTGCAACGCATCATATGACGCTCAATGGAAAAACATTGAGGAGGGGATACTTCCCATCCCCACACAGGCAATTTTGGCTGATAACAACCTACAAAGATACATAAATACCATTGATAATCCATGGGTGAAATGGACTCTTAAAATATGGAAAACAATTATAAAAGACTATAAACTAGAGGGAGATATTGCAGTTCTTAAATGATGTGCATATGACTCGGATTTTATGCCAAATAAACTGAATGTTAGATTTAAGGACTGGACAGCTAAAGGAATAACAGTTCTTTGCAATATAATGAAAGAAGGAACATTGTTCAGTTCTGAAATGCTTAAAGAGAAACACTTATTAGAAAAACAAGACTTCTATCGGTATCTACAGATGCGACAGTATGTTAATGGGAGGGTTAAAAATGTAACCAAAGCAAGTACATGTTTGATAGGGCTATTTAGAAAAGCATATAATTCAGATAACGGTAGTAGAATCATTTCAAGCATGTATAAGGATTTGTCAAATCTTAAAACACATTCGACTGCAAACATTAAAACAAAATGGGAGAAGGAAAGAGGGATAATTATATCTGAGGAAGAATGGACAATAATATGGAGGTATCAATGGAAGCATACTAGTTCACAGAAATGGAGGGAGTTTGGATGCAAAAACTTGATAAGATATTTTATTACACCCTATCAGAAATCCCATTATGATAGTAACCTCCATGTTTGCTGGAGAAATCATGGAAATGAAAATGCAAACTATTCTCATATTTTCTGGGATTGCCCCATTATCAAAGACTATTGGAGTGGGATGCACAATGACCTACAAGACATTCTTAAATGTGAAATACCCTTCGAAAGTAAGACCATATATTTTGTGTATGTACCTCAAGAATGGTTGAAAAGAGATAAATATTTAATGAATATTCTGCTGGTGGCTGGTAAAAAGACTCTTACCAGGAAATGGTTATCACAGGAGACCCCAACTTTAAATGCATGGATGGAAATTACAACGGATATTTACAAAATGGAGAAGATAACAGCGTCTATTAATCCTAAATTGGAACAATTTGATGCATACCGGGAAAAATGGTTCAACTACATAAAACCTCATAGGCCTGATACTATTCTCACAAATCAATGAATATGTTGTTAAAAAAAAGATCACTCCCTACTTGTACATAGTTTTCTCCTTTTGCTTGTTCTTTCTTTCCTCTCTTTTCTATAGGTGGATACCTCAGATAACTATTATGTGGAGATTTGTGGCAAATATGATTATATGATATATATGTACAGTATCTGAAATACATCTTATGGAAATGTTTGTTTGATGATGAACTTCAATAAAAAATAAATTACAGAAAAAACAACAACTGAACATTTTGTCCACGTCTGTATTGAGTTGCTGCCACATGATTGGCTGATTAGATATTTACATTAACAAGCAGGTGTATAGGTGTATCTAATAGAGGCCATTGGGTGTATATTACTAATGATTATTTGCATGATATGAAGGGGCCAGCTGGTTCTAGTGAAATCGTACAATGAATGGATGACTTGATTTGTAAATTCCACATTTATAGCATCATGATCATTTCTTTGCAATACCTAACCATCATGAGCAACATCATCTTTATTAAATTCTTTAAAGATTGTTTGGCATGGTGACACAGCTAGTAGAGATACTGCCTCATGGGCTCAGGGATCCTGGTTCAATCCTAACTTCCAGTACTGCCTATGTAGAGTTTGCATGTTCTGCCAGTAATGCATGGGTTTCCACTGGTTGCTCTTGTTTCATAGACAAAGAACAGTCGAGTACAGTACAGGCTCTTCAGCCCACGATATGCCAAATTTTTAACCTACTGCAAGATCATTCTAATCCTTCCCTGCCACGTAGCCCCCACGTGGATGTGTGGGTTTCATCTGGATCCCCTGTTTTCCTCCATAGATTTACCGGTTAGAAGGTTACAGGCAAGAGAAAATCTACAGATGCTGGAAATCCAAGCAACACACACAGAATGCTGGAGGAACTCAGCAGGCCAGGCAGCATCTATGGAAGAGTGCCCCTCCAGCATTTTTTGTGTGTGTGTTGCCCTGGTTAGAAGGTTAATGGGTCACTGTACATTGTCCTGTGATTGTGTTGTGTATTGGCATTCGTCTGCCTCGAAGGACAATGGGTGACGATTATCATCGTAAGCCTGAACGGAAAGTAAGGAGATTCTGAGATGCCCAGTTGTCAAGATCCCCCTCTCAGCCCTTCCAGTGTAGTCCAAATGAAAGCTTATGAAGCAATATGTTTGGCACCAGCTTGGCTGCAGGAGCTGCCAGAGGGATGTTCAATAACATCCAGCCGTCTTAGGGGCTCCACTCCAGATTCACTATCTTAGCTTACTCCCGTAGCCTTCGTCACCGGTGTGATTAGGCTAGGGGGGGATTACACTGCATTGCAGCTTGTGGGGCCAGGAAGAGCCTATTCCACGCTGGATCTCTAAATAAATAAACATCTTCTTCTTCTTCTTCGTGCGCCTTGTGCGTTACACGCTGGGGCGACCATGGCTTTCCACATTGAACCATCCCATGCAGCGTCAATTATATCTCGCACACTTAGATCTGTTCGTTCTTTCAGAGTCCATATATTTTCTTCTTTGCCTTCCTCTTCTGTGTTTCCCAGGCATACGGCCTTGTAATGTAAGGCATTCTATTTCTCCCTTTCTGATGACATGGCCCAGGAATTTAAGCTTTCTCTCATTTAATGTTCTCATTAAAGATTTTCTTGTACAGGCACATTGGAGTACTGTCTCATTAGTTACCCTATCTCTATATGATATTTTCAGCTTTCTTCTAAGAAACCACATTTCTGTTGCTTCTAAGTTTCTTTGGAGTTCTGATGTTATAGTCCATGTTTCGGAAGCATACAGCAAGATTGACCAGATGTAACATTTTAGTAGCCTAAGCCTTGTTGTTATAGAAATGTGTCTGTTGGTAAAAATGGGTTTCATTTTTTGGAAGTTGGCTTTGGCAATGGAAATTCTTCTTTTTATTTCTACTTTACTTCTAGCATCTTGTGATATAAAGCTACCAAGGTCATTAAAGCTGGTCTTTTGTTCAATCTCTTGGTTACCAATGTACAATTGGCAGTTGGGAGTATCCTGCTGTTTTCACCATACATTTGTTTTTTTTTACAGTCAATGGTTAGACCAAAATCTGCACTTCTTTGTATTACTTTGTCTAGGAGGATTTGTAGGTTTATCTGTAGCACTTGCTATAAGGGTGGTATCGTCTGCATATCTTATATTGTTGATGTTAACACCTCCAATTTTTATTCCATCTAGGTCTTCTATTTCTCTGAGAATCACTTCACTATAGATATTAAATAATTCCGGTGAGGCAACAGGTCCCTGTCTAACTCCTCTTTGAACTTTAGTCCAACTGCTTAAATTATCATCAATTTTTACCGTCGCCATTTGTTTCCAATATAAATTTTGAAGCAGTTGTTGCTCCCTTCCGTCAATGTTTAGCTTAGCGAGAATTTGAAATAATTTTTCATGTTGCACTTTGTCGAATGCTTTAGCGAAATCAATAAAACATAAAAAGACATCATTTTGATATTCAATTGCCATTTCTGAAAGCATTGGTAGTATGAAAATTGTGTTCCTAGTTCCTCTATCCTCAATAAACCCACATAGCAGTTTAGAAGTTTCTGGTCTTAACTTGTTTTTAATTCAACTCAGTACAATTCTCAACAAATCTTTATTATGTGACTCATAAGACTGATTGTTCTATAATTTTCGCAGTCAATAATTCCAGGAATTTTTGGCAGAGTCATTAATACTGATTTCAAGAGATCGTCAGGTGATACACCAGACTCATATATGCCATTAAACAGATCAAAAAGAATATCTATGCCCAGATCTTCTAGGGCTTGTATCATTTCCACAGAAATTTCATCAGGTCCAGTGGCTTTACTATGTTTCATGCTTTTCATTGCTTTAGTTATTTCTTCTTTGGTAATAGGTGGGCTAGAATTAGGGTGTTTAATATCTGGGGATTCCCTTCTATTATCCTCAAACAGCTGCTCTATATACTGAATCCACCTCTCACATACTTTATCTGGATTTGTTAGTATGGATCCGTCTGCTGATCTTATGCATCCTGTAGAGGAGGTTTTCTTAATTCCAGTAATTTCCTTAATTTTCTTGTACATTTCTTTGCTGTTGTTAATATTGCCTTCCACTTCATTGCATTTTTGATTCAGCCATTCTTGCTTTGCAATATCGCACAATTGTCTGGTCCGTCTGTCCAGCTCTCTGTATTGTACTTCATTATTCTTCACTAACCTTCTTTGTTCCATCAGATCTAGAATTTCTTAGGTTATCCACCCCTTGTTGGTGTGTTGGATTTCTTGCACTGGGATTATCTCTTCCGCTGATTGCTGTATAGCATATTTAAATCTGTCCCAAATAGGTGTTGTTACGTTTTTGTTGAGGTGTTCTTTCACAGCTGTCTTGAATTGTTGCTTAAGTATGCTATCTTTTTTAAGTTCTCCCAACATATACTTCTTTCTCTTTTTTCCACGTTTCAGTTTCTTTAATTTTGTTTTAATGGTAGTTATTACTGGATGGTGATCTGAACCACAGTCTGCTCTTGGGTAGGCTTTAGAATTTGTGATATTATTTCTAAAGCGTTCATTGATGGTAATGAAATCTATTTGATTCCTTGTTCTATCTCCAGGGCTAATCCAAGTACACAATCTACGTGGATGGTTTTTATACCAAGTATTGGTGATCACTTGGTTGTTTCTGACACACCAATCAGTAAACCTTCTCCATTTTCATTTTTCTCCCCTAATCCAAACGGTCCTATAATGTTATCAACCTTTCCTGCCCAACTTTGGCGTTAAAATCTCCCATGACTAGTTTTATATCCTGAGATTTACATTGCTCATAAGCACTGTTGAGATCTTCATTAAACTTGTTGATATCCTCTTCATCTGCATCATTTTTTGGTGCATAGGCTTGGATTATGCTAATGTTAAAAAGGTTACCCCTTAATTTAACTAAAAGCAGCTGATCGGATATCACCCAATATCCCATAAGACATTTTGATACTTGTTTGTATAAAATAATTCCAGCTCCATACATATGCTGTTGACCTCCAGAATATATTATCAGAGAACTATTCTTAGTGAATTTGCCACTGTCAGTCCATCTAATTTCTGACAGGCTGTCCATTTCTCTTTCATCTGTGCGCCTATTTAAGAATCTCTTAAATGATCCTAATGTGTCTGCCTCTACCAGCACCTCTACACCCAGCGCTCTTTGTGTGAAAAACCTCTGACGTCCCCCCATACTTTCTTCCAAACACCTTAAAATTATGCCCCCTTGTATTATCTATTTCTGTTCTAGGAAAAAGTCTCTGGCTGTCCACTCTATAGCCCCTATCACCTGCACAAAGCTTCCTCACACAATTCAAAAATGTGCTGTTTAATACATTAATTGGCTACTGTGAATTGCCCAGATGCCTAGGTGAGTGTAGGGCCTGAGTATTACCTTTTCTATCCTTTGACTGTTCATGGAGGGCAGGCAGGCGAATTATAAGAGCACACAATTAGTCAGTTGTGTAAATTCATGTGCTCGTTAGCTGGGACAATAAATGTACTTGTCAGTAAATAGGGATTCTCTCTATCTCTAACTGATCATTATTACTAAGGGGTAATCTTTGTAAAATTCTCATTACAATATTACAATGAAGTAATACCAAGTTAAAAGCAATAACAGAATGCAGAATATTGTCACAAGAGGTCTGGAAATCTTGAGTAACACACAAACGGCTGAAGAAACTCAGGGAGTCAGGCAGCGTATATAGAGGGAAATGAATGGTCAACATTCCGGGCCAAGAGCTTTCATCCTGATGCCATTAATTCCCTCCTGGCAACTGTGAAGAGTGTTACACCTCCTCCCTCACTGCCATTCAGGGACTCAAACAGTCCTTCCAGGTAAGGCGACACCTTGCCTGGAAGTCATTTGGGGTTGTCTACTGTACTCGGTGTTCCTGCAGTGGCCTCCCCTACATCAGTGAGACCTGACGCAGATTAGGAGACTGTTCCCCGCTGTTGTGCCCAGGCATCATTGCTCAATTCAGCCAGCACGCACCATGCAGCAATCGTCATACGCCTATGAGACTTCAGTTCAGACCACAAAATGCCAGGTCATATAGGCAAAGCTCAACTCAGAAAGGAAAGTTACAGGCTATTGACTGCACAGATCATATCCAAGAAAGAGTGTGATTAATACAGTCTGTTTATTTTGTTTGCTACCAGCAAGTAGTTGTTGTGTTTCACCACTGCCATCTTAAACCAGAAGTTGTATTGATACCAGAAACCAGAACTTAAACCAGAAGCTGTCAGAGCAGTGCTGCCAGGATAATCAAGAACACGATCCACCCAGCCAACACACCTTTCGTCCATCTTCCCTCCGGGAGAAGGCTCAGGAGCTTGAAGACTCATGCGACCAGATTTGGGAACAGCTTCTTTCCAACTGTGATAAGACTGCTGAACGGATCCTGACCTGGATCTGTGCCGTACCCTCCAAATATCCAGACCTGCCTCTTGGTGTTTTTGCACTACCTTACTTTCCCTTTTCTATTTTCTATTTATGATTTATAATTTAAATTTTTAATATTTACTATCGATTTGTAATCCAGGGAGCGGGAAGCGCAGAATCAAATATTGCTGTAATGATAGTACATTCTAGTATCAATTGTTTGACAACAATAAAGTATAGTAAAGTATAAAAACTGGTAAGAGTGAAAGGGGTCGTGGCAAATTTCTTTAGTCTCCTCAGGAGGCAGAGGCACTTTCTTGGCCATGGTATCTATGGTCTCATTCTATGCTATAGGAAACTATTGGTTACTATCAAGAATTGCAAACAAAGTCTCTCACCAATTGAATATGTATTCAAAATCTAGTCAAAAATGCTGTCCAAGAATTTGGTTTCCAAAATGAAGTTCCATTTCATTCCCTCTCTCACGTGGTAGCAACTCAATGCATAAAAGCATGCAGACATTCTCAAGAGGTTCAGTTGTTGTTCAGACCAGAAGACCATAAGACATAGGAGCAGAATTAGGCCATCTGGCCAATCGAGTCTGCTTCACCATTCAATCATGGCCGATCCCTTTTTTTTTCCTGCTTCTCAACCCCAGTTCCCAGCCTTCTCCTTGTAACCTTTGATGCCATGTCCAATCAAGAACCTCTCAATCTCTGTCTTAAGTACACTCAATGACCTGGCCTCCACAGCTGCATGTGGCAACAAATTCACCACAAATTTGTCTAAAGAAATTTCTCCGCATCTCTGCTTTGAAAGGGCTCCCCTCTATCCTGAGGCTGTACCCTCTTGTCCTAGACTCTCCCACCATGGGAATCATCCTTTCCACATCTACTCTGTCTAGGCCTTTCAACATTCAAAAGGTTTCCATGAGATCCCCCCCCCCATCCTTCTGAATTCCAGCAACTACAGACCCAGAGCCATGAAACATTCTCGTATGATAACCCTTTCATTCCTGGAATCATCCTTGTGAACCTCTTCTGGACCCTCCCCAATGCCAGCACATCTCCTCTAAGATGAGGGGCCCAAAACTGTTCACAATACTCAAGGTGAGGCCTCACCAGTGCCTTATAAAGTCTCAGCGACACATCCTTGCTCTGGTATTCTGGACCTCTTGAAATGAATGCTAACATGGCATTTGTCTTCCTAACCACCGACTCAACCTGCAAGGTAACTTTTAGGGTGTTCTGCACAAGGACTCCCAAGTCCCTTTGCATCTCAGATTTTTGGATTTTTCTCCCTGTTTAGAAAATAGTCTGCACATTTATTTCTACTACCAAAATGCATGAGCATGCATTTTCCAGCATTCTATTTCATTTGCCACCTTCTTGTCCATTCTCCTAATCTGTAAGTCCTTCTGCATCCTACCTATTTCCTCAGCACTACCTGCTGCTCCACAAATCTTCGTATCATCTGCAAACTTGGCAACATCTATTCCATCATCTAAATCATTTATATACAGCAGAAAATGAAATTGTCCCAACACCAACCCCTGCGGAACACCATTAGTCAAACTGGCACCAAACATTCGAATGGGGAAGAAATATGACCTAAGTGACTTTGATCATGAAATGGTAGTTGGTGCCAGATGGGGTGGTTTGAGTATCTCAGAAACTGCTGATCTCCTGGGATGTTCACATACAACAGTCTGTAGAATTTACAGAGAATAATACAAAAAAAAAAGAATTTAAAAAATCTAGCGACTGGCAGTTTTGTGGGAGAAAATACCTTGTTAATGAGAGAAAACATGACCAGAATGGCTGAAGCTGACAGGAGGGTGACAGTAACTAAGATAACTACACATTACACCAGTGGTGTGCAGAGGAGGATCTCTGAATGCACAATATGTCTAACCTTG
Source organism: Mobula birostris (assembly GCF_030028105.1). Lineage (NCBI taxonomy): Eukaryota > Metazoa > Chordata > Chondrichthyes > Myliobatiformes > Myliobatidae > Mobula > Mobula birostris. The sequence goes on from NC_092373.1 coordinate 13,728,725, forward strand.
AAGTGGATGGGCGACAACAGCAGATCACGAACTGATAAGCAATGGCACTGAGTGTACAGCCAATGTTTTATTACACAGGAACTTCTAGCTCTCATTAGATAAGCTTAAAATCATCAATCATTCATAATTTAGTGATTAGATTTCAGAAGTGATTCATAGGTTAAAGAGCAACTAGTAATGTTCTGAAAGCTTTCCTATGATTACAAATACTGCCTTTATGTAGTCTTGCATTAACAGCAGAGAATGCATCAGTTATTTGTGTTAGTTTCACATGGGATATTATTCTTTTTAAATTTTCAGAGAAAATTTTATACAAGACAGAATAATTTGAATATAGCATCCATTTGACAAAGAATATGTATCATACATGTTTATTGAACCTTGCACTGAAAACATTGATATCAATAATCTTTCTGCTCTGGATCCTACAGGATTTGTAAAAATACCTCAACTATTTTTTTAAAAAAGCAGCAGCAATTCCCAATCAATAATTTCCCACAAGAAGATTCAATTTCTCATTGAACAGAGCTCAGTTTTATAACCATCACTTTTTATTCTCATGGAATGATCTGCATCGCAATCATTCCTAGATGTTTGTTATTATATTTATAATCTGGTTCAGTCTCTAATACCAGTCAGAATCAGGTTTAATATCACTAGCATATGTCATGAAATATGTTGTTCTGCCACTATAGAACACAGCAATATATATTTTTTTTAAAACTATAAATTACAATAAGGATTATCTTTTTTAAATTAGTAAGTAGAGCAAAAAGAGACAGGAGGTGGTGTACATGGGTTCATTCAGAAATCTGATGGCAGTGACTGGTGGGATGGTGTCAGTAAGACCAAAGAACTGATTATGGACTTCAGAGAGGGCAAGAGGAAGGAACACGCACCAGTCCTCATAGAGGGATGAGAAATGGAGAGAGTGAGCAATTTGAAGTTCCCGGGTGTCAATATCTCTGAGGATCTAACCTGGACCCAACATATTGATGCAGCTACAGGGAAGGCGAGACACTGGCTGTATTTCAATAGGAGTTTGAGGAGATGTTGTATGTCACCAAAACCACTCACAAATTTCTACAGATGTACTGTGCAGAGCATTCTAACCATCTGGTAAGGGGGTGGGGGGCTACTGCACAGGATTGAAGTCAGCTGCAGAAAGTAATAAAATTAGTCAGCTCCATCGTGCATGCTACCTTCAAGGAAAAGTGCCTCTAAAAAGAGGAGTCCATCATTAAGGACATCCATGACCCAGGACATGCCCTCTACTCATTGTTACCATCAGGAAGGATGTACGGAAGTTTGGATAGGTACATGGATGGGAGGGGTATGAAGGGGTATGTGCTGGGTGCAGGCCAATGTCACAGGCAGAAAATAAGGCAGCATGGACCAGTTGGGGTGAAAGGTATGTTTCTGTGCTGTAGTATTCAATAACTATGACTCTAATTTTTTTAATATCTAGGAAAGCGCAAAGGTTTTGAATTCAACCTGTCATTGCAACAAGGCTGTGGAATTTATAAGATATCACAAGCAAGTAACTGCACTGGCCAGGGAAGCAAGTCTCTGTCTCATCAGAACCTTACTGCTCATCAACCTGATGGCTGCAAATTCCTCCCTGTGGGAAAGGAGGGAATTCAGAGCGACATACCCATTGAGATCAGCACCACCGCTCCGTTAGACTGCTCCCCGTGGTCTCCACTTGACCAGGCCGATCCACAGAAATTCAGCGACAAGGGCACAGGAAAGTCACTTGCTAGCACTCCAAATGGTGCAGAGAGCAAACTGGTGCAGGAGGAAGGACGCAAACCAGAACTTGTGGATTGGGAATGGTGCCGAAGTAAGTCGGAAAGGACTCCCCGTCAGGTGAGTGTACTGGGAAGGAAAAGATAAATGCAAACCATATACAAAGTTCAATTTTGTTGTCATTCAACCATATAAACGTACGCTGCCAAACGAAACAATGCTCCTTCGGACCAAAGTGCACAACAGTATAACTCACACACAACAAATAAAGTATTAGTTCCACAAATAATTTAACAAATAATAATGTGCATTTACCACTCAAGTTGAAAAATAAATGGTATAACAATACTGCTGCTTCATATGTGGTGAGACCTTGGTGACCGCAGGGAGTTCAGTAGTATCACAGCCTGGGGGAAGAAGCTGTTTCACTTCCAGACAGTCCTTGTCCTACCTCCTATCTGATGGTAGGGGGTCAAAGAGGTCACATATATTCTCTACAGTCAATCATAAACACAAGAGGTATTGCAAACGCTGGTAATCACTTGCGTGTATTACTCACTATCGCCAAGATTTGTCTAAAATGGCGTTTAATGATTTTAGAAATTCTTTAGATACATGGCATCTTAGCTTAACATCGGATCAGTTAGAGACAAAGACTCATGAAGAATTACAACACAGAAACAGGTCCCTCTGCCCATCTAGTCCATGCTGAAAACATGCAAACTGCCTACTGCCGTTGACCTGCACCGGGACCATAGCCCTCCATACCCCTATCATCCATGTACCTATCAAAACTTCTTAAACTTTGAAATTGATCTTGCATGCACCACTTTTGCTGGCAGCTCATGTCACACTCTCACAACCCTCTGAGTGAAGACGTTTCTCTTTAAGCTTCTCGCCTTAAACCTTTAACCCATGACTTCTGGTTGTCGTCTCACCCAACCTCAGTGGAAAAAGCCTGCTTGCATTTACCCTATCTATACCCTTCATAATGTTTTATACCTCAATCAAATCTTCTCTTAGTTCTGTACATTCTAAAGATGACAGCCCTAACCTAATCAATCTTTCCTTATAACTCAGGTCCTCCAGACCTGGCTATCCTTTGTAATTTTTCTCTGCGTTCTTTCAACATTATTTACATCTTTCCTGTAGGTAGGTGACCAAAACTGCACACAATACTCCAAATTAGGCCTCATCAATGTCTTAGACAACTTCAACATAACATCCCATCTTCTGTATTCAATACATTGATTTATGGAGGCCAATGTGCCAAAAGCTTTCTTTACGACCCTATTGACCTGTGATACCACTTTCAACAAATTATGGACCTGTATTCCCAGATCCCTTTGTTCTACCACTCTCCTCCGTGCCCTACCGTCCACTGTGTAAAATTTACCCTGGTTGGTCCTACAAAAGGGCCAAACCTCACACTTCTCTGCATTAAGTTCGATCTGCCATCTTTCAGCCCACTTTTCCAGCTGATGCAGATCCCTCTGCAAACCCTGATAGCCTTCCTCACTGTCCACTACACCCCCAATCACAGTGTCATCCGCAAATATACCAATCCATTTAACCACATTATCATCCAGATCATCGATAGAAATGACAAACAACTAAGGAGCCAGCGCCACTCCCTGCAGCACACCACTAATCACAGGCCTCCATTAAGAGAGGCAATTCTCTACACCACTCTCTGGCTTCTCCCACAAAGACAATGTCTAATCCAATTTACTATCTGTAGTGTATATGGATTTCAGCAAGGCATTTGATAAGGTACCCCATGCAAGACTCTGGTTCCCATCCCCCTGCATCTCTAGTTTAAACCCTACTGTGAAGCATTAACAGACTTTCCCACAAGGATATTAGTCTCCCCCACTTCAGGTGCAAACCATCCCTTCTGTACAGCTTCCCTCTTCCCTGGAAGAGAGCCCAATGATTCAAAGTCTTATGTCCTCCCTCCTACACCAACTCCTTAGCCACATGTTAAACTGTATGGTCTTATTAGTTCTGGCCTCACTAGCACATGGCATGGGTTGCAATCCTGAAATCAAAACCCTGGAGGTCCTGCCCTTTAACTTCGTACCTAACTCCCTGAGCTCCCCATGCAGAAACTGATCACCTGTCCTGCCCATGATATTGGTACCTGCATGGACCACCACCTCTGGCTATTCACCCTCCCACTTAAGAATGCTGAGGACTCGATTTGAGATGTCCCAGACCCAGGCATCCAGGAGGTGACATACCACCTGGAAATCTCGTTCTCGCCCACAGAACCTCCTGTTCATTCCCTGAACGAATGGATCCCTTATCACCCCAAGTTTACTGACAATTTTAAGGGTCATGGTTCGCCATTTCATTCAAGAGGCTGAAGGTGTTTACTAAGATACTCTGGGATTTCCCATAAACCACTGCAAAAAGCTCTGTACCAGGAATGTCATGGTGTCACAGCTGTACAGCACTTCAGCCCAAATACAAAGATGCCTATCTGAGGTGGTCCTATTTCCTTGCATTTGGTTCATATACCTCTAAACCTTTCGTATGTACATACCTGGCCAAATATCTGTTAAAATTTGTAGTTATACCCACCCTACTTCTTGCTCTAGTGGAGGCTTCCAGATACCCACCTATTAGGACTCTGGTCTATTCCGGGGTTGGCCAGCCAGGGCAGACATCATTCCCTAAAGGTCTTTTTTTTAATAGAAACTTACTGATTTCATCAATGACATTTATGAGACTGGAATAATACCAGAGGAGATGAAAAAATCAGTATTTATCACTCTTCCTAAGAAACCTGGAGCAATAGAATGTAAATTACATAGGACCATAAATTTAATGAGTCATATCAGCAAGATACTTCTAAGAATTTTGATGACAAGAGCTAAAAGTAAGATACAAGGTGAAATAGATAAAGGACAATGTGTCTTTGTGAAAGACAAAGGCACAGGAAACACAATATTGATGTTAATGATACTATCAGAATGAGCTATTCAAGTGCAAAAAGATTTGTTTGTTTGTTTTATTGACTACACAAAAGCATTTGATAAAGTGAAGCACAGTAAGTTACTTGAAATATTACGGAAAACTCTACATCTAGATTCGAAAGACGTCCGCCTAATCAGAAATCTGTACTGGGAACACACTGCCGCTGGAAGAATAAATGGAGAAGTGAGTCCGTTTATGAAAATCAAGAGAGGCATTAGACAAGGGTGTGTTTTCTCCCCTGATTTATTTAATGTGTACAGTGAAACAATATTACAAAAAATAAGAGCCATCTTGGGAATCAAAGTTGGTAGAGAAAACATCAATAATTTCAGATATGCAGATGACACTGTGTTAATTGCAAGTACGAAGGAAGAACTACAAAACTTAATTGATATAATTGCTGAAGAAAGTGCAAAAATGGGTCTATATATCAATTTCAAAAAGACAGAATGTATGGTGATATCCAAAAAGAAGGAGAATCCTATCTGCAGGCTGATAATAAACAGGAAAGACATAAAACAAGTACAGAACTTTTGCTACTTAGGAAGCTGGGTGACATCAGATGGCAGGTGCGACATGGACATCAAAAGAAGAATAGGGATGGCAAAAGACACATTTACGAGAATGAAGAGTATACTGACCAATACTAAACTAGGCATGACAACCCACCTCAGAGTACTGAAATGTTACATTTATCCAGTTATGTTATATGGCTCAGAATGTTGGACAATATCGAGTAACATGAGGAACCGAATTGAAGCAGCAGAGATGTGATTTTTGAGGATGCAAAGAATATCATGGACGAAACGAATATCTAACGAGGATGTCATGAGCAGAGCAAACACAAAAAGAGAGATAATGTATGAGATCATGAAAAGGCAACGTAACTTCATTGGAGATGTGATTAGGAAAGAGGAGTTAGAATGCACGGTAATTATGGGAAAGATTGAAGGGAAGAAAGCAAGAGGAAGACAAAGACAAATGACAATGGAGACAGCAGCCAGAGAACTGGAAATGAAAACCAATGAATTGATCCACTTGACCCGAAGCAGGAGTGTGTGGGCCATGGCAGTCAAAGCTCAAACTGGGCACGGCACCTGATGATGATGATTATGATAGGACTCTCTTGTTATTGATCATCAATTGCACGTTCTCAAATAATGCCTATGTATTTGAACCTTACTTTGCTCATCTTAAAGTAGTAAGAGCCTGGGTTTTCTTTTTTTTTGAGTCTTTGACGTGTGTTTTTTTAATTATAATCTACTTACTGTCTGCCATTTCCGAATTGTATTTGTGCATCAATCAGAATCAGAGTCAGAATCGGGTTTATTATCACCGACATGTGATGTGAAATTTGTTAACTTAGCAGCAGCAGTTCAATGCAATACATAATATAGAAGAGAAAAAATAAATAAGTAGAATAAAAATAATAATAATAAGTAAATCAATTACAGTATACGTATATTGAATAGATTAAAAATCATGCAAAAATCAGAAATACTGTATATTAAAAGTAAGTGAGGTAGTGTCCAAGGGTTCAATGTCCATTTAGGAATCAGCTGGCAGAGGGGAAGAAGCTGTTCCTGAATCACTGAGTGTGCGCCCTCAGGCCTCTGTACCTGATGGTAACAGTGAGAAAAGGACATGCCCTGGTTGCTGGACGTCCTTAATAATGGACACTGCATTATCTTGGATTACTAAATTTGTATTTGGATTACTGCATTTTTGAGCTGGACTGGTTGTCTGGTCTTGGCTAAGAGAAAATAAAGCCTGCTTTTGAGTCTGCACATCGACTCCTGTCTGAATTATGGTTTCAGCAATTGGGTTCACTCGCAATCCTCAGTGGTAGAGTGCTGGACTTTCAACTTAGTGACACAAGTTGGATTGCCAATCGAGCCATTTCCCTTGTACCCACCTCCCTCTGAGAAAAACTTTCCCATCATATCCCATTTAAATCCTTCCCGTCTCACCTTAAACAAATAGCCTAGAGAAAAATGATGACCATCATCCTTGTCTATGAATCTGATTTTATACACCTCTATAGGGTCAGACTGTAATGTCTAATGGGTGTTGGGGTGGAGATACTTCTCTACCAAAGGAGGAGTAAGGTGCTCCTTCCCTCTGCTAGCCTACAGGTCACCTGCTTAACCCCACTATCAGGGTCACATGAAACCGTGGGAGCGGATGGTGGATGGTTGTATGAGCAGCCGGTGCAAATCACAAGTCCTGGTTATGCGACCACTGACGCCAGGCAGAAAACCTCTGAAGAGAATTGATAATGGCTGGGGTCACCTGTCTTGTAAAGACACTGCCCAGAAGAAAACAATGGCAAACCACTTTTATAGAAAAATTTGCCAAGAACTCAGATGGTCAAAGAGCATGATCACCTTTGTCATATGACATGGCACATAATGAATGAATAAATCAAGTCCTAGTAGCTCTACTAAAACAGGGGTTCCCAACCTTTTTTATGTCACGGAGCCTTGCTATTTACCAAAGGGTTTGTGGACCCCAGGTTGGGAACCCTGGGATGACTTCAGGAGGATAAATGGTAAAGGTGACAGATTCTTTGGCTGTATTTTGAACGAGATTTACAGGAAGATGTTTCCTGCTTGGCATTGCTGCCTGCCACACCTCCAACACTTAGGTCAGCTGCAGGGTCCTCAGCTAGGGACCACCATTCACTGATGTTCGCTCCCTTAGCCCGGGTACACCTCCTGGCAGTGGAGCACTGGCAGAGACATCTCCCTGCTACTCCCAGCAGCTTCCTGCGGGGTTAGACAGTCCCCACAATTTCTGCCCTTCTTCCTCAACCACTGCCAAAAGCTGCCCTTTTCTACCTCTTCAGCCAGCTCCCTGGCGGCCCTCAGTAATGATTACAAACATCTGAATGTGTTTGTGGGGCCATATCTTGAATACTGTGTTCAGCTTTGGTCACCCTGCTATTAAGTTGTAAAGAGTGAAGAAAATATTTTCGGAGGTTACTAGGTCTCAGGGACTGAGTTATGGAGAGAGTCTGAGCAGGCTAGGAATTCCAAAGGCAGCAGGAAGCCTGGAGGGAATTAATGGAAGTAAGGCTGCTTTGTGTGATGGACTGCGAGATTTTTACCAAAACAATCTGAAATTAATCCTGGCTTTGAACTCCGACCACCAACATACTGTTGTCTGCATTTCAAAGCTGAACCAAAAACTGCCTGTTTTGGACATCAGAATCAAGGAGGCACCGTGGTAGCGTGCCTGTTGGCACCGCGCCATTACGGCCTTGGCATCAGAGTCCAGAGTTCAAATCTGACTGCCTCTGTGAGAAAGTTCCTGCATTCTTCGTGTGAATGCACGGATTACCTCCGGGCACTCAGCTTTCCTCCCACCATCCAAAGATGTACTGGTTAGTAAGTTAATCGCTCGTAGTAAATTGTCCTGTGATTAGGCTCGGGTTGGATTGGTGGCTTGCTGGGCTATGCCACTCATTGGGTCAGAAGGGCTTGTTCGGCACTATATCCACCTGTCTGTCCTTCCATCTATCCAGCCCTGGGAGAGAGAGAAGCAGGGGTGATACTTCAAGTCAAATACCTGCTATCAGATCTATCAGACTATGTTAATAGATCTAAGTTTGTATTTCCCGTATTACAAATATGACTGAACTTCTAAAGTGCTGCAATGGTTTCAAGGAGCTTTATTGAATAAAAGCACCACCATGAGATTTGAGTACCAGACATTTTTATTGTGTTTTGAAAGTGTAAATGAATAGGAATGAAAATCCTGGCTGGCTTCCAATTGTTTAATCCTGGGATTTGAGGTCTAATGGCAATTTTGGCATTAGTGAACTCTCTGTCAAGAGAGGGACTAAATCTCGGGTTTCCCAGTTTGTAAACCTCAGTTGCCAATTAACAGAAGTCATGTTATTCAGTCTGCACTGGGGGTTTGGAAGAGAACTGGGGTGGGGGGTCAGGGGTTGGTGTGAGGTGTCAAATGTCTAAGCATTTGAGATGTGTCAGCAAGTTTGTGAACTGCGAACATGTTGGAGGCTGTCGATCTGATGCAGCTAAGTGGAACCATTATACACTCAGTAACCACTTTATTCTCTACCCCTGTACACCTGCTCCTTAAAACAAATATCTAATTGGCCAATCGTGTGGCAGCAACGCGGTGCATAAAAGCATGCAGACATGGTCAAGAGGTTCAGTTGTTCAGCCCAAACAACAGAATGGGGAAAAAACGTTACCTAAGTGAACCTGGCCATGGAATGATTGTTGGTGCCAGACGCGGTCTCAGAAGGTGCTGATCTCCTGGGATTTTCATGCACAGCAGTCTCCAGAGTTTACAAAGAACACTGCAAAAAAAACAGAAACATCCAGTGAGTGGCAGTCTTGTGGGTAAAGACCACTTGATAATGAGAGAGGTCAGAAGAGAGTAGCCAGACTGGTGTAAGCTGACAGGAACGGGACAGTAACTCAAGTAACCACTCACTACAATAGTGGTGTGCAGAAGAGCACCTCTGAATGCACGGCACATCAAACCCCAGCAGAAGACCATGAACTCCCTCTCAGTGGTCTCTTTTTAGGTACAAGTGGTACCTAATAAAGTGACCACTGAGTGTGTTACTGAAAAAGCTGCAGGAATTCGGTGAGTCTGGCAGTTCTCAGTTTGGATGTTATGAGTCAATAGGCCTGTTTCTGAGATGTACAACCCTCTGACTGTGTTTCCCATGGGTTGGTGTCTCCACACTTTGCTCCCCTATGTGGCAACATTGGGTGAACTAGCTGGAGAACAGACTTTGTTGCATTTCCCCCGGTTTTACAAGTGAACCCTGCAGTTCAAATTCCCAAATTCAAAGTAAATTTGTTATCAAAGTACACGCACGTCCCCATAAACTTTCCTGGGGTTCATTTTCTTGCAGGCATTCAGAGTAAATGCAAAGAATCGATACAATCAATGACTAACAGCACACAGCAAAGGTGGACAAACAACCAGTGTGCAAGAGGTAGAAAAGACTGTGCAAGTACAAAAGAAGATTAAAAAAAGAACAAAATAATTAAAAGCAATAAATAGATATTGAGAACATGAGTTGAAGAGAACTTGAAATCTGAGCTGGGTTATATGTTGCACTTCACTATCTGGTCTTTGGTTTTGTATTGTCATGGACTGGGGAATGTGAAGAACTTTGTTTGGCAAGCCATCCATACAGATCAATTTATTCAATCAGTGAATAGAGTCATTACAAGGGAAAACAATGGCAGAATGCAAGAAAAAGTGTTAGTTTCAGGGAAATTGCAGTGTAGAAAGACAACAAGGTTCAGGGCCATGACAAGATGGATTGAGTCAGTCTTATTGTGCAAGAGTTCTTTTTAATAGGCTTATGATAGTGGAATAGAAGATGTTCTTGTGCTATAAGACTCTAACATAGGAACAGAATTAACACACGCAAATTGCTGGAGAAACTCGGCAGGCCAGGCAGCATCTATGAAAAAGAGTAAACAGTCGGAGTTTCTGGCTGAGACCCTTCATCAGGACAAGGGGGAAAAGATGAGAAGTCAGAGTAAGAAGGGGAGGAAGAAATGCAAGGTGGTAGGTGATGGGTGAAATTGGGAGAGGGGAAGGTGAGAAGTAAAGAGCTGGGAAGTTGATTGGTGAAAGAGTTAAAGGGCAGGAGGAGAGGGAATCGGATAGATGAGGATAAAAAAGCATGGAGAAAAGGGAAGAAGGAGCACCAGAGGGAGATATGGAGATGAGGTGAGAGGGGAATGGGAATGGGAATGGGGAATGGTTAAGGGAAGGGTGGCAGTTACCCAAAGTTCGAGAAATCAATGTTCATGCCATCAGGTTGGAGGCTACCCAGACGGAATATAAAGTGTTGTTCCTCCAATCTGAGTGTGGCCTCATCATGGCAGTAGAAGAGGCCATGAACTGACATGTTGAAATGGGAATGGGAAGTAGAATTGAAGGGTGGCTGCTGGGAGATCCTGCTCGCTCTATTTTTTTTTCTCTTAACCCCATTCTCCTGCATTCTCTCCATAACCTATGATTTCCTTACTAAACAAGAACCTATCAACCTCGGCTTTAAATATACCCAATGGCATCCCTCCACAGCCATCTGTGGCAATGAATTCCATGGATTCACCACCATCAGGCTAAAGAAATTCCTCCTCTCTGTTCTGTAGGGATGTCCTTGCATTCTGAGGCTGTGCCCTCTGGTGCAAGGCTTCCCCACTATTAATTACACATAATGTATGCTAATTGTATGTAAATTATTAATAATTTTGGCATAGCAGTAACAACAGCTGAATTAATGGAGAATGCACAGCTAAAGCCAAATACTCATCATGAAATTTGTAATTACTATTAATCAAATATTCAACAAATTGACCTGCAGTATATTATTCCAAAGTTGAATGTTAATGAAATTAATGCTGCAGGTAAGTAACTTCAGACAGTTTTAATTTAAAGTCAGGTGTGGAGACTATAAAATTAATAACAGGGAAGAAAACTGCTAAAAAGAAAATTACTAACCTGGCAAATTTTTTCAAGCATTTTATCAACTTTTGAGAAAAAAAATCTTGTCAGGTCTTAATGATTGGAATCTAACTGAGTGTGAATAAAGGGCACTTTAGACTACCAGAGGAGTGATCTGTTCTCTTCCCCTGTTTTCAAGCTCAGGTTTATTGTCATTCAACCATACATCTGTGTACAGCCAAATGAAAGGTCGTTCCTCGGGAGCAAAGGTGCAAAGCACAGCACATATTGTAGTCACACACAGCACACAGTCACAAAATAATATTAGTGCGGGATCCTGGGTGGAATCACCTGCAGACTGATGGACTGACAGGAAGTGTGAGGTACAAGTTTATGTAAGACAGAAAAATGTTGCTGACACCATTATAATGAAATAAGCTGTTGCGTAAATATGTGAAGCAGCAGCAATAAAAGGTGAAAAATGAGCAGTGCAGGGTGAGATTGTGTATGCGAGATAGAGAATCTAGTGGTGGGAGGGGGAGTGGGGAGGGATGACAGAGCAACCAGACAGAATGTATGCAATAGAAATCTCCACTTCTGAAAAGACCGCACTGAGCTACAATCCTATGTAAATGTGTCCAAAGCCGAAGTTATAACAAGGCAAAAGGTAAATGGGGTTACTACTTCACACAGCTTGTGAATGGACAATACTAGTTAATGACCAGGAACAACAGCATACTGCTGGGGATCATTTTTACAACTTTTGATATTTCTTGTTGGTGGTATCGGAATTCAGGCTTTAGCACTTGCTGTTTGATGGGACTGGTGTAGGGGTGGAGGAAAGAGACAATGTCTGAGGTGCGTGGGGATCTTTGATTAATCTGGCTGCTTTCCCAAGGTGGCAAGTAGTTTAGACAAAGTCCATGGAGGGGAAGCTGGGTTCCCTGATGTGCTGAGCTGTGTTCACAACTCTCTGCAATCTCTTGCGATCTTGGACTCCCATACCTAGCCATGATACTTCTAGATAGGATCTTTTCAATGGTGCATCTATAAAAATTAGTGAGGGTCAAATGCCAAACTTCCTTACCTTCTAAGGAAGTAACAACAGTGGTGTGCTTTCTTGGCCATGGCATCTACATGGTCTCAACCAGAACACGTTATTGGTGATGTTTACATCAAGGAACTTGAAGCTGTCAACCATCTCCATCTCAGCACCACTAATGTCAACAGGAGAAAGTGCACCACCCCACTTCCTGAAGTCAATGACCAGCTCTTTTGTTTTGCTAACAAAAGTTGTATTCATGACACCACGTCTCTAAGCTCTATTTCCTTCCCGTACTCCGCCCAGACGTGTCAGTATGTATTGTAATGGTTGGAGTTTATATATTTTCATTTATTTAGAGACACGGTGCAGAGCAAGCTGTTCTGGCCTATCGAGCCACACCGACCAGCAACTCACCTATTTAACCCTAGCCTAATCAAGGACAATTTACAATGACAAATTAACCTAATAACCTGTATGACTTTGGACTATGGGAGGAATCAGGAACATCCAGAGGAAACCCACACACTCATCGGAAGAACATCCAAGCTCCTTGGAGATGGAGCTAGAATGGAACTCCAAGCTCCGAATGCCTTTAGCTATAATAGTGCCGTACTATCTGCTATGCTACTGTGGCAGCCCCAAGTCACCGGTCTAAAGATAAATGAAGGTTTGCTTCATCCCTTAACTTTAATTCGTCATCATTGATTTTCTTCCATCAGGTCAGAGGTGAGGGTGTTTAGATATGATTGCATTTCATCCAAGACTGAGATAACATTCAGCCAGTGAGATGGCAGATAACAAATTGGATTACACTGACTCAGGAAATGCCAACAACAAGAAAAATCTAATTGGTCAACTTGAGATCTACACTTAGTGGTCACTTTTATGAGGTATCTCCTACACCTATCAAGTGGTCACTGAGTGTATGTTCCTGGTCTTCTGCTACTGTGGCCTGTCCACTTCAAGGTTTGACTTCAAGGAGGTACAGAAGTCTGAAGGCACACACTCAGCGATTCAGGAACGGCTTCTTCCCCTCTGCCATCCGATTCCTAAATGGACATTAAACCCTTGAACTCTATTTCACTTTTAATGTATATTATTACAGTTTTTGCACTATTTTTAATATATTTAATATACATACATACTTACTGAAATTGATTTGCTTATTTATTTTTTCTATATTATCATGTGTTGCATTGTACTGCTGCTGCTAAGTTAACAGATTTCGTGACACATGCCAGAAGTGACTCTGATGTGCTGCACATTCAGAGATGCTCTCTTGTACACCACTGTAGTAACGCATGGGTCATTTGAGTTGCTGTCAGCTTGAACCAGTCTGACCTCTCTCATTAACAAAGTGATTTCACCCCTGAACTGCTGCTCGCTGGATGTTTCCGTTTTAGGCTCCAATCTGTGTAAACTCTGGAGACGGTTGTGCGTGAAAATCCCAGGAGGTCAGCAGTTTCTGAGATAGTCAGGCCGTCCCTTCCGGCATGAACAATCATTCCACAGTCAAAGTCACTTAGATCACGTTTCTTCCCCATTCTGACATTTTGGTCTGAACAACAACTGAACTTCATGACCGTGTCTGCATGCTTTTATGCAATGAGTCCTCCCACATGATTGGCTGATAAGGTATTTGTATTAATGAACAGGTGTACAGAAGTGGCATCTGAGTGTAATTTCCATGCTAAGTTTTCTGCTATCTGCTTCCTGAGGGGTCACCTCTGATCAAAGTCTCAACCAGACCAGCCATAGAATTACTGTGGCTGGTAGAGCAAGTCAAAGGTTTGCTGTCCAAAGGCCTAGATAGAGTGGATGTGGAGAGGGTGTTTCCAATAATGAGAGAGTCCAGGACCAGAGGGCACAGTCTCAGAATACAACGACATACCTCAAGAACAGAAATGAGGATAACATTCTCAGTTGAAAATGAAAATGGATACAGTATTTCACATTTGTACTTAGATTAAATTTATTTTTAGCAGTAAAAGATAATAGGTCAGTATCATCTACCACACACAGATGAAGGTGAAATTTTCAGAATGTATGTGGTCATGAGACCATTAGCCCACATGACATAGGAGCAGAATTAGGCCATTTGGCCTATCAAGTCTCTTCCGCCATTCCATCATGGCTGATTTATTATCTATCTCAACCCCATTCTCCTGCCTTCTCCCCTTAAATTTTCTTACCCTTACGAAACAATAACCTTCATTTTAAATATGCTCAGTGACTTGGTCTCCACAGCTGTCTGTGGCCATGAATTCCACAGATTCATCACCCACTGGCAATAGAAATTCCTCTTCATCTCTGTTCCAAAGGGACATCCTGCTACTCTGAGGCTGTGCCCTCTGGTCCAAGACTCTCCCACTACAGGAAATACTCTCTTCACATCCACAATATCTCAGCCTTTCAATTTTTGACAGGTTTCACTGACATCTGCCCTCGTTCTTCTGAACCCCTGTGAGTACTGGCCCAGAGCCATCAAAAATTCCTCATATATTAACTCTTTCATTAGCAGAATCATTTCTGTAAATCTCCTCTGGATCCTCCCCAATGCCAGCACATCCTTTCTTAGATAAAGGGCCCAAAACTGCTCAGATACTGCTGGTGTGGCCTGGGCAATATCTTATAAAGCCTCGGCAGTACATCTTTGCTTTTATATCCTGGTCCTCTCAAAATAAATGCTAACATTGCACTTCCCTTCCTCACCACCGACTCAGCCTGTAAGTTAACCTTCAGTCAATCCTGATGAGGACTGGACTCCCAAGTCCCTTTTGCAGCAATAGCAACTGTAAGCAAAGATCTAAAGTTTTATTTAGTAGCTCTGTTTCCCTTCTTCTAAATGTAAAGTTCTACCAAATGAATACAACAAATTAGGGAAAGTAAGTGTGATTTGATTAAACACAGTGCCTTTTTCTATTCTTACAGGATTACACAAGGCTTTAATGGAATTCTGTCATTGATACATTTTCCACATGCACCTGCCCAATTTTTAACAATTCTGAAAATGTAAATGAATAGCATTAGCTAAAATTAAATTTCCTCTGTCAATGTCTTAATGCAATAAAAATCAAATTCTGACAAGATTATTTATATCTTAAGAAATAAGCTTTTAAGATTATAAGATTGGATTTGTATCATGCTTATCACGACCAAGTTCCTCCAAATTCTTCACATCTAAAATAATTACATTTGAAAAACCGAGATCACTGTTGTAATTCTGAACATTAAGAGATTTGATGGAGGTGTACAAGATGCCTACTTGATAGTCAATTGAGAGATGTGTTTCCACCAACGAACCACAGGGAATGTCAGCAATTTATTGTTCACACAGAGAGGAATTTAGATCTGGAATTTATTGCTTGGAAGAGTATCTTCATAAAGGATTTGCAATGGAGAAGAAGGAAGTTAGGTCTGATTATCATTATCATTGTCACTATGTACCGTGTCGTATGACTTGGGCAGTCATAGTCTTCCACCTGTCTATAATCTGTTACCTATGGGAAAGAACCCCTTCACACTGTTTTTATTCTTTTCTCTGTCCATGACCATGATTGTTCTTAGCAATTTTTCTACAGAAGTGGTTTGTCATTGCCACCTTCTGGGCAGTGCCTTTACAAGACGGGTGACCCCAGCCATAACCAATACTCTTCAGCGATTGTCTGCCTGCTGTCAATAGTTGCACAACCAGAACTTGTGATATGCACCAGCTGCTTATACAACCATCTGCCACCTGCTCCAATGGCTTCACGGGACCCTGATCAGGGGTTAAGCAAGTGCCACACCTTGCCCAAGGGTGACCTGCAGGCCAACAGAGGAAGGAGTATCTTACTACTCCTTAGGTAGAGAGACATTTCTACCTCACCACCCTAAGAACATGATAAATTAGTAAATTGGTTTATTATTTTGACACTAAAATCTTTGTTCTGCATTCCATCCATTACAGATTAGATTATGAGGACATGCAGTCCTCTTTTATTGTCATTTAGTAATGCATGCATTAAGAAATGATACAATATTCCTCCGGTGTGATATCACAGAAACACAGGACAGACCAAGACTGAAAAACTGACAAAAACCGCATAATTATAACATATAGTTACAACAGTGCAAGCAATACCGTAATTTGATGAAGAACAAGCCATGGGCACGGTAAAAAGTTCAAAGTCTCTTGAAAGTCTCACATCTCACGCAGACGAGAGAAGGAAGAAAACTCTCCCTGCCATACCCGAACACAGTCCGACTCTGAGTCGTCCGAAAACTTCAAGCTCCGACCAGCCCTCTGACACCGAGCATCAAGCACCATCTCTGCCAAACGCTTCGACCCCAGCCCCGGCTGCCAGCAGCAGGCAAAGCCAGGGATTTTGGGGCCTTTCCTTCGGAGATTCTCAATTGCACAGTAGCAGCGGCAGCGAACTGGGCATTTCAGAAGTTACCCAGATGTTCCTCCATGCTCTCACGACTGTCTGTGTCAAATCAGAATTATGCACGGCACCTATTTAACAATATGATATCATTTCACCGGAGAGACTACACGTGCTGCGTCGCACCACCACCTTCTCCTCCCGCCCTTAGGGATCATTTCATTATACCAGTACAAAGAAAAGCAATAATAGAACACAGACTAAATTGTCAGCTAGGGAAAGTGCGCAGCAGACAGGCAGTAATGTACAAGACCAGGACAAGGTAGATTACGTGGCCAAGAGTCCTCTTGCCATAGCAGAGGGGTGGCATGTTCATGTAAAGCTATTGCAGTACCAACAACCTGGATTCAATTCTGCCGCTGTCTGTAAGGAGTCTGCACGTTCTCTCTATGATCATGAGGGTTTTCTCCAGGTGCTCTAGATTCCTCCCACACTACAAAGACTTGTGCATTAGTTGGTCACGTATGGGTATATTTTGACAGCGTAGGCCCGTTGGACCAGAAGGGCCTCTTACCATGCTGTATCTCTAAGTAGAGGTCCATTCAGTAGTGTTACAATAGAACAATAAAAGTTGTCCTCGATCCTGATGGTGCATGCTTGTATCTCTACACGATGGGAAAGTCCAGGGTCGATGGGATCTTTGATTTTGTTGTCTGTTTTACTGATCGGTGGGAAGTGTAGACAGAGTCCATGGAGGGGTGGTTGGTTCCTGTGACGTTTTGATATTTGTGTGATTTGATAGCAACAAGATACTGCTCTATCAATGGTTTGGTAGACAATGGGGTGAGTGTCTCTTTCTGTACTGGAAGTGCAAGAATGCAGCACGAGTGATAACCGGTCATTCAAATATCAGACCCAATAGTCTCCTAAAATTAGCAGAACAGAGAAATCAGACAAAAGTTGGAGAGGGAAACTGTATCTTGTCTGGTTCCTTCACAGCTAGGTATGGGAACACCAAAGCCCAAGAATGGAAAAGCCAACAGAAAGTGGTGGATATAGGCCAGACTATCATGGACAAAGCTGTCTCCACCACTGAGCACACCTACAAGGAGAGCTGCCACAGGAAAGCAGCATCCATCATTGATGACCCCCACCATCCAGACCATGCTCCCCTCTCCTCATTACTACCATTGGGTAGGTCGCACAGGAGCCTTAGGTGCCACACCACTAGGTTCAGGAACAGTTATTACTTCACAATCATCAGGCTCCTGAACCAGCATGGATAACTTCACTCACCTCACCACTGAACTGATTCCACAATCTATGGACTCACTTTCAAGGAATCTACAGCTCACATTCTCAATAAATAATACATTTTTTTGTATTTGTACAGTTTGTCTTTTGCACTCTGGTTGTCAGTCTTTATGTGTAGGTTTTCACTGGTTCTATTGTATTTCTCTGTTCTAATGTGAATGCCTGAAAGATAATGAATCTCAGGTTATACAGTACTGTATATGGTGACATATTGGTACTTCGATAAATTCACTTCAAACTTTTGAACTTTGGATCCCAGTCCAACCCAGGGAAAGAAATACAGAAAGGGAAAGGGCAGTTGGACCAAAAGAAAGAGGCAAGGTAAAAGGAAGAGACAGGAAGGAAAGGGAAAAGAAACCTCAATGATAAACACAAGAGATTCTGCAAATGCTGGAAATCTTGAGCAAGGGACTCAAAATGCTGGAGAAACTCAGCAGATCAGGCAGCACCTGTAGAGGGGAATCAAGCAATTGACGTTTGGGCTGAGTCTCTCCTGACCTGTTGTGTTCCTCCAGCATTTTGTGTGTGAACCTCAATGATAAAAAAAATGAAAGATCTTGAGGAAGAATTCACAACCTTCGGGAGTCAGATTCAACAGCTTCTGTTAATCTGTTTCTGTCAATTGAGGATTGAGTTGCATTTTACAACCAGAAATTATACCATTAATGGAATTCCAAAAATGCAAACCTTCAAGCTGCCAGTCTCCATAGTCTAAAGGCAGCTCACCTTTGACACCAGTGGAGGGGATAGGGTTGGAGAGCTTGCTTCTATTTTATTTGGTCGGGGGAGCAACAGCCAAGTGGAATAAGCCTACTGACTCCTGTAACTCAACTCTGTGCTACCTGCGGGCCATGGATAGCTGGTAAGTTTACCCATGGTGATTCAGGGCTCTGAGATTTCCTGGTCTGTGATGTCTGGAGAAAATGTTGGGAAATTTGGTCTATCTTTGTAATGTCCCACCTATTTAAAACCACAAATGAAATCTCCCCACTTCGTGATACTATGGGTGAAATTGTGAAAAGTCTGCAAGGAAATTCGTTTACCCTTCCACCCACTCGCATGTCCCAGCATGTGGAGACAGACTCCGACGGATTGAGCGGACGAGACCAATGGAAGGTCCAACAGTCAAGAAGGCAGTCTCTGCAAGCGTCAGGGAACACGTAGAGCATGACAAGACACAAAAGACATCCTGGTCATCCACTGCGCCTAGTTCCATCTCTAGTCATCTCGACTCTTGTCTTGCCACTGCACCAGATGGGAATTGGGAAGAGAGAGTGAGGTTGACGCTGCACAACTCTCCCTCACTTAAATCCAAATCAAGAGCTAGACTCGACACCATCATGGTATTGAGGTCTTCATCGACAACGACAATGGACGAACAACAACAATAACATGCCACCATACCTTTAAAAGTTGTTGGAAATCAAAAATTAAATCAGAAATGCTGGAAACACTCAGCAGGTCAAGCAGCAACTATGGGGAAAGACAGCCAGTTCTTTTCCCATTTCCATCTAAGTCTCTATCCCTTTGTTGAACTTTTCCATCCTTACTTCCCCACTGCCCAGCCATGACCAGGACATCACCCCTCTCACACCTGGCTTGTCTCCCCATCACTGACATACCTCTCTACCTGGGCTCTTCTCACTTGGTTCACCTTTCCTGTCCCCTCCCTCAACTTGTTCCATTGACTCATCACCCCTCCCTTATCAGATTCCACCTATCACCTCCCAGCCCCTGTCTCGTCCCTGACTCCCACTTCTATGTACCGGCTGTCTCCCCTTTACACTCTCAGTCCTGATGCAGGGGCCCAGCCCAAAAGATCAACCATCTCTTTGTCTCTGCAGAGGCTGCCTGAGCTACTGAGTTCTCCCAGAACTTTGAGATTTTGCTCCAGATGCCAACACCTGCATTCTCTTGCATCTCTATTACTTCCCACACTCTCTGCATCTGCCAGCCCCAAAAGTAATCATTCCCTGAAACACAAACAAGAGGAATTCTGCAGATGCTGGAAATTGAAGCAACACACATCAAAGTTGCTGGTGAACGCAGCAGGCCTGGCAGCATCTCTAGGAAGAGGTACAGTCGACGTTTCAGGCCAAGACCCTAATGTCCTGACAAAGGGTCTTGGCCTGAAACGTCGACTGTACCTCTTCCTAGAGATGCTGCTTGGCCTGCTGCGTTCACCAGCAACTTTTATGTGTGTTGCTCGAAATTCCAGCATCTGTCAATTTCCTCGTGTTTGTGAATTTACACTAGAGCCAACCAGGTTCAATTCCCACTGCTGCCTGTCCTGCTGCATTCACCAGCAACTTTGATGTGTGTTGCATTCCCTGAAACACACTGGTCTTCACATTCATTTCCTCTGTTAGAGGCATAGAATCAGAATCAGGTTTAATATTGCCAACGTAATGTGTGTAAAATTTTCTGTCTTTGCCACAGCAGTGCAATGCAATACATAATAACAGAGAAAAAAGTGAATTACAGTAAATATATATATATATTATCAGTTAAATTAAATTAGTGCAAAAATAAAAAAATGTAAGTGAGTTAGTGTTCATAGGTTCCAACGTCCATTCAGAAATCTGATGGCAGAGGGGAAGAAGCTGTTCCCGAATCACTGAGTGTGTGTCTCCAGGCTCCCGTACCTCCTCCCTGAGGATATCAATGAGAAGAGGGCATGTCCTGAGTGACGGGGTCCTTAATGGTGGATGCCGCCACTTTGAGGCATCACTCCTTGAAGATGCCCTGGATACTACTGAGGCTAGTGCCCTTGATGGAGCTGAATAAGTTTACAAATCTCTGCAGCTTATTTTGATCCCGTTCAGTAACACCACCCCTCCCCAACACCAGACAGTGATGCAGCCAGTCAGAATGCTTTCTATGGCACATCTGAAGAAATTTGTGAGTGTCTTTCATGACCTACAGTTAAATGGATCTACCCCTTGGTAATAATGATCAGAGAGGCACAGAGAGGATCTGTATTTACTGATAAGTAACCTTTATTGTCTCAAATAAAAAGCATGTGGGTTCACAAACTACCTCCCCGTTTGCACACCCGCTAAGATTCCATGACACTCCATGAGCAGTCAATGAAGAGAAGAGGTATTACATCGGAAAGGAGTCTACGCCCCCCAGGTGCTCCTCAGATGAGGAGGATTTCCACGTGTGCATGGGGATCCTCCATGTCTGTGATGCTTGGTCTCTGGAGAGTTATCGCTCTTTTGCATTTGAAGCTCCTAACTCCTATAGTGGTCCTCATCAGTTTAAATGATGTATTTCCATCTTGTTGGCTCAAAGTCACCTGACCTACCTTGGTTATCTTCTTATTGGCTCTGGTTCAGGGCTACAACCAGGATTGTTCTGTGGTCTCTGCCCTCAGCCTTGTGCCCTTTCTTTTCAACTCTGACTAGTTCAAACCCGTTAAACCAAGTGACCCAGACACTGAGTCTATCGAGATTACAGATTGCTTCTCCTGCAAGCCTGCCACTTTACATAATAAATAGCCGCTTGTCTGAGAATTGTCTCAGGTTTAGTAGGTCATCAGCAGAAACTCTTTGTGTCCATATTCAATTGTTCTGACTAAGTTATCCCAGAGCAAGAATCAGTTCACAAAATGGTGGCTGCAAGGACACTCTCACAAAATGGCTACCTCCATTCCTGCATTCTTTCTGAGCAACAATATCGAATCTCTTCAAACTCCTATTTCTTCAGCAGTTTGATCGGGGCATGACTGCACAAGCGTGTGGACATCAGCCAGTGAGAACAGTGAGAAGAGTTTAAAAGGAGACACCTTACAGAGCAGGCATCGGAGGAATGAGCGCCAGGGTAGAAGGAGACAAACTAGGAAGGCCTTAGCTCAACAGGGCTTCGGCGATAATGGGTTGATGCCAGGTAGGTTGCCTGTGTAGAATACAGACAGGAAGAATGTGTGTGAGGCTGGTGTTCTGTGCTTGGTGTCAGATGTGGGGAGTCCTGGAGATTCCCAGCCTCCTGAACGGCCACATCTGCACCAGGTGCGTCAAGCTGCAGCTCCTTAGGGACCATGTTAGGGAACTGGAGATGCAGCTTGATGACCTTTGTCCGGTGAGGTGATAGAAAGGAGTTACAGGCAGATGGTCGTACCAGGGCCACAGGAGACAGATGAGTGGGTCACAGTCAGGAGGGGGAAGGGGAAGAATCAGGTACTAGAGAGTAGCCCTGTGGCTGTCCCCCTGAACAATACGTACTCCTGTTTGAGTACTATTGGGGGGGGGGGGGGGGGGGAACAGCCGACCTGGGGGAAGCAACAGCGGCCGTGCCTCTGGAACAGAGTGTGGCCCTGTGGCTCAAAAGGGTAGGGAAAGGAAGAGGAAGGCAGTAGTCATTGGGGACTCTATAGTTAGGGGGTCAGACAGGCGATTCTGTGGACGCAGGAAAGAAGCACAGATGGTGGTTTGCCTTCCAGGTGCCAGGGTCCGGGATGTTTCTGACTGCATCCACGATATCCTGAAGTGGGAAGGAGAACAGCCAGTGGTCATGGTACATATTGGTATCAATGACACAAGGGAGGAGGTCCTGAAAGCAGACAACAGGGAGTTAGGAAGGAAGTTGAGAAGCAGGACCAGAAAGGTTGTCATCTCAGGATTTTTGCCTGTGCCACATGACAGTGAGCATAGGAATAGAATGAGGTGGAGGATAAATGCGCGGCTGAGGGATTGGAGCAGGGGGCAGGGGTTTAGATTTCTGGATCATTGGGACCTCTTTTGGGGCAGGAGTGACCTGTACAAAAAGGATGGGTTGCACTTGAATTCCAGGGGGACCAATATCCTGACAGGAAGGTTTGCTAAGGCTATTGGGGAGAGTTTAAACTAGGATTGCTGGGGGTTGGGAACCAAACTGAAGAGACAGAGGAAGAGGCAGTTGTCTCACAAATAGAGAAAGCTTGTAGACAGTAAGAGAGGGAGGATAGGCAGGTGAGAAGGGACACGCTCAGACCAATGGTTTGAGATGTGTCTATTTTAATGCAAGGAGTATTACAAAGTGGATGAGCTTAGAGCATGGATCAGTACTTCGAGCTATGATGTTGTGGCCATTACAGAGACTTGGATGGCTCAGGGGCAGGAATGGCTACTTCGAGTACCAGGCTTTAGATGTTTCAGAAAGACAGGGAGGGAGGCAAAAGAGGTCGGAGCATGGCACTGTTGATCAGAGATAGTGTCATGACTGCAGAAAAGAGGAAAACATGGAGGGATTGTCTACGGAGTCTCTGTGGGTGGAAGTTAGGAACAGGAAGGGATCAATAACTCTACTGGCTGTTTTTTATAGACACCCAATAGTACCAGGGACAATGAGGAGCAGATGGAGAGACAGATTCTGGAAAGGTGTAATAGTAACAGGGTTGTCTTGGTGGGAGATTTTAATTTCCCAAATAGCAATTGGCATGTCCCTGGAGCGACGGGTTTAGATAGGGTAGAGTTTGTTAGGTGTGTTCAAGAAGCTTTCTTGACACAGTATGTAGATAAGCCTACAAGAGGAGAGGCTGTCCTTGATCTGGTATTGGGAAATGAACCTAGTCAGGTGTCAGATCTCTCAGTGGGAGAGCATTTTGGGGATAGTGATCACAATTCTATCTCCTTTACCATAGCATTGGAGAGGGATAGGAACAGACAAGTTAGGAAAGCATTTAATTGGAATAAAAGGAAATGTGAGGCTATCAGGCAGGAACTTGGAAGCATAAATTGGGAACAGATGTTCTGAGGGAAATGTACGGAAGAAATGTGACAAATGTTCAGGGGATATTTGCGTGGAGTTCTGCATAGGTACATTCAAGTGAGACAGGGAAAGGATGGTAGGGTACAGGAACCGTGGTGCACAAAGGCTGCTGTAAATCTAGTCAAGAAGAAAAGAAGAGCTTACAAAAGGTTCAAAAAACTAGGTAATGGTACAGATCTAGAAGATTATAAGGGTTGCAGAAAGGAGCTTAAGAAAGAAAATAGGAGAGCCAGAAGGAGCCATGAGAAGGCCTTGGCAGACAGGATTAAGGAAAACCCCAAGGCATTCTACAAGTATGTAATGAGCAAGAGGATAAGACATGAGAGAATAGGACCAACCAAGTGTGACAGTGGAAAAGTGCGTATGGAACCGGAGGAGACAGCAGAGGTATTTAATGAGTACTTTGCTTCAGTATTCACCACAGAAAAGGATCTTGGTGATTGTAGGGATGAGCTGCAGCAGACTGAAAAGCTTGAGCATGTAGATATTAAGAAAGAGGATGTGCTGGAGATTATGGAAAGCATCAAGTTGGATAAGTCGCTGGGACTGGACGAGATGCACCCCAGGCTACTGTGGGAAGTGAGGGAGGAGATAGCTGAGCCTCTGGCGATGATCTTTGCATTATCAATGGGGATGGGAGAGGTTCTGGAGGATTGGAGGGTTGCGGATGTTGTTCCATTATTCAAGAAAGGGAGTAGAGATAGGCCAGAAAAATATAGATCAGTGAGTCTTACTTCAGTGGTTGGTAAGTTGATGGAGAAGATACTAAGAGGCAGGATTTATGAACATTTGGAGAGGCATAATATGATTAGGAATAGTCAGCATGGTTTGTGAAAGGCAGGTCGTGCCTTATGAGCCTGACTGAATATTTTGAGGTTGTGACTAAACACATTGGTGAAGGTAGAGCAGTAGATATAGTGCATATGGATTTCAGCAAGGCATTTGACAAGGTACCCCATGCAAGGCTTATTGAGAAAGTAAGGAGGCATGGGATCCCAAGGGACATTGCTTTGTGGATCCAGAACTGGCTTGCCTACAGAAGGCAAAGAGTGGTTGTAGGCAGGTCATATTCTGCATGGCGGTCGGTCACCAGTGGTGTGCCTCAGGGATCTGTTCTGGGACCACTACTCTTTGTGATTTTTATAAATGACCTGGGTGAGGAAGTGGAGGGATGGGTTAGTAAGTTTGCTGATGACTCAATGGTTGGAGGCTTTGTGGATAGTTTGGAGGGCTGTAAGAGGTTACAGTGGGACACTGATAGGATGCAAAACTGGGCTGAGAAGTGACAGATGGAGCTAAACCCAGATAAGTGTGAGGTGGTTCATTTTGGTCAGTCAAATATGATGACAGAATATAGTATTAATGGTAAGACTCCTGGCAGTGTGGAGGATCAGAGGGATCTTGGAATCTGAGTCCGTAGGACACTTAAAGCTGCTACGCAGGTTGACTCTGTGGTTAAGAAGGCATACAGTGTATTGGCCTTCATCAATCGTGGGATTGAGTTTAGGAGCCGAGAGGTAATGTTGCAGCTATATAGGACCCTGGTCAGACCCCACTTGGAGTACTGTGCTCAGTTCTGGTCGCCTCACTACAGGAAGGATGTGGAAACTATAGAAAGGGTGCAGAGGAGATTTACAAAGATGTTGCCTGGATTGGGGAGCATGCCTTATGAAAATAGGTTGAGTGAGCTCGGTGTTTTCTCCTTGGAGTGACGGAGGATGAGAGGTGACCTGATAGAGGTGCATAAGATGATGAGAGATATTGATCAAGTGGATAATGAGAGGCTGTTTTCCAAGGCTGAGATGGCCAGCATGAGAGGGCACAGTTTTAAGATACTTGGAAGTAGGTACAGAGGAGATGTCAGGGATAAGTTTTTTGCGCAGAGAGTGGTGAGTGTGTGGAATGTGCTGCCAGCAACGGAGGTGGAGGCAGATATAATACGGTCTTTTAAGAGGCTCCTGGACATGTACATGGAGCTCAGAAAAATAGAGGGCTATGGGTAAACCTAGGTAATTTCTGAGGTAAGTGCATGTTCGGCACAGCTTTGTGGGCCAAAGGGCCTGTATTGTGCTGTAGGTTTTCTATGTTTCTGTGTTTTTCTATGTTTCTATAAAATATAGCCACTGTTGTGCCTTCTTTGTAGCTGTATCGATATGTTGGATGCAGGATAGATCATAGTTGTTCAAATTGCTCGATCTTTCCACTTCTAATCCCTCAATGAGGACTGGTGTGTGGTGCCTTGTCCTACCCTTTCTGAAGTCCACAATCTCTTCCTTGGTCTTACTGACGTTGAGTGCCAGGTCGTTGCTGCAGCACCACTCAACTAGCTGGTATACGTTGCTCCTCTGCGCCTTCCTGTCACCATCTGAAATTCAGCCAACAATAGTTGTATTGTCAACAAATTTAGAGGCGGCACTTGAGCTGTGCCTGGCCACACTGTCAAAGGTGTAGAGAGAGTAGAGCAGTTGACTAAGTGCACATGCTAGCATGTGCCAGTATTGCCAGTGACACGGAGATCCACAAATGTTGCCTGTTTCTCAAAGTATTTTCTGCCTTTGAAATCTCCATGTTTATGTGCAGGGGAGAATAAAGTTAATTAAAGTCAAAAATCAAAGTAAAACTTTTTGTTAAAGTACATACTGTATACTGTATGTCTCTCTATACTACAATGTAACTCATTTTCTCATCCAGGAAAATTTTAAAAATGCAATAGAATTTAAACTGTACATAAACAAAAACTAACTAACAACCAATGTGCAAACAAAGACAAATAAAATCTCAAAGTAAAATTTATTTTCGAAGTACATACATGTCACCACATACAACTCTGGGATTTTTTTTCTGTGGACATACTTAACAAATCTATAGAACAGTAACTGTGAACAGGATCAATGGACAACAAACTATGCAATGCAGATACAAATAAATAGTAGTAAACAATGTTACATACCCTGTTACTGGGTTGCCAAACCAGCAAAAATGGAACGCTCGTTGGAATCTGTGATTACTAGGAACTACTAAAGTTTTATTAAAGAAATAAGTAATACAGTGCACTAATCACAAGGATATAAATGTAACAGGTTAGCAATGATAATACACACATATACACAGAAATAGAGTAATAGGAATCAACCAAGCTCTATTGCAGTCTAGGGGTAAAATGATCAGTCTTAAGTGAAGCAGAGTTCAGTTCAGTTTAGTGCAGTTCCAAGTAATCGCTGTTGTTGTATCGATGGAGAGAGAGAGAGAGAGAGTGCGAGAGATGCAGTTGGTTTTGGGCAGACCTTTTGATGTCTTCTGATCCTGCTGTGGTCACCGACTGTGACCCTTCCGTTCCGGATGCGATCGTTCTTCCACGGTGAACCCGGCACCCAGGCAAGGGCGAACACACACCCCAGGTTCCCACTGATCGTAGCTTTACACCCTGGGAGCCTCTGACCGATATCCACGAACCGGTCCTACAAACTCCCACCAACTTGTTGGGGCACACTGCTCTTTCCAGGGTCTTGTGACCTCCGTGCCTTAGTAAACCTGCTCTTTTTATCCCCCTGCTGGGCTATCACCTGTCCATCAAACTTCAAACAGTTCAGGTTCAAAGCAAACGGTTTGTCAATATCTGAATTGTGTTTCCTTCTAGTTAATCTCTCTCTTCTCTCTTATTAGCATTTTGAATGTTTGTCCATTGTCTTCCGTTATCTCTCTCATTAGCATCATCTATCCAGTAGCTCTGCTTGGTGTCACACATGACAATAACGAGTATGAAATAAAAAGATACAAGAATCCTTAAATGAGTGTAATTAGCCCCTTTTGTTCAAGAGACTGATAGTTGAGGGGCAGTAACTGTTCTTGAACCTGGTGGTGCGAGTCCTGAGGCACATGTACCTTCTACCTGAAGCTGCTTTTCTACAGCAACGATTCATGAAAATGCGCTCAATAGTTGGGAGGCCTTTACAGTGATGTACTGGGCCAAATCCACTACCTTCTACAATTTTCCACTCAAAGGCATTGGTGTTCTCATAGCAGGCCGTAATGCAGCCAGTCAGCACACCTTCCACCACACATCTATAGAAGTTTGCAATGGTTTTTGATGAGTTACTGATTCTATTCAGTCTCCTGAGGAAGTAGAGGTGCTGTCATGCTTTCTTCGCAATTATATTTATATGATGGGTCCAGGACAGATGCCCTGAGATAGTGACATGCAGGAATTTGAAAATAAATCATACAAATAAGCAGAAAAAGAAAATAAGTATGAGTTTTAAATTCCTGCAAGTGAGTCCATAGGTTGTGGAATCAGTTCAGCGCAGAGGTGAGTGAAGTTAACCACACTGGTTCAGGAGGCTGATGGCTGAAGGGTAATATCTGTTCCTGATGCTGGTGGTGTGGGATCTATTGGCAGCAGCGAGAAGACAGCATGGCCTGGATGGTGTGGGTCCTTGATGATGGATGCTGCTTTCTCGTGGCAGCACTCCTCGTAAATGTGCTCAGTGTTGGGAGTGTATTGCCTGTGAATTGAATTGAATTGACTTTATTATTTACATCCTTCATATACATGAGGAGTGAAAATCTTTACGTTACGTCTCCGTCTAAATGTGCAATTTATAGTAATTTATAATATGTTCAAGGAATCTGTTAGTCTTGCGAAACCATGGATCTGCGCCTGGAAAGTCTTCACTCTCCAGGGCGCAGGCCTAAGCAAGGTTGTATGGAAGACTGGCAGTTGCCCATACTGCAAGTCTCCCTTCTCCACGACACCGATGTTGTCCAAGGGAAGGGCAAGGGCTTATACAGCTTGGCACCAGTGTCATCGCAGAGCATTGTGTAGTTAAGTGCCTTGCTCAAGGACACAACATACTGCCTTGGCTGGGGCTCGAACTCACGACCTTCAGATCGCTAGTGGAATGCCTTAACCACTTGGCCACGTGCCCCCACAATAAATATTAACTATCCCGTTATACATAATAAATATTATGTATAGCAGGATAATCAATAAAACAGAAATACAGTTGCATCAGCATGAATTAGTGACGGATTAGGCATTGTTTTTTCTCTACCATACCATGATGCAACCAGTTTGGATACTGTTCACTGTACATCTATAGAAGTTTGTCAAAACTTTTTGATGACATCTGTTTTAGGTGATTCTGTTTTTGTTCTTGCCTCCAGCGGCCTGGTGCTCTGTCGATCCCCGTCTGTGCCTTCCAAGGAATGGTGTCGCTGCACGCCCCATCCACCGGCAAGACCCTCTCGCTGTCCACGTATGAAATCAGTGGCGAGGGCCAGAAGATCACGCCGGTGGCCAAGAAGGTGGAGGTGTACCGTTCAAAGAGTGTGGGCCATGAGCCCAGCAGTGAGGAGTCACCGGGGAACCTCGCTGACACCAACGTCAAGATCCACCTGGAAGTCCTGGAGATCTGTGAGAATGAGGAAGCACTGGACACTGTCTCCATCATCAGCAACATCAGCCAGTCCTCTGCCCACGCCCGCTCGCCCTCCCTGCGCTACTCCCGCCGGGAGAACCGCTTCATCTCCGTTGACCTGGCAGAGTCGGCCTCGTACTCGTTGCTCATCCCCACCAACCACTCCGGCAGTGATATCAACATCTCCATCCCAGACACTGTGGAGGCCCACCGGCAGAACAGCCACAAGCAGCACCAGGAGCCATCCGGCTACCGGGAAGAGATACAGCTCTTGAATGAGGCTTACAGAAAGAGGGAGGAAGACTCTAAGACCTGCTGATTTTTGCAGGGCCAGTGTTGCCTGGATGCCATTTGCAACAGGATGTGGGCACGTGTTCACCTCAGAGCCCTGAGAAGGTTCAGCCACTGACGACCGTCTGAGTTGACTTTGCTCCATCAACATGCCCTTTCCCATATCCATGAATAAGTCAAAAGTTGAATTTATTTCATGTGCACAAGCATATCTGAGTAGAAGTACTCTGATCACAGCAGTTTAGCAACACTGTGTATTATTCATTTAGAGATACATCACTAGAACAGGCATTTCTGGCCCAATTAGCCCATACTGGCCGATTACACCCATGTGACTAATTAACTGTATGTCTTTGAGATGGGGGAGGAAACCAGAGCACCCAGAGGAAACCCACACGGTCACGGGGAGAACGCACAAACTCCTTACAGGCAGCTTGGAGGAATTGAACTTCGATCATTGGCTCTGTAAACCGATGAGCTAACCGATACACTACCATGCTGCCCACCAAAATAGACTTTTTTTCTTCTAATTAGACACTAAAACACCAGACACTAGAATACAACAGCAAAGTACAGGCCCTCCGGCCCTTGATGTTTTGCCGACCCATGTATTCCTTAAAAAAAAGTACTAAACCCACACTACCCCTTAACCCTCTGCTTTTCTTTCATCCATGTGCCTGTCCAAGAGGCTCTTAAATATCCCTAATGTTTTAGCCTCCACCACCATCCCTGGCAAGTTATTCCAAGCACCCACAACCTTCTGTGTAAAAAACTTACCCCAATATCTCCCGTAAACTTCCCTCCCTTAACTTTGTACATATGCCCTCTGGTATTTGCTATTCGTGCCCTGGGAAACGGGTACTGGCTATCCACCCTATCTATGCCTCTCATAATCTTGTAGACCTCAATCAAGTCCCCTCTCATCCTTCTACGCTCCAAAGAGAGGAGTCTCAGCTCTGCTGACCTTGCCTCATAAGACTTGTTTTCCAATCCAGGCAACATCCTGGTAAATCTCCTCTGCACCCTCTCCATAGCTTCCACATCCTTCCTATAATGAGGTGACCAGAACTGAATACAATACTCTTAAGTGTGGTCTCACCAGAGATTTGTAGAGTTGCAACATGACCTCTCTACTCTTGAACTCAATCCCCCTGTTAATGAAGCCCAGCATCCCATAGGCCTTCTTTTGTGTTCTTTCTTGTGAAAATTGTGCTGAATTTAAGTCTCTTTTTTTCTTGTAGATGCTGCTTATCTGATGCGTGTCTGTGATGTTGCTGCAAGATTTTCATTGCACCCATGCATACACATACTCCTGCACATGTGACAACAAACTCCACTTTGACTTTGGTAATATATATGCAACTTAATTGCAACAGCATCATAGGCATATCTCTTCTTTCTCTTAAACCCATCACCCCTGCAAGGGTATAGGTCACCAACAGAGGCTCCCCAGAGTTCTCTGTCCTGGGCCAGTCTTTCAAAGATCCTTTCTCTCCCAGGGATGAGGTCTTTGGAGCTTCTGTTGTCATTTCTGTAGCACTGGGTTTTTATGGGATGGGGTTGCTAGCCTCATGCCTAATCCTCCTGCTTTTACAGCCAGGCTTGGGACCATCCATGCCATAGTTATTACATCCATATAGCATCAGAAAAAGAACATTCACAAGAAAATTATAAATTAACATACATTATACACAATCACAAGAAAGAGCAAAATCGGAACAAGATAAAACAAAACCCATTGTAGTTCAGTGTGTCACAATGTTGCTGTAGCAAGGTAGTGATTAGCATTGTGCAGGTTGGTTCAAGAATATTTCTGACAGCCACATTTTCTATCAATCTCAGATTCAAAAATAATAATTAACCCAGTGCTATTTGTACCTTCTGATACCCTCTACACAGAGAAGCATTTCCCAGACTCACTCCTGAAACAACGATCCTGTTAAGCTTGGCTCCTTCGTCTGCTCCTGCCTAACAATGGAAAACTTTTTCGCTAAATGCTCTTAGCTATTCTCCTAAGCACATTGAAGGATTTGTTCATATCACCATTTAATCCTCCAAATTCTGGGAATTGTGATATTGGTTGTGTAACTGTCCTGTGCAAGTTAACTCACAAAGACCTGGTGTCTGCTAAATCATCGCTACACCACCCTCCTAGACCAACCTATCCTTTGTAAGTTGGGATTCCCAAAGCTTCTCCTGGAGTTCCAGGTGTAGTGAGGGCTCCACTTTGCTTGATGCAATTTCTGGCCCTTGAAATCCATTATTTAAGGTGTAAAGTAGATCCTTGTGTTGCAGACGTTTGGTTACAGACCACAGAACTTAGGGTAGTACCAATCTGGACAGGCCACTCTGCCCATGATGTTGTAGTCATGGAGTCATAGAATACTACAGCACACAATCAGGCCCTTCGGTCTATCTAGTCCATGCTAAACAATTTATCTGCATAGTCACGTCAACCTGGATCATAGCCCTTCCTAACCCTCCCATCAATATATGTACCTATTCAAATTTCTCTTCAATGCTGAAAATGAACCTGCATCCGGGACCTCCACTAGCAGCTTGTATCACATTCACACCACCCTCTGAGTCACGAAATTCCCCCTCGTGTTTCCCTTAAGCATTTGACATTTCACCCTTTAACCTGGGACCTCTAGTTCTAGTCTCGCCAAACCTCAATGGAAAAAGCCTGCTTGCATTTACCCTACCCACACTCCTTCTAATTTTGTACACTTCTATCAAATCTCCCATTTTCTCCTACTCTCCAAGGAATAGTGTCCTAATCTATTCACCCTTTCCCTACAACTGAGTTCCTAGGAACCTGTTTTGCTGATCTTGATGCCAATGAACAGAAAATATCTTCTTTCTGTACTTCATCCATATCCCTTCATTCCCTTCTTATTCATGTAACTAAAACACTCTTTAACACCAAACTGGCTGCTTCCAACACTACCCCTGGTAACCTACGCTAAGCATCTGCCATCCTCTGAGCTTATATATGAAACCCCTGGTTTCCTTGGCTGTGTAGGTCTAGGAAAGACAACCTCAGGCCCTGCCAAACTCATGAGATCGAGGCGCTCTCCCACCCCGAACCCCTGTTTGTGTGGATGCTCTGTAATTCGCTACCCTGTTACAAATTAGTGCCACGAAATAACGGACAGTACACGCATACGATTAAAAGATTATATTTATGAATCTTAATTTGACTAAAGGGTTAGTAAAGAAAAGAACAAAGAAAGGGCCTGTTTTAATAGAACAATCAAATGTACGCAAGTTGGAGATTCAAGCTTCCACAAGTCACCGACCTTCAATCAATCTCGCCCCTGGCTTCATCAAATCATTGTCCTACTTCAGGTCGAATCCTACGACCTCTTCTCTCCTGCTCCATCCCTCTTCAGCTCATCTCAAAAAAAACCCCAAGCCCAACATTAGTGTCCCTCACCAGAGAAACCTGCCCTTAATTCGACCATCCTAATTGGATGGCACACATTTCTCCTCATCCCTTATCTTCAACAATAGCCCAAGAAGGCTGAAAACAGAACAGACTGCTCTTACAGAAATGGTAAATGAAATACATACAGAATAACAGTAAAAATATGAACCAGTAAAAAAAAATTGTTCCTCACATTGCCTGAAAACATCCCCCTCTGGTGTTTCACATTTCTACCATGGGGAGACAATTCTGACTGCCCACTCTATATCTGCTCCTCATAATTTTAAAGGCCTCTGTCATGTACTCCTCAGCCACCAGCACTCTAGGGCAATGGTTCACAACAGTTTTCATGCCATGGACCAATACCATTAAGCAAGGGGTCCATGGATCCCACGTTGGGAACCACTGTTCTTGGGAGAACAATACGTTTGTCTGACCTTTCCTTGTATCTTATTCTCTCTAATCCAGGCAGCATTCTGGTAAACCTCTTCTCCCAGTCCCCATATCCTTCCTCTAGTGGCGTGACCAGAACTACATGCAATATGCCACGGTAGTGTAATGGTTAGCGCAATGCCCTTACAACTCAGGGCATTCAGTGTTCAGAGTTCAAATCT
The DNA here is from genome assembly GCF_030028105.1 of Mobula birostris. NCBI lineage: Eukaryota > Metazoa > Chordata > Chondrichthyes > Myliobatiformes > Myliobatidae > Mobula > Mobula birostris. Next base: position 13,762,135 of record NC_092373.1, read on the forward strand.
GGTGCCCTCTGTAAGGAGTTTGTATGTTCCCTCCATGAACCATGTGGTTTTCTCCCACTGTCCAAAGATGAACTGGTCAGTAGGTTAATTGGTCATTGTAAATTGTCTTGTGATTGGTGTAGTGTTGAACAGATAAGTTGCTGAATGGTGAAGCTCATTAGGCTGGTAGGGCCTGTTCCACACTGTATCTCTAAATTAATAAAAAATTATATAAAATACTCCAAGTGTCGTATGACTAAAGCTTTATACAGCAGCAGCATGACTTCCTTTTTTTTGTAATTTATTTTTTACTGAAGTTCATCATCAGACAAACATTTCCATGAGATGTATTTCAGATACTGTACATATATATCATATAATCATATTCGTCACAAATCTCCACATAATATTTATCTGAGGTATACACTTATAGAAAAGAGAGGAAAGGTAGAACAATCGAAAGAAGAAAACTATGTATAAAGTAGGGAGTGATTTTTTTTTAAACAACATATCCATTGACTTGTGAGAATAAAATCAGGCCGATGAGGTGTTATGTAGTTAAACCATTTTCCCCAGTATGAATCAAATTGTTCCAACTTATGATTAACAGATGCTGTTATCTTCTCCATTTTGTAAATGTCAGTTATAATTTCCATCCATACATTTAAAGTTGGGCTCTCCTGTGATAACCATTTCCTGGTAAGGGTCTTTTTACCAGCCCACAGTAGTATATTCATTAAATATTTATCTCTTTTCAACCATTCTTGAGGTACATACCCAAAATATATGGTCTTACTTTCTAAGGGTATTTCATAGAACCATAGAAACCATAGAAACTACAGCACAGAAACAGGCCTTTTGGACCTTCTTGGCTGTGCCGAACCATTTTCTGCCTAGTCCCACTGACCTGCACACGGACCATATCCCTCCATACACCTCCCATCCATGTATCTGTCCAATTTATTCTTAAATGTTAAAAAAGAACCCACATTTACCACCTCGTCTGGCAGCTCATTCCATACTCCCACCACTCTCTGTATGAAGAAGCCCCCCCTAATGTTCCCTTTAAACTTTTCCCCCCTCACCCTTAACCCATGTCCTCTGGTTTTTTTTCTCCCCTTGCCTCAGTGGAAAAAGCCTGCTTGCATTCACTCTATCTATACCCATCATAATTTTATATACCTCTATCAAATCTCCCCTCATTCTTCTACGCTCCAGGGAATAAAGTCCTAACCCATTCAACCTTTCTCTGTAACTGAGTTTCTCAAGTCCCAGCAACATCCTTGTAAACCTTCTCTGCACTCTTTCAACCTTATTTATATCCTTCCTGTAATTTGGTGACCAAAACTGAACACAATACTCCAGATTCGGCCTCACCAATGCCTTATACAACCTCATCATACCATTCCAGCTCTTACACTCAATACTTTCATTAATAAACGCCAATGTACCAAAAGCTCTCTTTACGACCCTATCTACCTGTGACGCCACTTTTAGGGAATTTTGTATCTGTATTCCCAGATCCCTCTGTTCCACTGCACTCCTCAGTGCCTTACCATTAACCCTGTATATTCTACCTTGGTTTGTCCTTCCAATGTGCAATACCTCACACTTGTCTGTATTAAACTCCATCTGCCATTTTTCAGCCTATTTTTCCAGCTGGTCCAAGTCCCTCTGCAGGCTCTGAAAACCTTCCTCACTGTCTACTACACCTCCAATCTTTGTATCATCAGCAAATTTGCTGATCCAATTTACCACATTATCATCCAGATCATTGATATAGATGACAAATAACAATGGACCCAGCACTGATCCCTGTGGCACACCACTAGTCACAGGCCTCCACTCGGAGAAGCAATTCTCTACCACCACTCTCTGGCTTCTTCCATTGAGCCAATGTCTAATCCAATTTACCACCTCTCCATGTATACCTAGCGACTGAATTTTCCTAACTAACCTCCCATGTGAAACCTTGTCAAAGGCCTTACTGAAGTCCATGTAGACAATATCCACTGCCTTCCCTTCATCCACTTTCCTGGTAACCTTCTCGAAAAACTCCAATAGATTGATCAAACATGACCTACCACGCACAAAGCCATGTTGACTCTCCCTAATAAGTCCCTGTCTATCCAAATGCCTGTAGGTTCTGTCTCTTAGTACTCCTTCCAATAACTTATCTACTACCGACGTTAAACTTACTGGCCTATAATTTCCCGGATTATTTTTCGATCCTTTTTTAAGCAACGGAACAACATGAGTCACTCTCCAATCCTCCGGCACCTTACCTGTAGACAGCGACATTTTAAATATTTCAGCCAGGGCCCCTGCAATTTCAACACTAGTCTCCTTCAAGGTCCGAGGGAACACCCTTTCAGGTCCCGGGGATTTATCCACTTTAATTTTCCTCAAGACAGCAAGGACCTCCTCCTTTTCGATCTGTACAGTTTCCATGATCTCACTACTTGTTTCCCTTAATTCCATAGACTTCATGCCAGTTTCCTTAGTAAATACAGACGCAAAAAACCTATTTAAGATCTCCCCCATTTCCTTTGGTTCCGCACATAGCCGACCACTCTGACAGGAACATGCAAATTCTGCACTCTCAAAATTTCTCCTTTGAAGGCTTCCCACCTACCAATCACATCCTTGCCAGAGAACAACCTGTCCCAATCCATGCTTTTCAGATCCTTTCTGATTTCTTCAAATTTGGCCTTCTTCCAGTTAAGAACCTCAACCCTAGGACCAGATCTATCCTTGTCCATGATCAAGTTGAAACTAATGGTGTTATGATCACTGGAACCAAAGTGCTCCCCTACACAGACTTCTGTCACTTGTCCTAACTCGTTTCCTAACAGGAGATCCAACATTGCATCCCCTCTAGTTGGTCCCTCTATATATTGATTTAGAAAACTTTCCTGAACACATTTTACAAACTCTAAACCATCTAGACCCCTAACAGTATGGGAGTCCCAATCAATATATGGAAAATTAAAATCCCCTACCACCACGACTTTATGTTTCCTGCAGTTGCTTGCTATCTCTCTGCAGATTTGCTCTTCCAATTCTCATTGACTATTGGGTGGTCTGTAATACAAACCCACTAATGTGGCCATACCTTTCCTGTTTCTCAGCTCCACCCATAAGGACTCAGTAGACAAGCCCTCTAATCTGTCCTGCCTGAGCACTGCTGTAATATTTTCCCTAACAAGCAATGCCACTCCCCCACCTTTTATTCCTCTGCCTCGATCACATCTGAAACATCGGAACCCTGGAATATTAAGCTGCCAGTCCTGCCCCTCCTGTAGCCAAGTTTCACTAATTGCTACAACATCATAATTCCACGTGTCAATCCACGCTCTCAGCTCATCTGCCTTCCCCGCAATACTCCTAGCATTGAAATATATACAACTCAGAAGATTTTTACCACCACTCACAACCTTTCTATTAGCAGATTTGCTCGAACTTTTAACATCATTTATTTTCACCCCAGCCACACTGTCAGCTCTGGCACTCTGGTTCCCATCCCCCTGCAAATCTAGTTTAAAGCCTCCCCAGTAGCACTAACAAACCTCCCTGAAAGGATATTGGTCCCCCTGTAGTTCAAGTGTAACCCGTCTCTCTTGTAACCCGTCACATTTAAGACCTCCTTTATCTTACACTCAACACCCCTACCATACTCTTCCATACCACCATCTCCTCTGCACTCCATGCCATTTTAACAACCTGTGTACCTGATTTTAAAGATTATTATTTTTTCAGGATTTGGTATTGGTGCCAAGCCCAGCATCAATTGTTCATCCTTAACTGAACTTGAGAGTTCGGCATTGAGCCCCCTTCTGGAAATGTCACAGTCAAATGTTGGAGGTGCTCCCAGATGTTGTTGGGGAGAGCTTTTCTGGTGTTTACAGCCAACAGTGGTAAAAGGCAGACAATGGTGGGATGAGAGAGTATTGGAGGGGAACCTGCAGCTGGTAACGCTCCAATGTATCAACTGCCTATGGTCTGTCTGCTGGAAGATACTTCATTTACTTTCAAGTGTTTACCTGTACTTTCCTCCAATCACCTTAAAATTATGCCCCATTGTATCACCCATTTCTGCCCATCCTCTCAATCTATGCCTCTTAGCATCTTGTACCCTTCTAACAAATTAACTTTCATCATCCTTCGCTCCAAAGAGAAAAGCCATAGCTCACTTACCTATCTTCTAGACATGCTCTCTAGTCCAGGCAACATCCTGTTAAATCCCCTCTGTGCCCCTTCTAAATTTTCGATATCCTTCCTATAATAATAAAAATAAAACTGAACACGATAGTCCATGTGAGGTCTAATGTGGGTTTTATGAAACTGCAGCATTACCTCATGGTTCTTGAACTCAGTGTCCCAAATAATGAAGGTCAACACACCAGTCACCTTCTAAACAACCCTTTCAACTTCTGCGGCAGCACTGATGGACCAGTGAACATGCATCCCAAGAGCCCTCTGTTCCTCCACACTGACAATAATCCTGCCCTTCGCCCTGTATTTTTCCTTTCAAATTCGACCTTCCAAAGAATATCATCTCACACTTTTCTGGGTTGTGAAGGTCTGTTTCTGGTTGATTTCATTGCGAGCAACCTAGTCCAATCAAGTTGCTTCCTTAAACCGAAAGATGAAATGAGCACACACAATTGCATTTCTTGCAACCTACTACTTCCATGCATGTTCTTCAATATTTTACAGTTATGAGTTTCTTGTGCTGTGATACCCAACCAAATATGGAAAACATACTAGTTGCGTGGCTTAAAACATTACTGCAATGTTGGACTTAAGGAGGCCAGGTCTCCCAGATTGTTGACAACTGGCTGTCAAGCCTTTCATCCATCTGAATCTTTACCTGTAAAACTTGGCACAGCCTACATCCAAAGGCAGTTGTTTGGGGTGAGGAGGAAGAAGACGGCAACATTGTAGCCAGAACAAGAGTGCCAAGTTATTTTCTGTTCCACATGACGAATTCATGATCTGTGTGATATGGGAAGCATTTGGTGTCCATTGGCTTTTCGTAAGATTGCAGAGGAAAGACTGGACCCATTAGCGAATGCAGGTCAGATTCATGAAGAGAAGAAGATGTTTTGTGTCAGAGCTGTATTGAAGGAACTTCAACTGGAAACGTTAACTATGTTTCTCTCTCCATGGATGCTGCCTGACCTGCTGAGTATTTCCACCAATTTCTGTTCTCAGATTTCTGATGTTTGTCTATTCTAAGATACATTGCTTTTCGGCCAACGCAAAGGATTGAGAGAGCATGGGTGAAAATAAAGTCAACCACTAAGCAATATATAATGTAACATGTTTTTAAAAAACTGTCATAACTGTGGAAAAGACAAAAGGGAGTTGCACCACAGCACACTATGGCATGAAGAGGTGGAGTTTAAGTTTTTGCTGAGTATTTGAGTGGATAATATTAATTGTTAATGTGAATCTGTATGCTTTATGCTGATTTGAGCTGTGCCTGAACCAAGCATCCAAAACTAAAGATGTCAGTGGTCCCAGGGATGCCATTGCATGGGTTTGAGGTGGATGTTTTCTTAATGGGGATGTAAGGATGTCTCATCTTGGACTGGCAAAAATAAAGCGCTTTTGTTAAAAGACCTATTTATGTTTGCCAACAATAAGTAAGTTTTAAGATACATTTAGTCAGATACCTGATCAAAGGTTCAAAATAAATTTGGGGGAAGAAGCTGTACTGCGCTGTACTGTTCTATGTTCTGCTGATGCAATGAGCCTGTGATGCTGCTGCAAGAAAGTTTTTCATTGCACCTGTGCATACATGTGCTTGTGCATATGACAATAAACACTGTGACATTTAACTCGTACCAGTCTGCAGAGACTAATATTGTGCACCTTTCTCCAGGATTCAAAGTTCAAAGTACTAAGTAAATTACCAAAGTACATATGTACATATCAGCATGTTAATCACCCTGATACTAATTTTTGTGGGTGTGCACTGTAGAATAAAGAAATACAATGAAATAAATGAAAAACTACACACAAAGACAGGCAAGCTAACAATGTGCAAAAAGAAGGCAAACCATGCAAATAGAAAGAAAAATAATAATAATGGCTAGGTAAATGAATAATACTGAGTATGTGAGTTGGAGAGTTCTTGAAGTTGCGGAATCAGTACAGTGTTCAGCTGAGTGAAGTTATCAAGGTTCCCTAGCTCTCCTTGTAATTCAAGTTCCCCTCAGTCCTTGTAAATCTTCTCTGCACCTTTTCCAGTTTACTGATACCCTTCCAGTAGCAAGGTGACAAGAACTGTATACAACACTTCAGCTGAGGCCTTAACAACATTCTGTACAGCTGTATCATGATGTTCTAACTTCTGTACTCAGTGACTTTATTGATGGAAGAAAGTAATGGATCATGTTATTGTGTTTTTGTCCACATCCTTAATTCATTTATCCTTACAAAATCCATTGCAAAGAGTATTTCAGTGGCCTTTTTATTAGGTCCACGTGTACACCTGCTTGTTAATGCAAATATCTAACCAGCCAGTTAGGTAGCAGCAACTCCATGCATAAAAGCACGGAGAGATGATCAAGAGGTTCAATTGTTGCGCACACCAAACATCAGATTGGGGAAGAAATGTGATCTAAGTGACCTTGATTATGGGATGATTGTTGGTGGCGAACGGGTTCTTTGAGTTTGTCAGAAACTGCTGATCTCCTGGGATTTTCACGCAAAACAATCTCTTGAGTTTACGGGAAATGGTGCAAAAATACATTCAGCGAGTGGCAGTCCTGTGGTGAAAAGCTTTGTTAATGGGAGAGATAGCAGGGGAATGGCCGGATTGGTTCAAGCTGACAGGAATGTGAGAGTAACTCAAATAACCACATGTTACAACAGTGGAGCGCAAAGGAGCATCTCTGAATGCACAGATGCCAGATCTTGAAGAGATGGGCTACAGAAGCAGAAGACCAAGAACATAAGACCATAAGACCATAAGACAAAGGAGCAGAAGTCGGCCATTCGGCCCATCGAGTCTGCTCCGCCATTTTATCATGAGCTGATCCGTTCTCCCATTTAGTCCCACTCCCCCGCCTTCTCACCATAACCTTTGATGCCCTGGCTACTCAGGTACCTATCCATCTCTGCCTTAAATACACCCAATGACCTGACCTCCACTGCTGACCGTGGCAACAAATTCCATAGATTCACCACCCTCTGACTAAAAAAATTTCTTTGCATTTCTGTTCTGAATGGGCGCCCTTCAATCCTTAAGTCATGCCGTGTCGTACTAGACTCCCCCATCATGGGAAACAACTTTGCCACATCCACTCTGTCCATGCCTTTTAACATTCGAAATGTTTCTATGAGGTCTCCCCTCATTCTTCTAAACTCCAAGGAATACAGTCCAAGAGCGGACAAACGTTCCTCATATGTTAACCCTCTCATTCCCGGAATCATTTCAGTGAATCTTCTCTGAACCCTCTCCAACGTCAGCACATCCTTTCTTAAATAAGGAGACCAAAACTGCCCACAGTACTCCAAGTGAGGTCTCATCAGCACCTTATAGAGCCTCAACATCCCATCCCTGCTCCTATACTCTATTCCTCTGGAAATGAATGCCAACATTGCATTCGCCTTCTTCACCACTGACTCAGCCTGGAGGTTAACCTTAAGGGTATCCTGCACGAGGACTTCCAACTCCCAGTGGTCAAATTATAAGTCCAGTAGGTACCTAATAAAGTGGCTCCTAAGGATATACTACCACGTTCTACCCTGAGATTTATTTTCTGGCAGACATTTACAGGGAAATATAGAAATATAGTAGGACTTATAGACTATCCTACTAACCTGTACGCCTTTGGAATGTGGGAGGAAACTGAACCATCCAGAGGAACCCCGTGCGGTTATGGGGAGAACAAAAGAATACAAGAAGCAAAGACTGTCAAATAACCAATGTTGAAAAGACAAACTGTGCAAATATATAAAAATATATATATATTCTTTAAATGTTTTATTCGTGGAAGAAGCTAGAGATTTATTGTAGATGACTGCCTCTTTGACTGGAGGCCTGAGACTAGTGGTATGCCACGAGGAATGATGCAGGGTCCATTGTTGCTTGTCATCGATATCAATGACTTTTGTGATAATGTGGAAAATTGAATCAGCAGATCTGTGGATGACGCCAATACTGGGTGTGTAGTGGACAGCGAGAATGACTATCATGGCTTCCAGTGGGATCTGGACTAGCTGGAAAAGTGGGTTGAAAAATTGCAGATGAAATTTAATACAGACAAGTGTGAGGTGTTGCACTTCGGTAGGACCAACCAGGGAAGGTGTGGTAGGACAAAGGGATCTGGGAATATAGGTCCATAATTCACTGAAAGTAGTGTCACAGGTTGATAGGTTCATAAAGAAAGCTTTTGGCAAATTGGCCTTCATAAATCAATGTATTGAGTACAGGAGGTAGGTTGCTATGTTGAAGTTGTAGAAGACATTAGTGAGGCCTAATTTGGAGTACTGTGTGCAGTTTGTCACCTATCTAAAGGAAAGATGTAAATAAGTTTGAGAGAATACAGAGAAAATTTACAAGGATGTTTCCAGGTCTGGAGGACCTGAGTTATATGGAAAGATTGAATAGGTTATAACTTTATTACCTGGAACGCAGAGGAGATTTGATAGAGGTATACAAAATTATAACAGGTATAGAGAGGGTAAATGTAGTCATCTTCCACTGAGGTTGGGTGGGACTACAACTAGAGGCCATCAGTTAAAGGTGAAAGGTGAAAAGTTTAAGGGGAACATGAGGAGAAACTTCTTCACTAAGAAGTCATGACTGTGGAATGAGCTGCCAGTGCAAGTGGTGCATAGAAACTGAATTTCAATGTTTAAGAGAAGTTTGGATAGGCATATGAATGGTAGGGTATGGAGGGCTATGGTCCCAGTGCATGTTGATGGGAGTAGGCAGTTTAAATGGTTCAGCGCAGACTATATAGGCCGAAGGGCCTGTTTCTGTGCTGTACATTTCTATGAGTCTATGACACTATTGATGAAATATACTCTGCAGGATTGATGAAAAGTCAGTGATCTCAAATCCTTGTTTCCTTCTCCACAGATGCTGTCTCAGCTGCTGAGTAGTTCTAACATTCAATGATCTTACAAGCTGTGAGTAATATTCACTACAGCATCACTGGTGTGGTTCTCAATTCCTACTGTAAAAACAATATAAAGATTAGATAAAGATAAAAATTAAAGATTAGATTTATTTGTCACATGTACATTGAAGCTAATGATGAAATGAACTGTTGCGTTAAAGACCAGCACGGTCTGAAATATGCAGGTAACAGCCCATAAGTATCACCATATGTCCGTGGCCAATATCACATAACCACAGTTTATTAGTCCGAACCCATATAGTACTCTTCAATACTCTTAGGCACGTATATATAGCTAGGGTGTCTAAGACTTTTGCACAGTACTGTAGTACTTTTACATATTGCATTGTACTAAAGCTTAGAATCAGAATCAGGTTTATTATCACCGGGATGTGTCATGAAATTTGTTAACTTAGCAGCAGCAGTTCATTGCAATACATAAAATAGAAAAAAAAATAAAATAATAATAAATAAGTAAATCAATTAGAGTATATGTATATTGAATAGACTTAAAATCATGTGAAAAACTGAAACAATATATATTAAAAAGGTGAAGTAATGTTCGAAGGTTCGATGTCCATTTAGGAATCGGATAGCAGAGTGGAAGAAGCTGTTCCTAAATCACTGAGTGTCTGCATTTAGGCTTCTGTACCTCCTACCTGATGGTAACAGTGAGAAAAGGGCATGCCCTGGGTGCTGGGGGTCCTTGATAACGGACGCTGCCTTTCTGAGACACCGCTCCTTGAAGATGTCCTGGGTACTTTCTAGGCTAGTACCCAAGATGGAGCTGACTAGATTTACAACTCTCTGTAGCATCTTTCGGTCCTGTGCAGTAGCCCCCCACCCCACCAATACCAGACAGTGTTGCAGCCTTTCAGAATGCTCTCCATGGTACATCGATAGAAGTTTTTGAGTGTATTTGTTGTCATACCAAATCTCTTCAAATTCCTAATGAAGTATGGTTGCTGTCTTGCCTTCTTTATAACTGCATTGATATGTTGGGACCAGGTTAGATCCTCAGAGATCATGACACCCAGCAACTTGAAACTGCTCACTCTCTCCACTTCTGATCCTTCTATGGGGATTGGTATGTGTTCCTTCGTCTTACCCTTCCTGAAGTCCAGACTCAGCTCTTTCATCTTACTGATGCTGAGTGCAAAGTTGTTGCTGTGACCCCACTCCACTAGTTGGCATAGCTCGCTCCTGTACACCCTCTCGTCACCATCTGAAATTCTACCAACGATGGTTGTATCATCAGCAAATTTATAGATGGTATTTGAGCCATGCCTGGCCTCGCAGTCATGTGTATAGAGAGAGTAGAGCAGTGGGCTAAGCACACACCCCTGAGGTGCATTGGTGTTGATCGTCAGTGATGAGAAGATGTTATCACCAATCTGCTCAGGTTGTGGTCTTCTGGTTAGAAAGTCAAGGATCCAATTACAGAGGGAGATACAGAGGCCCAGGCTCTGCAACTTCTCAATCAGGATTGTGGGAATGATGGTATTAAATGCTGAGCTATAGTTGACAAACAGCATCCTGACATAGGTGTTTGTGTTGTCCAGGTGGTGTAAAGTCATGTGAAGAGCCATTGAGGTTGCACCTGCCATTGACCTATTGTGGTGGTGATAGGCAAATTGCAATGGGTCCAGGTCCTTGCTGAGGCAGGAGTTCAGTCTAGTCATGACCAACCTCTCAAAGCATTTCATCACTGTAGATGTGAGTGCTACCAGGCAGTAATCATTGAGGCAGCTCACATTATTCTTCTTTGGCACTGGTATAATTGTTGCCTTTTTGAAGCAAGTGGGAACTTCCGCCCATAGCAGTGAGAGGTTGAAAATGTCCTTGATTACTCCCGCCAGTTGGTTGGCACAGGTTTTCAGAGCCTTACCAGGTACTCCATCGGGACCTTCTGCCTTACGAGGGTTCATCCTCTTTAAAGACAGCTTAACATTGGCCTCTGAGTCAGAGATCACAGGGTTATCAGGTGCAGCAGGGATCTTCACAGCTGCAAAAGAAAGCAAATTCCATAACACCTGTGAGTGATTATTAACCCGATTCTGATATGAGTCTCTTTTGTGGACAGAGAGTGGGAGGGGGTCAGGGAGAACAGAATCATTGTTGGGAGAAGGGGAAGAGAGTGGGAAGCACCTGTAATGATCAATAAACCAATTGTTTGGAATCTATCAACCTTGCCCGGTGTCTCCATGCTCGGTGTGTCTGCACCAGTGCTACCGCATGGTCCTGGAACTCCTCCTCTGCCACCTGTCCCACACCCCTCCTGCGGCACTCCACCCTCGCCGTTCCCAACAACTTTTGTTCCCGCCAGATTTACAAACGCTGTCTGAACCACGTTGACAAATAGAGTACTGTGCCAAAGTCTTATCAATGATCAACTTCTGACTCAAATCTACACGCAGACTTGGCCTCCACCACAGTCTGTGGCAGAGCATTCCACAGATTTACTACTCTCAGGCTAAAAAAAGTTCCTCCTTACCTCTGTCCTTAAGGGTTGCCCCTCAATTTTGAGGCTGTGCCCTAAAGTTCTGGATACCCCCACCATAGGAAATATCTTCTCCACATCCGCCCTATCTAGTCCTTTCAATGTTCGGTAGATTCCTCCACATTCTTCTAAATTCCAGTGAGTACAGGCCCAAAGCTGCCAAACACTCCCATATGTTAACCCATTAGTTATCTTCCAGCGGATATATAACATCAAAAGGGAATAAGTTGCTGGGTTAGATACACAGTACTGATCTTGAGACTTGTTTGAATCTTTGCGTGGTTCCTGGTGAATATAAATTCAAGTAATTAAATAAAATCAGAATTCTATAAGGGTGCTGGGGTACTGTCATGCTGTGGTAAAATCTTTGTCATCAACAAGGAAGTCTATCATCCTTAAACAGACAGGCTTTAATGTGACTCCGAAATATCTGCTGAAATGTTCTTGCAAGTCTTTCCATTTAGGAGCAAGTTGAGACAAAAAATAAATGTGAACAGGTAAAGAGCAAGACAAGTCTGCAGTCAGTGAGATACAGGTGCAATTAAATACTTGCTGTACCATCACAGGCACGTGGACACAAACAGCACACATGAATTTTCCCAGGGCGGAAATGATTGATATGAGGGGGCATCATTTTACGGTGATTGGAAGAAAGTATGGGGAGGTGTGGCAGAGGTAAGTTTTTTTACACAGAGAGTAGTAGGGGTGTGGAACACACTGACGGGGGGGGTGGTAGAGGTAGGTGGATTAAGGATCACTTAGGAGACTCTTAGATAAGCACATGGATGATAGAAAAATAGAGGGCAATGAAAGAGGGAAGGTTTGATTGAAATTGGACTAGGTTAAAGGTCAGCACAACATTGTGGGCCAAAGGTCCTATGTTCTATGTCCTATATGTTCAAGTTCAATTTTATTGTCATTCAATATTGTACATTTATATGCAACACTCACAACCTGCTGGAGGAACTCAGCAGGTCGGGCAGCATCAGTGGAAAAGATCAATTGACGTTTCAGGCCGGAACCCTTTGTCAGGACACCTGCTGAGTTCCTCCAGCATGTTGTGGGTGTTGCTTTGACCCCAGCATCTGCAGATTATTTTATGTGTACATTTATATATATGGCCAAACGAGACAATGTTCCTCCAGATCAAGATGCACAACACAGTACATACTTAGCACATAAACTAATTTTCCACAAATATGTTTACAAATAATAAGGTGCATTTATGACACCAGTTAAAGAGCAAATGCTATACTTAACATATAATGCTGCGGGATATTTTGCGTCAGTATTTACTCAGGAGATGGACGCGGGATCTGTAGAGGTGAGGCAAAGCAGTAGATATGTCGTGGACCGTGTACAGATTACAGAAGAAGAGCTGCTTACCGTCTTGAGGCAAATTAGCACGGATAAATCCCCATGACCTGACAATTTGATTTCTCGGACCCCGTGGGAGGCAAGTGCAGAAAATGCATGGGCCCTAGCAAAGGTAATTAAAATGTGCTTAGCCATGGGTGGGGTGCTGGAGGACTGGAAGATAGCTAATGTTGTTCCATTGTTTAAGAAATGCTCCAAGAATAAACATGGAGGTTATAGGCCAGTGAGCCTGACATCAGCAATGGGTAAATTATTGAAAGGTAATCTAATGGTCTGGATGTTTAAGTATTTGGATAGACAGAGACTGATTTAGAATAGTTAGCATGGCTTTGCGTGTGGTAGGTTATGTCTAACCAATTTTGTAGAGTTTTTTGAGGAAGTTAGCGGGAAAGTTGATGAAGGTAAGGTAGAGGATATGGTCTAGATGTACTATAACAAGGCCTTTGACAAGGTCCTGCATGGGAGGTTGGACAAGAAAGTGCAGTGACTCAGCATTCAAGATGAGGCAGTAAACTGGATTAGACATTGGATTTGTGTGAGAAGCCAGAGAGTGGTAGTAAAGGATTGCCTCTCTCACTGGAGGCCTGTGACTTGTGGAGGCCATAGGGAATGACGCTGGTCCGTTGTTATTTGCCACCTAGATCAACAACCTGGTTGTTAATGTAGTAAGCTGGATCAGTAACTTTGTGGATGACACTGAGATTATGGGTATAGTGGAGAACAAGGAAGACTATCAAAGCTTGCAGAGGGATCTGTATCTGATGGAAAAATGGGATGAAAGATGGCAGATGGAATTCAATGCAGTGAGGAATTGCACCTTGGGAGGACAAGTCAGGATAGGACCTACATGTTGTGGAGTAGGGCACTGAGGAGTGTAGTAGAACTAAGGAATATGGGAATAAATATCCACAATTCCTTGAAAGTGGTGTCACAGTTAGATAAAGAAAGCTTTTGGCACATCGACCTTCATAATTCAAATTAGAGTACAGGAGTTGGAATGTTAGGTTGAAATGCAATAAGATGTGGTGAGGCCTAATATGGAGTATTGAGTGCAGATTTGGTCACCTGCCTACTGGAAAGATGTCAATAAGATTGAAAGAGTGCAGAGAAAATTTACAAGGATGTTGCCAGGACTTGAAGACCTGAGTGATATGGAAAGATTAAAAAAATTAGGACATTATTCCCCAGAGAATAGGAGAATGAGGGGAGATTTGATTGAGGTATACAAAATTATGAGAGGTATAGATGGGTTAAATTCAAGGAGGTGTTTTCCAGTGAGGTTGGATGAGACTGGAACTAGAGGTCATAGTTTAAGGGTGAAAGTTGAAACATTTAAGGGGAGCATGAAGGGAAACTTCTTCACCCACAGGGTGGTGAGAGTGTGGAAACAGCTGCCAGAAGAAGTGGTGGATGTGGGTTTGATCTCACCACTTAAGAGAAATTTGGATACTTGGATGGGAAGGGTACAGAGGCTATGGTCTGGGTGCAGGTCAAGGGGACTAGGCAGGTTAATAGTTCAGTATAGACTAGATGGGCCAAAGGGCCTGCTTCTGTGCTGTAGTGTTCTATGACTCTATGATCTACTAGCGCTCCATACATAATGAGACCTGGCTAGTGGCAGAGATTTCAATAGTCTCACTACCTGGGGGAGAAAGCTGTTTCTCTTCCTAATGGTTCTAGTTCTAATGCTACAGTACCTCCTGCCTGATGGTAGGGGATCAAAGAGATTGTTGGATGGATGGGAAGGATCATTGACAATGCTAAGGCATCAATTATACAGAGTAGCGAAGAAAAAAGACTGTGTCAAACTGAACATTAGTGAAAAAAAACCTCAATCAGAGACAAGTCAATCGTGCAAGAGATGGTCTGTTGTGTCCCATTGCTGAGGTAGGTTTAAGTTGTGCAGGTCGGTTGAAGAATGGATGGTTGTAGGACAGTAGTTGTTCCTCGTCCTGGTGGTGTGGGAACCCAGACTTCCCTGCAGTCACCTGGATCTTATCTTGTTTTGTTTTGGGAGCTTACTGTAGGAATTTAGTGCCCAAAAACAAGAAAGGTGGGTGTAAGAGAAAGCTAAGCTGCTGCAAATTAATGGAGGGGGAACAGTGAGCTGATTAGCATAGAGAGGGCCTCAAGACATAAGAGCAGAATTAGGCCATTTGTCCTATTGAGTCTGCTCTGCCATTTCATCATGGCTCAGTTTTATTTCTCTCAAAGCCATTCCCCTGCCTTCTCCATGTAACCTTTGACACCCTGACTAATCAAGAAACTTTCAACCTCCACTTTTCATATATCCAATGACTTGGCTGCCTGTGTCAAAGAATTCCACCATGATTTCTCCTCATTCATAGTATCGAAGACATCTTCAAGGAATGGTGCCTCAGGAGGGAGGCATCTATTCTTAAGGATCCTGTCACCCATTACATGCCTGCCCTCTTCTCATTGTTACCATCAGGTAGGAGGTACAGAGGCCTGAGGGTACACACTCAGCAATTCAGAAACAGCTTCATCCCCTCTGCTCTCT
Organism: Mobula birostris; assembly: GCF_030028105.1. Lineage (NCBI taxonomy): Eukaryota > Metazoa > Chordata > Chondrichthyes > Myliobatiformes > Myliobatidae > Mobula > Mobula birostris. The sequence goes on from NC_092373.1 coordinate 13,777,652, forward strand.
GATTCCTCAATGGACATTGAACCCATGAATACTACCTCACTATTTCTTAAAATTTATTTTTGCTTTTTTGCACCATTTATTTTATAACAATTTAATACACATATACTTTAAAAATTATTTCTGTTTTTGCCCCATTTATTTTAATTTATTTATTTCATTTATTTATTTTAATTTAACTCTTTAATATACATATATATACTTACTATCGTTTATTCGTTTTTTTCTGTAATTATCATGTATTGCATAGCGCTGCTGCTGCTGCAAAGTTAACTAATTTCATGACATAAACCTGATTCTAATTCTGATTCTAATCCCTGTTATAAAGGATGTCCTCTATTTCGAGGACATAACCTCTGGTTCTAGGCTCCCCACTATAGAAAACATCTTCTCCACCTCCACTCTATCAAGGCCTTTCAATATGTAATAGATTTCAATGAGATCCCTCTTCATCATTCTGAAGTCCACTGAGTACAGGCCCAGAGCCATCAAATGCTCCTCTTACGTTAACCCTGTCCCCACAATCATTCTTCTGAACTACTTTTGGACCCTCTCCAAAGCCAGAACATTTTTTCTTATGTAAGGGGCCCAAACTTATTAGCATAAGGGGTTTCTTCTTTTATGTTACTACTAAGGTGAACAAAATGGCTTCTTTGTTATGTTAAAATAAAATGGCTTCTCTGTGATGTTAACTGCTGAGACAGTGGTTCTGTCTCTAGCACCTTGTTTTGGGTTATAATTACTGATAACGAGAATTATATTCATTTGCTAACCGATTGGGATAGATGTTACTCTTTCTTGTGTGTCTGTAAGCCATTGTTTTCTCAGGCTTTGGAGCAGAAGGCGCGATGGGGACAGGGAGAGGAAACGCGATGCTGTAAGCTGGGCGACGGAACGGACGCCGTGCTGGAATCTGTGGCCCAAGGTCTTCAGCAAGGAGGGGAGACGAGGACAGAGTCATGTGGAGCGTCTGGTCGACCACTGTGGTTGGTCCCAGGCGGCGGGTCAAGGAGGTCGGAGGAGATCGCAAGGTGGAAAGAAGACCCCGTTAATTGAGCTCCAATGGTTGTGCACGAAGTGGTTGAACTCTGATAAGTTTGGCGCCTTTTACTTTTCCTTTTGTATTGTATCTCCATTAAATTACAGTACATAGTTCCAGTAAGATCTATAAATTGTATTCTGTAAATTGCATATGGTGTACTGTCTGTTATTTGGGCGTGGTGGGGTACATCACACAGCATCCACACAAACTTTATTACCCAGTTTGGCGGGGCCGAAGGCTGCTCCCCCAAGACGAAAGCGAGCTGAGCCAGCCTGAGGCTTACCAGGGGGCTACACTAGGAATTTTTCAGAGCACTTTCTGAGTGCAGTACAATCGGTAACAGTTTACTTTGCTCATTAATCAATAACCACGCAAGTCCAGCTGGTAATTGGGAAGAGGGCATGGAGGATGACTAGTTCCAGAAAGATGACAAGGAGGACTAGTTAACCCCAGGGGAGGGGAGTACAAAACTTGGGCGTGTATGTTTAGGGTGAAAGGGGAAAGATATAACAGAAACCTGTAGAGGGTAACTATTCTGCACATAGGGTGGTGAGTGTTTGGAACAAGTTGCCAAATGAAGTGGTTGAGGCTGGTACAATAGTGTCTTTTACAAACCACTTGGATAGGTGCATGGAGAAGCAGGGCTTAGTGGGATATAAACTGGAAGCAGGAAATTGGGACTAGCTGGTTGGGCAGAAGGGCTTGTACCCATGAAATATTGTTGTAGAAATCTAAATCAGGGGTTCCTAAGCTTTTCTATGCACTGGACCCCTAACATTAACTAAGGGGTCCGTGAATCCCTGGTTGAGAATCCCTGCTCTAAACTGACATTTGATAAGTAACTTTGTCTCAGATTTTGATGCCAATTTGGTGTGCAATCATACCACCACACTTAAACACAAGAGATTCTGTAGATAATGGAAATCTTGAGTAACACTCACATAATGCTGGGGGAACTCAGCAGAACAGGCAGCATCTATGAAGAGCAATAAACAGTCAACATTTTGGGATGAGACCCTTCGTCCAAACTAGAAAGGAAGGGCTTTTTTTTTAATTGTATTCTTTTCATAATTAGAGCTGTGTGTTCAATCTTGACCATTCAGTGAATTTCGGTGTCCTGCCGTGAGTTACAGATTGCTCTTGCTGGGTTTTAACCTACCATTTTGTACAGGACTGTATTTAACATGTTGTGTCGTTTACCTGAAAGCTTGGTTTATCCTGCTGCTCTTTGGTTAAGTTTTGTAACTCCAAGGGCAACTACATGGGCAAGGTGGTGCTAGTGAGCAATGCGACCATCAGACAGTTCACAAAACTACTTCTTCTCCTTTTCTTTTAAATATACTTTTACTACTAATCTGTGTGTGATTGGAGCCTGAAAGTTACATTTTGATAACCTGTTCTCCAGGCAAACAGAGTGATCTGGTGCTTTTCCTGTCTCCGCCTGGTTGAGAACAGAGTGTGCGGCTTCATGGCAAAACACGAACCCATGATCGGCACAAATTCTCGACCAACTCGCCGATTAAAGCATCGAGCAGGGTTGAAATCAACGAGGATGAGAACGGAAGGGGAGCGAGTGTTCAGCACTGTCTACCTATGTTTGACCGGTCTCTCTCTTCCTCTCGTGTTGGGCACGTGGCCAAGTGGTTAAGGCGTTTGTCTAGTTATCTCAAGGTTACTAGTTCGAACCTCAGCTGTGGCAGCTTGTTTGTGCCCTTGAGCAAGACACTTAATCACACATTGCTCTAGTCTGTGCGAGGAGTGGCGCCCCACACAGACTTCCAATCTGCGCCTTGTAAGGCATGAAAATGCCCGACGCAGGCCTCTCAATGGTCTGAGTCGACGTTCCCTCCCTCCCCCTTCCTCTTGCTTGCTGCAGCCAGAGGAAGGCACAGGAGTCTTCAGCCTTGGGTAAGGTTTGAATGGCATGGTTTGTGGATTGGACTCATTTTTAGAGGACTCTGCAGTTCATGCTATATGTGTTTCTGTTTTCTGGTTACTCCTTCTTTATTGCTATTTTCCTTGATTTTGATCAGGGCAGGCTGGCTCTGCAACCTGTAATCAATGAATGATGCAGCTACGGATTGAACTGAACATTCCTAGACTGTTTCAATGACTCTGCAGTTTGGTGTTTAATATTCTGTGTGTTATTTGTTTGTTTTTTGCCATTTGCATGATTTGTTGCTTTATTTTTTTATGTGGGGTGTTCGATGTTTTTCTCTGAATGGGTTATATGGTGTTTCTTTGTTTTGTGGCTGTCTGTGGGAAGTTGAATCTCAGGATTGTATATTGTATACATACTCCGATAACAAATGTACATAGAAGTAATCAGAAAAAAAACATGGGAGCCCAGGATAAAACGTGTCCACTTTGTTTTATTTCAGTGATATACGTACATATGATGTAGTGAGGTAATAATGTATGCCATTCAAATACTTTTACATATAACCCACAATGTATTATGTAAACAACAAAGAATGCTTAATCCAACAATATGTTTACAATATTACTCAAATATTACTGAAATATTAAATACATAACACTCCCCCCAGCTCCACTATAAACTCCAACTCAATATAGAATGCATCTAAACTCAAATATATTTCAATATTTCAATGCTAGGAGTATTGCGGCGAAGGCGGATGAGTTGAGGGCGTGGATTGACACGTGGAATGATGATGTTATAGCAATTAGTGAAACTTGGCTACAGGAGGGGCAGGACTGGCAGCTTAATATTCCAGGGTTCCGATGTTTCTGATGTGATCAAGGCAGAGGAATGAAAGGTGGGGGAGTAGCATTGCTTGTTAGGGAAAATATTACAGCAGTGCTCAGGCAGGACAGATTAGAGGGCTTGTCTACTGAGTCCTTATGGGTGGAGCTGAGAAACAGGAAAGGTATGGCCACATTAGTGGGATTGTATTACAGACCACCCAATAGTCAACGAGAATTGGAAGAGCAAATCTGCAGGGAAATAGCAAGCAACTGCAGGAAACATAAAGTTGTGGTGGTAGGGGATTTTAATTTTCCATATATTGATTGGGACTCCCATACTCTTAGGGGTCTAGATGGTTTAGAGTTTGTAAAATGTGTTCAGGAAAGTTTTCTAAATCAATATATAGAGGGACCAACTAGAGGGGATGCAATATTGGATCTCCTGTTAGGAAACGAGTTAGGACAAGTGACAGAAGTCTGTGTAGGGGAGCACTTTGGTTCCAGTGATCATAACACCATTAGTTTCAACTTGATCATGGACAAGGATAGATCTGGTCCTAGGGTTGAGGTTCTTAACTGGAAGAAGGCCAAATTTGAAGAAATGAGAAAGGATCTAAAAAGCGTGGATTGGGACAGGTTATTCTCTGGCAAGGATGTGATCCGTAGGTGGGAAGCCTTCAAAGGAGAAATTTTGAGAGTGCAGAATTTGTATGTTCCTGTCAGGATTAAAGGCAAAGTGAATAGGAATAAGGAACCTTGGTTCTCAACGGATATTGCAACTCTGATAAAGAAGAAGAGGGAGTTGTATGACATGTATAGGAAGCAGGGAGTAAATAAGGTGCTTGAGGAGTATAAGAAGTGCAAGAAAATACTTAAGAAAGAAATCAGGAGTGCTAAAAGAAGACATGAGGTTGCATTGGCAGTCAAAGTGAAGGATAATCCAAAGAGCTTTTACAGGTATGTTAAGAGCAAAAGGATTGTAAGGGATAAAATTGGTCCTCTTGAAGATCAGAGTGGTCGCCTATGTGCGGAACCAAAGGAAATGGGGGAGATCTTAAATAGGTTTTTTGCGTCTGTATTTACTAAGGAAACTGGCATGAAGTCTATGGAATTAGGGGAAACAAGTAGTGAGATCATGGAACTGTACAGATCGAAAAGGAGGAGGTCCTTGCTGTCTTGAGGAAAATTAAAGTGGATAATTCCCCGGGACCTGACAGGGTGTTCCCTCGGACCTTGAAGGAGACTAGTGTTGAAATTGCAGGGGCCCTGGCTGAAATATTTAAAATGTCGCTGTCTACAGGTAGGGTGCCGGAGGATTGGAGAGTGGCTCATGTTGTTCCGTTGCTTAAAAAAGGATCGAAAAATAATCTGGGAAATTATAGGCCGGTAAGTTTAACGTCGGTAGTAGGTAAATTATTGGAAGGAGTACTAAGAGACAGAATTTACAAGCATTTGGATAGACAGGGACTTATTAGGGAGAGTCAACATGGCTTTGTGCGTGGCAGGTCATATTTGACCAATCTATTGGAGTTTTTCGAGGAGGTTACCAGGAGAGTGATTGAAGGGAAGGCAGTGGATATTGTCTACATGGCCTTCAGTAAGGCCTTTGACAAGGTCCCGCATGGGAGGTTAGTTAGGAAAATTCAGTCACTAGGTATATATGGAGAGGTGGTAAATTGGATCAGACATTGGCTCAATGGAAGAAGCCAAAGAGTGGTAGTAGAGAATTGCTTCTCCGAGTGGAGGCCTGTGACTAGTGGTGTGCCACAGGGATCAGTGCTGGGTCCATTGTTATTTGTCATCTATATCAATGATCTGGATGATAATGTGGTTAATTGGATCAGCAAATTTGCTGATGATACAAAGATTGGAGGTGTAGTAGACAGCGAGGAAGATTTTCAGAGTCTACAGAGGGACTTGGACCAGCTGGAAAAATGGGCTGAAAAATGGCAGATCAAGTTTAATGCAGACAAGTGTAAGGTATTGCACGTTGGAAGGACAAACCAAGGTAGAACATACAGGGTTAATGGTAAGGCATTTCTGGATGGGTTGTCATCCCGGACAGCGCATGGCAAACTCCTCGATCTGCTGATCTATTCGTGGCCACCAGACAAAGCTTTGAGCCAATGCTTTCATTTGATCTGTAGCCCCTTCAACACTTTAGCTCTCAGCTTGGATGGTACAACAATTCTCAATCCCCACATAAGAGAACCCCTGTCAAGGGCAAGTTCATCCCGGCACTGATAAAAATGGGGGAACTGAAATTTCTGCTGCATATTCCAGCCTCCAGCCATTTTGGGTTGCAATGTTGACCTGAGACAGTGTGGTCTCCCTTTAAGACCAATAGACATAGGAGCAGAATTAGGCCATTCAGTCCATCAAGTCAGCTCCACCATTCCATCATGGCTGATCCCAGATTCCACTCAACCCCATACACATGACTTCTCGCCGTGTCCTTTGATGCCCTGACCAATCAGGAAATGATCAACTTCCGCCTCAAATATACATACGAACTTGGCCTCCAACGCAGTCTGTGGCAGAGCAGTCCACAGATTTAGTAATCTCTGGCTAAAAAAATTCCCCCTTACCTCTGTTCTAAAGGGTCGGCACTCAACTTTGAGACTGTGCCCTCTAGTTGTGGATACCCATTCCAGAGGAAACACCCTCTCCACATCCACCTTAAATAGTCCTTTCAACATTCGATAGGTTTCAATGGGATCCCCCTACATTCTTCTAAATTCCAGTGAATACAGGCTCAAAGCTGCCAAATGCTCCTTGTACATTAATCCTTTCATTCCTGGAATCATCCTCGTGAACCTCCTCTGGATTCCCTCCAATGACTCACATCCTTTCTGAGATATGGGGCCCAAAACTTTTGACAATACTCCAAGTGCGGCCTGACTAGTTTCTTATAAAGCTTCAACATTATCTCCTTGCTTTTATATTGTACTCCCCTTGAGATAAATGCCAACATTGCATTTGCTTCTTTACCACCGACTCAACCTTCTGGGGTCTTGCACGAGGACTCCTAAGTCCCTCTGTATCTCTGATGTTTGAACCTTCTCCCCATTTAGATAATAGTCCGCACTATTGTTTCGTTTCTCAAAATGCTTTTTTCATATATTTCCCAACACTGTATTCCATCTGCCACCATTTTGCCCATTCTTCCAATTTGTCCAAATCCTGCTGCAATCACACTGTTTCCTCAGCGCTATTTACCCCTCCACCTATCTTTGTATCATCAGCGAACTTTACCACAAAGCCATCAATTCCATTATCCAAATCAATGACAAACAATGTGAAAAGCAGCAGTCCCAATACTGACCCCAAAGGAACACGACTAGGCACCGTCAGCCAACCAGAAAAGGCCTCTTTTATTCCCACTTGCTGCCTCCTGCCTGTCAGCCATTCCACTATCCATGCCAGTATCTTTTCTGTAAGCCATAGGATTTTATCTTGTTAAGCAGCCTCATGTGTAGCACCTTATCAAACGCCTTCTGAAGATCCAGGTAAATGACATCCACTGCCAACCACTGAGGTTAGGCTAACTGGTCTATAACTTTCTTTTGCCTTCCTCCCTTCTTAAAGAGTGGAGTCACATTTGCAATCTTCCAGTCATCCGGGAGCATGCCGCAATCAAATGATTCTTGAAAGGTCATGACCAATGCATCAGCTATCTCTTCAGCAACCTCTAGCAGGACTCTGGGATGTAGTCCATCTGGTCCAGGTGACTTGTCCACCTTACGACTTTCAGTTTGCCTAGCGCCTTTTCCTTTGTAATAGCAATGGCACTCACTCCTGCTCCCTGACACTCATGGACCTCTGGCACACTGCTAGTGTCTTCCACAGTGAAGACGGATGTAAAGTACCCATTAGGTTCTTTTGCTATTTCTTGTCCCCCATTACTACCTCACCAGCATAATTTTCCAGTGGTCCAGTATCAACTCTCGCCTGCCTTTTACTCTTTATATATCTGAAAGACTTATGGTATCCTGCTTTATATTATTAGATATTCTGGCCTCATATTTCACCTTTTCCCTTCTTATAGCTTTTTTTAGTTGCCTTTTGTTGGATTTTAAAAGCTTCCCAATCATCCAACCCCACTCACTATTGCTGCCCTATATGCCCTTTCCTTGGCTTTTATGCAGTCCTTAACTTCCTTTGTGAGTCACAGTTGCCTAACCCTGCCATTTGAGAACAACTTCTTCTGTGGGACATAGCTATCCTGCGCCTTGTGAACTATTCCCAGAAACTTCAGCCATTTCTACTCTGCCGTCATCCCCACCAGTATCCTCTTCCAATCCACCTGGACAAGTTCTGTAATTCCTTTTATTTCATTGTGATACAGATCTATGTGACTTATGCTTCTCCCTCTCATATTGCAGTATGAATTCAATCATATTATGATCACTGCCTCCTAAAGGTTCCTTTACGTTAAGCTCCCTAACATGATCTGGGTTATTACACAACACCCAATCTAAGATCGCCTTTCCCCGAGTAGGCTCAAGCACAAGCTGCTCTAAAAAGCCTTTTCGTATGCATTCGACAAATTCCCTGTCTTGCAATCCGACACCAACCTGATTTTCCCAATCCCCTTGCATATTGAAGTCCCCCATTACAATTGTGTCATTACCCTTATTACATGCCTTTTCCAGCTCCTTTTGCAATCTCAACCCCACATCTTGGCTACTATTTGGTGGACAATATATGATTCCCATAATGATTTTTGTTTATCCTTGCAGTTTCTTAATTCCATCCAGAAAGATTCAACATTATCTAGCCCTATGGCACCTCTTTCTAAAGATGTAATTCCATCTCTAAACCAACAGAGCCACACCAGATGCCCTTTTGTCTATATCCTTTAATTTTAAGCTCCCAACTATGGCATTCTTTCACCCATGACTCAGTGATGCCCACAATGCCATATCGATCAATCCCTAATTGCACCACAAGTCATTCCACCTTTTTCCGAATACTACATGCATTTAAATACAACACCTTCAGTCCTGCATTCTTCGCCCTTTTGAATTTTGCCTCTGTGGTACAATTTAACTCTTTGTTCTGTCTGTATTTGTACCCAATCATTAGCTCTTCCTTCCTTACATTCATGTTACATCCATCATCTGTTTGTAAACCTGCTGGCTCATCCTCAGCTCTATCATACTTGTTCCCATCCCCCTGCCATATTAGTTTAAACCAGTCCAACAGCTCTAGTAAATCTGACTGCAAGAATATTGGTTTGCCTCAGATTCAAGTGCAAATCAACCCTTTTGTACGGGTCCCACCTGCCCCAGAAGAAGTCCCAATTATCCAGAAATCTGAATCCCCGCTCCCTGTTCCAATTCTTCAGCCACATATTTATCTGGCACCTCATTCTATCCCTATCATCACTGCCACATGGCACAGGCAGTAATCCCAAGATTACTACCATTGTGGTCCTGCTTTTCAGTTTCCTTCCTAACTCCCCATATTCTTTTTTTTCAGGACCTCCTCCCTCTTTCTTCCTATGCCATTGGTACCAATATGCACCACAAATTCTGATGCTCCCCTCCCTTTTCTTCTTATGTCCACAGAATCGCCTATCTGCTCCGTGACTATTACTGCTGCCATCCTCTCCAGTTCCCCACCCATCTGAGTCACAGGGCCAGATTCAGTGCCAGAGGAACGGCTGCTATTGCTTTCCCCAGGTAGGTCATCCCCTCACCCCCTGCTCCCCCAACAGTACTCAAAATGAGTACTTAATGTTGAGGAGAATAGCCACAGGGTTCTCTCCACTATCTGATGTTCCCCCTTTCCTCTCCTGACAGTTTATCTGTCTCCTATAGCCTTGGGGTGACTATCTCCCTGTAGTTCCTGTCTATCACAGTCTCACTTCCCCTAACAAGCCGAAGGTCATCGAGCTGCAGCTCCAGTTCCCTAACACAGTCTCTAAGGAGCTGCATCTTGATGCACCCGGTGCCAATGTGGCCATCAGGAGCCATACCCCCTATTCTCTCTAGAGTTGAATAAAAAATAAAGAATGAACTTACCTTGCCTCCTCCTGTTCGCATTGAAGCCTCGTTTGAGCCAAAGCCTTCCTACTTTACCTCAGGCTACACCGACGACGACCGCTCCCACAATGGCAGCTCTGCTAGGTGGTACCTTTCTTTTATAGAGACTGGGTTTCCCATCGAAAATCTTTGTCGGACCTGAGTGGGAACGCTCCTGTTGCATCTGCGTAGTGCTCCAGTCAACGATCATCTCTGCCGTAATAGAGAGACTTTCAATTTGCATTAGAATACATCAAAAGAAATGTCCTCTTTTGTAAATGTTTCAGGTAGATCCTTTTCCAACAGTAAATGGGACAATCCATCAGCGTTTCCCTGATTATTCCTCTTGAATTCAGTCTAATTGTAGCCACCAAGAAACGGAGCCCATCTCTGCATGCATGCTGCTGCTGTTAGTGGGGCACCCTTTGTGGGTTCTTAATGGAGCTCATGGATGATGGTCAGTAATGAGAGTAAACATACAAATACTGGCTGAAATGTTTTACACCCCGAACCAGACTCAAGGTCTCTTTGCTAATCTATGTGTAATTTTTCTCTGCAGTAGTAAGGGAAAATGATGCAAAGTCTACGGGCCATTTTCTTCAATCAACTAATAATGTGACATGACTGTACGTATAACATACGGTGAGGCATCACAACAGGGATTATATTTTTTCTGATACAAGTCCTTGGTTGGATATCTGCAGATTTCAGTCCAGTATCTTTGAAATGCTGTTCAAACTCATTTAGTGGAATGACAGAACCATCCGAGCCATCGTCCAATTTTATTTTGACTAATTTATGGTTCACTTCTGGTATAAGCCATATTGCTTGTCTTGTGTTAGTTTTCACACTGTAAGTACCTAGGCTACACAGCTTTGTGCCATTCTCATCCTTACCAGATTTTTCATCAATAGCATTCAGATTAGTGATCTTTTTGAAACTGAAACTTGATTTTGTATCTTTTTCTCTTCCCTGTGTAGTCCATTCATTTTTGTCTTCCCAACATGCCCTTTGTAGGTGTCATACGTCATTGCATTTTCTGCAAGTTTTGCCTTTAATCCTGCATTGGTCTGGTGCATGTGAGCCCCAGCCACAATGGTAACACAATTTGTTCATCTAGGAGCTCAGGTCAGGCAGCATCTATGGAGAAGAGTACAGTTGGGCAGAGCCCCTTTGGCAGGGCTGGAGATAAAAAAGCTGAGGAGTAGTTTTGAAAGGTAGGGGGAGGGGAGGGAGAAACACAAGGTGACAGGTGAAACCTGAAGGGGGAGGGATGAAGTAAAGAGCTTAGAAGTTGATTGGTGAAAGAGATACAGGGCTGGAGAAGGGGGAGTCTGACAGAAAAGGACAGAAGGCCATGGAAGAAAGAAAAGAAGGCAGGAGCACCAGAGGGAGGTGATGGTCAGGAAGGGGGATAAGGTGAGAAAGGGAAAAGGGGATGGGGGATGGTGAAGTGAGGGGCATTACCGTAAATTTGAGAAATCGATACTCATGCCATCAGTTTGGAGGTTAGCTACACAGATAGAATATAAAGTGTTGTTCCTCCAACCAGAGTGTGGCCTCATCACGACAGTGGAGGAGGCCAGGGATGAACATATTGGAATGGGAATGGGAAGTGGATAAAAAATGGGCGGCCACTGGGAGATCCCACTTTTTTTGGTGGATGGAGCGTAGGTGCTCGGCGAAGCGGTCTCCCAATCTACAATGGTCTCACTGATATACAGAGGCCACACTAGACACAGTATATGACCCCAAAATACTCACAGGTGAAGAGTCAGTTCATCTGGAAGGACTGTTTGGGGCCCTGGATGGTAGTGAGGGAGGAGGTGTAGGGGCAGGTGTAACACTTGTTCTGCTTGCAAGAATAAGTGCCAGGAGGGAGATCAGTGGGGGAGGGCGAATGAATGAGGAGTCGCATAGAGAGTGATTCTTGTGGAAAGCAGAAATTGGGGGGTAGGGAAAGATGTGCTTGGTGGTAGGATCTCATTGGAGATGGCGGAAGTTGCAGGGAAGTATGTGCTGGACATGAAGGCTGGTGGGATGGTAGGTGATGAGAAAAGGAACCCTATTCCTGATAGGGTGGTGGGAGAATGCAGTGACAGCAGACGTGCGTGAAATGGAAGAGATGCGGTTGAGGGCAATAGATTGGGAGACCGCTTCACCGAGCACAAAGCACTTCCCATTCCTATTCCAATATGTCCATCCATGCCCTCCTCCACTGTCGGGATGAGGCCACACCTAGGATGGAGGAACAGCACCTTAGCCACCAACCTGAACACCGATTTCTCGAACTTCCGGCCATGCCCCACCCCTCTCCTTCACCATTCCCCAGCCTCTTTCCCAATTTCTCACCTTATCTCCTTGCCCGCCCACCACCTCTCTCTGGTGCTCCATGGCCTTCGGTCCTCTTCTATCTGACTCCCCTTTCTCCAGCCCTGTATCTCTTTCACCAATCAACTTCCCAGCTCTTTACTTCATCCCTCCCCCTTCAGGTTTCACCTGTCACCTTATGTTTCTCCCTCCCGTCCTCCCACCTTTTAAATCTACTCTTCAGCTTTCCATTTCCAGTCCTGCTGAAGATGCAATCAGGAACAGCACTGTACCCGTTAAACAAAGTGCTGGAGGAACTCGGAGGGTCAGACAGCATCATAGAGCCATAAAGCACCACTGTACAGAAACAGGTCCTTCAGCCCATCTATCCTGTGCTGACCTGGCCTGCCTAGTTCCACATATCTGCACCTGAACCATAGCCCTCCCACCCACGTACTTAACTAAATTTCTCTTAAATGTTACAACAGAAGATGTATATAGGACTTGTAGCTAGTTCCGCACTTGCACCATCCTCTGAGTGAAGACATTCTCCCTCAGATTCCTCTTAAGTATTTCATCTTTCACACTAATCCTATGACCACTAGCTCTGATCTCACCTAACCTGAGGGGATAAAGCTTGCATGCATTCACCCTATCTATTCCCGTCATATCTTTATATACCTAATCTCCCCTTGTTCTCCTACAGTCCAGGGAATAAAGTCCTACCTATTCAACCTTTCCCTATAACTGGGGCCCTTGGGGTCCTTATGCCCTGGAAACATCCTTGTAAATTGCTCTGCACTCTTTCAAACTTATCGATATCTGTCTTGCGGGTAGGTGATCATAACTGCACAAAATACTCCAAATCTGGCTTCACCTGGGTCTTGAACTTAACATTCCAACTCCTGATTTATTGAAGGCCAATGTACCAAGAGCGTCTGTGGAGGGAAATGGATGGTTGACGCTTCAGGTCGAGACTGTGTTCCTCACCTAGCCTAAAACGTTGACTGTCTATCTCCCTCCACATTTGCTGCTGGACCTGCTAAGTTTCTCCAGTAGTTTTTTATTACTCCATATTCCAACATCTGCAGTCACTTGTGCCAAAGATCTAAGCACATTTATTATCAAAGTACATATAAATTATACAATCTTGAGATTTGTCACCTTACAGGCAGCCACAAAACAAAAAAACTTGAAAGAATCTATTAAAGAAAGACGCACAAACACCCAATGTGCAAGAGAGAGAAAAAAATACAAATCATGCAAACAATAAAAACAAGCAATGGCATTCAGAATGAGAGTGAGTTGATGGACACGAAGCCCGGAGCAGCCAGTGCAGGCTCACAGCCTCAGACTCAGCGTCGCAGAGAGCCGGGTAAAAGCGGTGGAGCAGCGAGCAGAACTGGCCTGACCCTCGCCTCCGGTCCCGACACACTGCCTTTTCAGTCCACCCAGCCTGGTGTTTAAATCATCCAAACATTGGGCCGTCACTCGCACTAGGATCCGGGTCCTGCCGCATCTATATGCTCAGAGCTTGGACCCTGCGGCCACGTTCTGGCCCGTACCTGATCTTTCCAAATCTTCCTGGCACTTAGATCAATCAAACCCCGCTTTTGATTTAGGTGGACGAGCTCTGACTCTCACTACATCCATTAATACACGTTTGCCCAGTTAATGAAGTGTATGAGAACACAGCAGACTTAAATGCAACAGGAGCCAAGAGACAGATTTAGAGAGAGTCTGTACATGGCCTTGAATAAAAGGCATGCACGCAATTCTTAGGAAATTCTTTCTAGTTGAGTGTTTTGACAGCAAATCACATTACAGACCAAAAGAATGTGGACTTAATTGTCAGATGTATTATTGTTGCTAGGTTTTCATGTTAACTATGAAAAAGGATTAAAAAATTGTTGTTCTGTGACACAATACCAAGGCAGTTCTTTGGTAGAATAATATTCCCTTCATTTTGAGCATTGTGTAATTGGCAGATGACTTCAAGGACTCCCTAGAAAAGAGAATTTTTATGGCATTTGTACCCTGGCAATAAACTTGAATGTGAAAATCTTGGCCCATCAAGTCTGCTCTGGCATTCCATCATGGCTAATTTATTATCTCTCTCAACTCCATTTTCCTGCCTTCTCCCCGTATGCTTATTAACCGCTGATTTAAATACACCCAATGACTTGGCCACCATTGCTGTCTGTGATAATGAATTCCACAGATTCACCACCTTCCTCCTCATCTCTGTTCAAAGGGACAACCTTCTGTGCCTTTTATCATCTGATACATCTCTAGCAAGTCACCTCCCACCTCCTTTGTTCCAAAGAGAAAAAGAGCAAAGCCCGAACTCACTCAATCTCTCCTCATTAGACATGTTCTCTAATCTATATGACCATAGACCATAAGACATAGGAGCAGAATTAGGCCATTTGGCCCATTCAATCATGGCTGATCCTTTTTTTCCTCCTCAGCCGCTCTCCCCAGCTTTCTCCCCATAACCTTTGATGTCGTGTCTAATCAAAAACCGAATCAATCTCTGCCTTAAATGCACCCAACAACCTGCCTTCACAAAATTACCACCCTTTGGCTAAAGAAGTTTCTCTGTATCTCTGTTTCAAATGCATACCCCTCTATCCTGATGCTGTGCCCTCTTGTTCTGGGCTCTCTCACCATCGGAAATGTCCTTTCAGCATCTCCACTGTCTAGCCCTTTCAGCATTCGAAAAGTTTCAATGGGATCTTCCCTCACCTTTCTAATTTCCAGCGAGTACAGACCCAGAGCAACCGAATGTTCCTTGTATGGTTCCCGGAATCCTCTGAACCCTCTCCAATGCCAGCACATCTTTTCTGAGATGAGGAACCCAAAACTGTTCACAATACTCAAGGAGAGGCCTCACCAGTGCCTTTTAAAGACTCAGCATCACATCCCTGCTCTTGTATTGAAATGAATGTTAACCGTGCATTTGCACTCCTCATCACCAACTCTACCTGCAAGTTAACCTTTAGGATGTTCTGCACAAAGACTCCCAAGTTCCTTTGCATCTCAGATTTTTGTATTTTTTCCCCTTTTAGAGAATAGTCTGCACATTTATTTCTACTGCCAAAGTGCATGACCATGCATTTTCCAACATTGAAATTCATTGCCAGTCTCTTGCTCATTCTCCTAATCAGTCTAAGTCATTCTGCATCCTACCAGTTTCCACAACCCTACCTGCCCTCCACCACAAATCTTTGTATCATCTGCAGACTTGGCAACAAAGCCATCTACTCCATCATCTAAGTCATTGATATACAGCATAAAAAGAAGCGGTCCCAACACTGGCCCCTGCGGAACACCATTAGTCACTGGCAGCCAACCAGACAAGAATCCTTTTTTTCCCACTCGCTACCTCCTACCAATCAGTCAATGATGTAACCATGCCACTTACTTTCCTGTAATACCATGGGCTCTTAAATTGGTAAGCAGCTGCATGTGTGGCACCTTGTCAAAGGCCTTCTGAAAGTCCACGTATACAACATCCACTACAGCTCCTTTAACTATCCTAGGTGTAATCTCCTCAAGGAATTCCAACAGGAAAGATTTTCCCTTAAGGAAATAACGCTGACTTTGTCCTATCTTGTTCTGTGTCACCAACTACTCCATCACCTCATCCTTAACAATGGACTCTAATATCTTCCCAACCACTGAGGTCAGGTTAACTGGTCTACAATTTCCTTTCTGCTGCCTTCCTCCTTTCTTAAAGAGTGGAGTGACATGAGCAATTTTCCAATCCTCTGACACCATGCCAGAGACCAATGATTTGTGAAAGTTCATTACTAATGCCTCCACAGTCTCTACCACTACCTCTTTCAGAACCCTAGGGTGTAGTTGATCTGGTCTGGGTGACTATGTACCCTTAGGTCTTCCAGCTTTTGGAGCATCTTCTCCCTTGTAATAACTGCACTCACTCCTCTTTCCTCACACCTTTCAACATCTGGCACACTGCTAGTGTTTCCATAGTGAAAACTGATGCAAAATACTTAGTTCATCTGCCATCTCCTTGTCCCCAGTTATTACTTCTCCAGCCTCATTTTCTAGTGGTCCTATATCCACCCTTATCTCTATGTTTTACATACTTGAAAAAGCTTTTACTATCCACTTTGATATTGTTTGCTAGCTTGCTTTCATATTTCATCTTTTCCCTCCTATTGATTCTTTTAGTTACTCTCTGTAGGTTTTTAAAAGCTTCTCAGTCCTCAATCTTCCAGCTAATTTTTGCTTTGTTGTATAGTCATAGTCATACTTTATTGATCCCGAGGGAAATTGATTTTTGTTACAGTTGCCCCAACCAAGAATAGAGTATAAATATAGCAATATTGAACCATAAATAATTAAATAATAATATGTAATTTGCCAGGAAATAAGTCCAGGACCAGCCCATCGGCTCAGGGTGTCTGACCCTCCAAGGGAGGAGTTGTAAAGTTTGATGGCCACAGGCAGGAATGACTTCCTATGACGCTCTGTGCTGCATCTCGGTGGAATGAGTCTCTGGCTGAATGTACTCCTGTGCCCAACCAGTACATTATGTAGTGGATGGGAGACATTGTCCAAGATGGCATGCAACTTGGACAGCATCCTCTTTTCAGACACCACCGTCAGAGAGTCCAGTTCCATCCCCACAACATCACTGGCCTTACGAATGAGTTTGTTGATTCTGTTGGTGTCTGCTACCCTCTCTTTTATTTTACATTAGTTTTAACGTCTATTGTCAGCCACGGCTGTACTATTTTGCCATTTGTGTATTTCTTTGTTTTTGGAATCAAGACCATTGAGTCTGTTCCGTCATCCTATCATGGCTGATCTTGGATCGCACTCAATCCCATATCCTTTGATGCCCTGACCGATCAGGAGGCTAACGACTTCTGCCTTAAATATACATATGGACTTGACCTCCACTGTAGTCTGTGGCAGAGCATTCCACAGATTCAGTACTCTCTGGCTAAAAAAAATTCCTCCTTACCTCCATTCTAAAAAGCCAAACCTAACCCTCCCCCTCAATTTTGAAGCTGTGCTCTCTAGTTCTGGATATCCCCACTACAGGAAACATCCTCTCCACATCCACCCTATCTAGTCCGTTCAACATTCGATAGGTTTCCACCTCCCCCACTGCATTCTTCTAAGTTCCAGTGAGTACAAGCCCAAAGCTGCCGTACGCTTCTCATATCCCCTTCATTCCCAGAATCATCCTCGTCAGTCTCCTCTGGACTCTCTGCATTGATAACACATCCTTTCTGGGATATGGGGCCCAAAACTTTTGACAATACTCAATGCCTTGGCCTCCATAGCCCTCTGTGGCAATCAATTCCCAGATTTATCGCCTTTTAGCTAAAGGACTTCCTCCTTATTTCTGTTTAGAAGGATATCCTTCTCAGACATCCCACCCTGCAAAAGCTCATTTCAGGGAGGTAGCACCATCAATTTGCGGGAGACTCCCGGAACTTCCAGGAGAGGTGGGATGTCTGTAATAGAGTTGCTCCTTAGCAGTTAGCCAGCTAGTTTAAATAACCTTAGCTATGCTAATGAACGAATGACACCTGTTAAACTCACCTCAACATGTTTTTTATTCATCAGCGTTGATCACAAATGAATATTTAAATAATAAATGGGGATCTTATCTGAAGATTTTTACTGATGGCTCAGTGGACCCAGAGAGCAGTAGGGCAGGATTTGGGATGTATATGTCTCAACTTGGAGTTAAGATTGGTCACCGGGTTTCAGATGGCATTTCTGTCTTTGCAACAGAATTATTAGCGATCCTCTGGGCCTTATGGTGGATAGAAGACTCTCGACCACGTAGGGTTATCATCTGTTCGGATTCTGCTGCTGCCTTAGAGTCTATAAAAGGGAGTAAATCAAAAGCTCGTCCTGACATAGTTATTGAGATTCTCTTAGTGTTGTTTAGAGTAGGGAAGATGGGTTGTGCAGTTAGATTGTCATGGATACCTGGGCATGCTGGGTTGGAGGGAAATGAAATTGTGGATGGCATTGCAAAGTCTTCCTTACAGAGCAGGCAAGTAGAAATTAGAGTTCCCCTAGGCAGAGCAGAATTGAGAAGTAGGATTAAAAAAGGCATAGAGAAGAAGTGGCAGGAGGATTGGAAAAATGAATTAAAGGGCAGCCATTATTCTTCTAGTCAGCCACTAGTTACAAAGGTCTCAGACTGTTACCTTTTAAGTCGTAGAGATATGGTGAAATTTACAAGACCTAGGTTGGGGCATTGTGGGCTAAATTATTATTTAAAGATAATAGGAAAACATCCCACTGGATTATGTGACTGTGGTAGTCCAGAAACAGTCCATGTTTTGCTGAGCTGTAATCGATACAAAATTGAAAGAAGCATGTTGGTCAAGAGGCTATCTGGCTTAAATTTATTTTGGTTTTCTATTAAATCTTTGTTTGGCCAACAAGAGAATCAACATCTGATTGAAGAGTCTATTATTCAGTTTATACCTGAGACTAGGTTGTGTTCGAGAATTTGAGTTCCTTGAAGTTCTACAATTAATTGTACATCCTGCGGAGGGCTGTAATACATCTAGATGTGTCTAAACAGCCGGAAATAGAAGAAGAAGAAGTTGTCTTTTACAGTCTTAACCCACCATGGGCAATAGAAAAGTCACTGTTGCAAACAGCACAGCAAGCAACACTACATAGGTCATTATTTTGACCCCTATTAGGCAGGGGTACACTTTAGGGTAGTCTGGGGTGACATACGTTTTATATTTTCTTTTTTTTTGGAACACTCTGCCATGGTGCGCGTGCTCTCTTTCTCCCTCTCTTTCATGGTCGCTCTCGTGCTCTCTCTTGCTTTTTCTCTCTCGCTCGTTCTCAAAAAATTTGATTTCCGTGATATTGCATATAATTTGCGGGCATCAGGGAGCCACTATTAATATGCAGGAGACTCCGAGAACTTCCAGGAGAGGTGGGATGTCTGCCTTCTATTCTGAAGCCTGATGGTATCTGCTGGGATTGTTGTTATATTCTACAATCCTTAATGGCCCGGATTGGGACTGTTATATCCCACATCCCCTGATGCTCAGCGCAGGTTTGTGTTGGGGCTGTCATATCCAGCAGCACCTGCTGGTCCGTGAAGGATTTATTGTTATTTTTTACACCCGCTACTGGTTTGTGATGGGACTGTTGTGTCCGACATCCCCTACTGCTCTGTGCCGCAATCGTTGTTAAGTTCCACATCAGCTGGTCTGAACTGGGAAGTTCCTCAGTGTTGGTGACGTCAGGCGGCTGGGGCGGGACTGTCTGTGACGTAATCAGCGGTGGACGGCAGCCTGTGACGCCATCGGGCGGCGCCGGTCGGTGTTGGTCAGCAAACGGTTCCGGATAGTAGAGCCATGAGTTCGGGTGTCCACAGGGACTGGCGGGCCGGTGGCGGCTCTTCGGCCGCCGGAGGATGGGACAACAGCTCGAGGGGAGGCGGAGGAGGTGGTGGTGGTGGTGGTCGCGGCCGGCACCCGGGCCATCTGAAGGGCAAAGACATCGGGCTGTGGTACGCGAAGCGGCAGGGCCAGAAGAGCAAGGAGATGGAGCGAAAGGAGGTGAGGGGCAGCGGGGATATAGGGGAGGGGAATCATTGGCGGAGGTGAGGTGTGTGGTAGGGACTGAGGGGTGAACTGGGATGGTCAAGCTCTGAGAACTTACAGTGAAACTGATAATCTAGAGACTTTTAGCCTCTGCAAGACTTGAAGATTTTCTGAACCATGGGATCTTACTGTTTATTATTTGCACCCGTACCGAGATACAATGAAAAGCTTGCCTTGTGTTCTATTCATACACAATACACTGCGATATTGTAAGGTAAAACAATTACAGAATGCAGAACAAAGTAGGGAAAGTGCAGTGCAGGTGAACACTAAAGTTAAAGATCATAATGAAGAAGATTCTGGGTCAGGTTTCACTCTTAAACAAGAGAAAATCTGCAGATGCTGGAAATCCAAGCAGAACACACAAAATGCTGGAGGAACCTAGCAGGCTAGTAGGCAGCATTGTTGGAAAAGAGGACAGACCTGCTGAAGAGTCTTGGCCCAAAACATCGACTGCACTCTTTTCCATAGATGCTGTCTGGCCTGCTGAGTTCCTCCAGCATTTTATGTGTGTTGCTCAAGTTCCGCTCTTATTGGGCTTTATTCTTGCACACTATGTGGTACTATTTTTTAGTGATGTGTATTTGAAAGGTGCATAGGAAAGAAACTGGGTAAGTTCTAGCTTGTTCAAAGTAAATTTATTATCATAGAAACATAGAAACATAGAAAATAGGTGAAAGTACATACAGTTTATGTCATCATGGTATTCATTTTCTTGTATCTAAACAGTAGATACAAGAAACAATAAAATCAGTGAAAGACCACACCTCACCTGACTCTAACCCCAAATTGTAATGAAAGACCACACCTCAATTGTCTCCAACCCCACACTGTAATACACAGCCAACCTCTCAGACCTAGACATCATCATCATCATTATGCGCCTTGTCGCATTGACGTGGGTGATCATGGTCTTTCCATGACCATGATTGTTCTTGGCAAATTTCTCTACCAAAGTTGTTTGCCGTTGCCTTCTTCTGGGCACTGTCTTTACAAGACGGGTGACCCCAGCTCTTCAGAGATTGCCTGCCTGGTGTCAGTGGTCGCATAACCAGGACTTGTGGTATGCACCAGCATGCTCATATGACTGTCAACTACCTGCTTCCGTTACTTCACTTGACCCTGATTGGGGGGGGGTTAAGTTGGTGCTATACCTTGCCCAAGGGTGACCTTTAGGCTAGTGGAGGGAAGGAGCACCTTGCACCTCCTTTGGTAGAGATGTACCTTCACCACCCCCAACCTGAGATCTAGAGATAGTAGAGCAAAACTAATACTGCTGAGCCTTTGGGATTTCTGAACAAATTACTGGATTATTGGTGTTTTAAGCTCACTAATGCATTGAATACCAATTGAATGTCTATGTTGAAACTGTTGCTGAGCCGCAGAAAACCCAGACCACGTTCTCTGTAAGTATGGCAGGACAATGGTGGGAATTGCAAGCTGGAGGATCCCAAGAAGTGTCTGTGACCCAGTGGTTCCTTGTGTTGGAAACACTGTCGGTGAATTAGCGAGAGATTACTACAGATCCAACGAAGACATAGTTTGGAATTGTAGTGGAGAGGCAGGTGGTGTTGAGAAACCAGAGCATCTGCAGAAGGACTTAAATAAATGCAAAGACTATTTTCTAAACAGGGAGAAAAACCAGAAATCAGAGGTGCAAAGGGACTTGGGAGTCCTTATGCAGGATTCAATGAAGGTTAACTTGCAGGTTGAGTCAGTTGTAAGGTAGGCAAATGCAACGTTAGCATTCGGTTCGAGAGGACTAGGATATAAAAGCAAGGATGTAATGCTTTTCAGGCATTCTTCAGGTCACGCTTGGAGTATTGTGAGCAGTTTTGGAAACTAAGAAAGGATGCTTGCAAGTAGGTACAAGGAGGATGACAGGTGGGTGCGTGGGATGCACTGCCAGTGAAGGTGGTAGAGGCGGATAGAATAGGCTCTTGGGTAGGTACGTGGAGCTTAGAAAAATAGAGGGCTGTGTGGTAGGGAAATTCTGGGCAGCTTCTAGTATAGGTTACATGGTCAGCACAATATCGTAGCCTGTATTATGCTTCTATGTTTCTATGCAAGGATCTGTTGGCATTGGAGAAGGTCCGGAATTGGTTTCCAGGAATGATTCTGAGAACGAAAGGGTTAACAGAAGAGTGTTTGATGACTGCACTGTATTTGCTGGAGTTTAGATAGATGGGGGTTATCTCATTGAAATCTATAGAATATTGAAAAGCTTAGATAGAGTGGATGTGGAAAGGATGTTTCCAATAAGGAATCAAGACCACATCAATACAAAAGATTCTACAGATGCTGGAAATCTAGAGCAAGAAACACAAAATGCTGGAAGAACTCAGCAGGTCAGGCAGAATCTGTAGAGTGAAATAAACAGTTAATGTTTCAGGACGAGGCCTTTCTTCAGTACTCATCGACCTCTGCAACACATACAATTATTTGGGCTGCACTGATTTAATATTCCCTGGCTGAAGAAATTCCTCCTTGTAGGAGAATATTTTTGCGCATTTCTAAAATTGAAAGAAAATATCCCTGATAATCTGACAGCATTATTGCAACTGAATTTAGATTTAAAATTAAAATTAAGTTTTCCAAGCTGTATACCTCAGTGTGGAATAATCCGATTTTAAATACAGAATCCAACATTTAAGATCTAGGAAGAACCTTTTATTGATTGTATTTGTGCAGAGTTGTTTTCAAATAAGTGTTTTCAGAAGATGCCTCAAAAAATTGGCATCCATCATTAAAGACCCGCATCACCCAGGACATGCCCTCTTCTCATTGCTACCATGAAGGAGGTACAGGAACCTGAAGACGCACACTTAATATTTTAGGAGCAGTTTCTTCCCCTGAACCATGAGATTTCTGAAAACAAACAATAAACCCATAAATGCTACCTCATTATTTTTGCTTTCCTTTTGCACTGAAGGTTCAAAGTAAAATTATTATCAAAGTACATATATGTCGCTATACACAACCTTGAGATTCATTTTCTTGTGGGCATACTCAATAAATCTACAGAATAATAACCAGAAAAGAATCAATGAAAGACTGCCCAAGTAGGGTGTTCAACCAGCGTGCAGAGGACAACAAGCTGCAAATATAAAAAGAAGAAATGTAAATAAATTAGCAATAGATATCGAGAACATGAGATGAAGAGTACTTGAAAATGAGTCTGTAGGTTGTGGGAGCCTTTCAATGATGGGGCAAATGAAGGTAGCCCCTTCAAGAGCCTGATAAGAACCTGAGAGTAAACTGTTCCTGAACCTGGTGGAGTGAGTCCTGAAGCTGTGTACCACCTTCTTGATGGCAGCAGTGAGAAGAGATCATGTCCCGGGTAGTGAGAGTCCCTGATGATGGAAGCTGCTTTCCAGCAACTATCTTCCGTGCAAGATGTGCTCAATGGTTGGGAAGGCTTTACCTATGGAGGACTGCACTGTATCCACTACTTTTTGTATGATTTTCTGTTCAAGAGGATTGGTGTTTCCATACCAGCCTGTGATGCGGACAGTCCATATATCCTACTACACTTCCATAGAAGTTTGGCAAAGTTTTGGATGTCGTGCTGAATTTCCGCAAACTCCTAAGGAATTAGCGGCACTGCCATGGGTTCTTTGTAATTGCACTTGTATGCTGGGCCCAGGACAGGTCCTCTGAAATAATAACGTGTATTTAATTCAACTTTTTTCTTATTTCTTATATTTTTTTACTTGTGTTCGTATGCATTTCTTAGTGAAATTGATAGTACTTTTGTGTATTGCACCATACTACTAGTGCAAAACAACAAGTTTCACGACGTGTCAGTGATCAGATTCTGATCTGATTTGTGACTGTAAACAGAAAGATAATGTAAAAGCTCTCGCATGTTGTTCTCCAAGTAAATTCAATTATTTGAAAGCCACCTGCAGACTAGGGTAATGCATCCTCCAATCTTGTCAACACGAGGAATTTTGCAGATGCTGGAAATTCAAGCAACACACATCAAAGTTGCTGGTGAACGCAGCAGGCCAGGCAGCATCTCTAGGAAGAGGTGCAGTCGACGTTTTGGGTTGTGGCTAGTTTTGTGGATATGGTTAACATCCATAGCTGGATTTTGCACACCAGTGTGAAGGGTCATGGAAACTAGACATGCATTGGATGTAGGGAACTTAAAATACTTTCATCTTTTGAACTGGTTTGGCTGATTTAAGGCAAATTGCACCATACAACTGACAAAAATCCTGTTTCTGAATGTTTGCTTCAGTGAGAGCAAGTGATGTCATACAGGAACTGAATACCCACTGTAATTCGATTGTGTTTAATTTTTCTGAGATTTAGAACAAATCTCTTGGATTTCTGTTTGTCAAACTCCATACTAATATATTTTGAATTAGAAATTCAGCTCAGAATATGCTCTTCTGGCCTTTGAGCCACTCTGCCTAGTAATCCCCGATTTCACCCCTAGCCTGAACTGAATCACCGGACCATTAGCTCAACAACTGGTATGCCTTTGGACTGTGAGAGGAAATGGGGGTACCCAACTAAACCCACACATTCCATGGGTGGGACGATATTGCAGAGTGGTTTCATCTTGATATCAATTGAATACTACTTGCTGAGTTCCCTCCCACAGATAGCCTCAGAATCCACAGGATGTTTGATTGCTACCAGAGTCGAGAATGATTGTTGCCTGCCTCTTGTCCGTTCTGTATAGTCATCGGAAGCAGGAACTCTGGCCTGGCTCTCCCTACTCCTAGAGAGAATGCAGTTGTCAAAAGCTGCACCTCAGCTACTCTGCAAGCCAAGAGTAATTGACTCTGGATAGTCTGAGACTGGACCCAGGGCTTCTGCACTCACTGAATAAGCTTGCATCATCACCTGCTCAGAAGATTGGGGGGTGGGGGGAGTGTCTCACTGAAGTCTATCAAATATTGAAGGACCTAGATAGAGTGGATGTGGAGAGGATGTTTCCCATAGTGGGGGAGTCTAGGACCAGAGGGCGCTGCCTTAGAATAGAAGGACGTCCATCAAGAACAGGGATGTGGAGGAATTTCTGTAGCCAGAGGGTGGTGTATCAGTGGAATTCATTGCCACAGACAACAAATCATTAGGACATTTGAAGTGGAGATTGCTAGTTCTTGATTGGTAAAGTCATCAAGAAGGCAGGAGGATGGGGTTGAGTGGGATAATAAATCAGCCATGATGGGGAGCAGACAAGAAAATCTGCAGATGCTGGAAATCCAAGCAACGCACGCAAAATGCTGGAGGAACTCAGCAGATCAGGTAGCATTGGTGGGGAAAAAAGTACAGTCGACGTTTTGGGCTGAGACTGTTCGGTGCAGGAGTGGAGACAAAGATGCGTAGGTTTAAAAGGTGGGGGGGAGGGAGAAACACAAGGTGATTGGGGAAGGGATGAAGTAAAGAGCTGCGAAGTTGGTTGGTGAAGGAGATTCAGGGCTAGAGAAAGGGAAGTTGATAGGAGAGGACAGAAGGCTGTGGAAGAAAGAAAATGGGGGAGGAGGACCACCGGAGGGAGGCGATGGGTAGGCAAGGAGATAAGGGGAGAGAGGGAAAGGGGGATGGGGAGTGGTGAAGGGAGTGGGGGGGCCATTTTACCGGAAGTTCAAGAAATTGATGTTCATGCCATCAGGTTGGAGGCTACCCAGATGGAATATAAGGTGTTGTTCCTCCAACCTGAATGTGGCCTCATCACAACAGTAGAGGAGTCCGTGGACTGACATGTTGGAATGGGAAATGAATTAAAATATGTGGCCATTAGGAGAACCCGCTTCTTCTGGTGGACAGAGACTAGGTGCTCAGCGAAGCGGTCTCCCAATGTACTTTGGGTCTCACCGGTGTACAGGAGGGCACACCGGGAGCACCAGACACAGGATTTGATGCTACATCTACGACTACATTGATGCTGCTTCCTGCACACATGTGGAGCTCGTTGACTTCATCAACTTTACCTCCAGCTTCCTCTCTGCCCTCAAATTTACCTGGTCCATTTCCAACACCGCCCACCCCTTTCTCAAACTCAGTGCCTCAATCTCTGGAGACAGTTTACCTACTGATGTCTCACTGCTACCTGGATTATACCTCTTCCCACCCTGTTCCTTGTAAAGACGTCATCCCCTTCTCTCAATTCCTGCATCTGCTCTCAGGATGAGGCATTTCATTTCAGAACAAAGGAGATTTCCTCCTTTTTCAAAGAAAGGTTCTTCCCTTCCTCCACCATCAACATTCCCCTCAACCGCATCTCTTCCATTTCACGCATGTTTTTTCTCACCCCAGCCTCCTGCCACCCTACCAGGGATAGGATTCCTCATGCCCCACCGGCCTCCGCGTCCAGCACATAATTCTTTGGAACTTCTGCCATCTCCAACGGGATTTGACCACCAGACACATCTTTCCTCCTGCCCCACTTTCCGCTTCCTGCAGGGATTGCTCCCTATGAGACTGCCTTGTCCATTCGTCCCACCCCACTGATCTCCTTCCTGGCACTTATCCTTACAAGCGGAACAAATGCTACATCTGCCCCTACACCTCCTGCCTCACCATTCAGGGCCCCAAACAGTCCTTCCAGGTGAGGTGGCACTTCACCTGTGAGTCCGTTAGTGTCGTGTACTGTGTCCGGTGCTCCTGGTGTGGCCTCTGTTTATCAGTGAGACCCAACATAGATTGGGAGATCACTTCACCAAGCACCTACGCTCCGTCCGCCTGAAGAAGCAGGATCTCCCAGTGGCCACCCATTTTAATCCCACTTTCCATTTTCATTCCGATATGTCAGTCTATGGCCTCTACTGTTGCAATGAGGCCACACTCTGGTTTCAGGAACAACATGTTTCTGCCTCCAACCTGATGGCGTGAAGATCAATTTCTTGAACTTCGGTAATGCCACGCCCTCCCCCCTTCATCATTCCCCATCCCTTTTTCCCTCTCACCTCATCTCCTTGCGTGCCCATCGCCTCCCTCCGGTGCTCCTCCCTTTTCTTTCTTCCATGGCCTTCTGTCCTTTCCTATCAGACTTCCCTTTCTCCAGCCCTGTACCCCTTTCACCAATCAATTTCCCAGCTCTTTACTTCATCCCTTCTCCTCCCCGTTTCACCTATCACCTTATGTTTCTCTCTCCCCTCTCCCACCTTTTAAATCTACTCCTCACCTTTATTTTTCCTGTCCGGCTGAAGGATTTCAGCCAAAATGTTTTTCCGTAGATGATGCCTGGCCTGCTAAGTTCCTTCAGCATTTTATACGTATGCTACAGGTTCCTCCCACAGTCCAAAGGCTAATTGGTCATTGGAAATTGTTTTGTGATTGTTGTTCGTCTATTGTCGTCGTTGATTAAGACCTCGACACCATTGATGATGTCGAGACTAGCGCATGATTTGGATTTAACTGAGGGAGAGTTGCACAGCGTCAGCCTCACTCTCTCTTCCCAAGTCCCATCTGGATCCAGTGGCGAGACAGAGTCGAGATGGCTGGAGATGGGACTAGGTGCAGTGGATGACCAGGACATCTTCTGTGTCTTGTTGTGCTCTAATTATGTGATTAGGCAAGGATTAAATTGGGGGATTGCTAAGAGGCATGGCTGGAAGGGCCTACACCTCCCAATAAATAAATGTAAATATCAGTGAAATTAATTGTGAGTTTAGAGAGTTTTGTTACTGAATATTATTTAAATATTTTAGTTCTGTAATTGATCTCCAGTACAGTTCTACTTGGGTGGCGGGTCGAAATAAGTCTCTACTAAAGGAAGTTTAAGGTGTTTCTTCCCTCCGCTGGCCTGCAGGCCACCCTTGGGCAAGATGTAGCACCTGCTTAGCCCCCAACCAGGGTCATGGGAAGCCATAGGAGCAGGTGGTGGATAGTCGTATGAGTACCTGGTACATACCACAAGTCCTGGTTATGCGACCACTGACACCAGGCAGGCAGTCTCTGAAGAGTATTGGTAATGTCTGGGGTCACCTGTCTTGTAAAAACACTGCCCAGAAGAAGGCAATGGCAAACCTCTTATGTAGAAAAATTTGCCACAAGTGGCAAGGATTTACCTACATCATATGATATGATACATGAAGATTACAATGACAGTTCTACTACACAAGAGAATTAATGTAATATTTTAGATGCTTGAGGCAGCAGATTTTGAAATTTGATCAAGTAGCAGGTGACTTTCAAATAACAATACTTAGATAATTCAGCCATTCGTTTTTGTGCAACTGTGATTTGCAAACATTTTGCTCATTATGAGCACGTATTTATGGTAGGCATTCTGAATTTTTTTCTGGAATCTTAACCTTTTTTCCCCACTCAGTTTTAGTTTGAAACTGGATGTTGCTGAAAAATAAGAAGTAGATCTTTCCCCAAGATTCAAGCTTATTCATCAGTGTACATTTGAACGTACAGTGAAATGTGTTTTTTTGCATTATCAACTAACACACCAGAAAGTCTGCTCGGGGCTGCCTGCAAGTATCGTCACATAGCATACCCAGAATGCTTGGCATCGATGAGCGCTCCTTTAGAAAGAGATGAGGAGGAATTTCTTTAGCCACTGTGTGGAGAATCTGTGGAATTCATTGCCACAAACGGCTCTATATTCATTGCCACAGATGCTGCCTGACCCCTCTGAATTCCTCCAGCATTTTGTGTGTGTTTCTCTCTGTTGAGGAGATTAAATAGTGGACAATAGGGTGGTTGTTGTACATGTTCTCACCGGTAGGTACTTCACTAGGTTGAAGGAACAGAGGGTCAAAACAGAAAGAAAAACTTCCAACTTCTGCTTCACCTCTTGTGTTTATTCTTTTTAATAAGATTCTTGGATTACATTGTCCTATTGGACCTAATGAATCCTTTGCTGGTGTTTCAGTAACTTGGTAAATTGATCATTTAATTATTCCCTAAACCTGAAATGGTGGATTTTAGGAATTTGATATAGGAAAAGGTTTGAGAGGGACATCAGGGAAGAGCTCTTAAACATGAAAAATTGACAGATGCTGGAAATCCAGAGTAATACATGCAAAATGCTGGAGATCTCAACAGGTCAGGCAGCATCTATGGAAAGGATTAGAGGGTTGATGTTTTGGGCTGAGACTGTTCATCGTGTCCTGATGAAGGGTCTCGGCCTGAAAGGTCGGTTCTTTATTCCACAGGAGACATCTGTGGGACGAAACAGTTATTGACTTCGATTTATAACCTTCCACAACTCGTGGACCTTATTTTTAATTCAATAGTTATGATCTTTTAATTAATACTTAAGCTATGATATCTTGAATGAAATGAATTCATGCACAACATTTTTTCCCTCCTTTTAGAGGGCTGTAGTGCATATGGATGAAAAACGAGAGGAGCACATCACCCGACTACTGAACTCAGTCCAGACACGCAGTGACTACAAAGACCAGCGCTCGTCACTCTCCGCCGACTCGAGCATGAACTGGAGGTAACTCGATTGGATCTTAATCTAAATGATTTATTTTTAAAGGCATTATTTCTCAACCTGTGGCCCAGTCAGCACTTTGGTGATGCCTGGACGTCATGCTGATTGAAGTAACACGCAAGTTTTACTCCCCTCAACCGCCCTGTACTTTGTTAGAATGGAGCTGTGATGTTCGTTAACTTATCAGAAGTAGAACAAATATCGTCTTAACTAAAAATAAATAAATTCAGGGGGCAGCACAGTAATGTAGTAGATAGTGTAACACTATCCCAGCCCCAACAGTCTTTAAGGAGTTTGAACATTCTTCCTATGACTGCATGAGTTTCCTCTGGGTGCTTCAGTTTTCTTCCACATTCCAAAGACGTACGGGTTGGCAGGTTCATTGGTCATGTGGGTATAATTGGGTGGCTTGGAATCACTGGGTGAAAGAGTGTTGTAACTTAAAATAAAGTCAATGAATAACGGAATTGTCATAGTGTAATGAAAATTCAAAGTAAATTTATTATCAAAGTACATGTATGTCACCATATACTATCCTGAGGATTCATTTTCTTGCGGGCATTCACAGTAAATCCAAGCATCACAGTAGAATCATATAATACACCCGACAGTGTGGACAAACAACCAATGTGCAAAAGACAATAAACTGACAATACAGAAGAGAAAAAAGAATAATAATTAAATAAGGATCAAACCTGGTCCCAACATATCGATATAGTTATAAAGAAGACAAGGCAGCGGCTATACTTCATTAGGAGTTTGAAGAGATTTGGTATGTCAACAAATACACTCAAAAACTTCTATAGATGTACCATGGAGAGCATTCTGACAGGCTGCATCACTGTCTGGTATGGGGGGCGCTGCTGCAGAGGGTTGTAAGTCTACTCAGCTCCATCTTGGGTACTAGCCTAGAAAGTACCCAGGATATCTTCAAGGAGCAGTGTCTCAGAAAGGCAGCGTCCATTATTCAGGACCTCCAGCACCCAGGGCATGCCCTTTTCTCACTGTTACCATCAGGAAGGAGGTACAGAAGCCTGAAGCCACACACTCAGTGATTCAGGAACAGCTTCTTCCCCTCTGCCATCCAATTCCTAAATGGACATCGAACCTTTGGACACTACCTCACTTTTTTTAATATACAGTATTTCTGTTTTTTGCATGATTTTTAATCTATTCAATATACATATACTGTAATTATTATTTTTATTCTATTTATTATTTTTTCTCTTCTATTTTATGTATTGCATTGAACTGCTGCTGCTAAGGTAACAAATGTCATGTCACTTGCTGGTGATAGTAAACCTGATTTTGATAAGCAATAAGGTCATGAAATGAAGAGTCCTTGAAAGTAAGTCCATAGTTCAGAGATGGGGATGAATGAAGTTATCCCCTCTGGTTCAAGAAGCTGATCTTTGAAGGGTGATAATATGAGCGTCAACCCCGATTTTTGAATAGTCCATTCACTGCTTTATAAAGTATGCTTTGTAGAAATTTGACCATACGTAATGAGAAGTATTGTAGAATATTAAGTTGTATTACTGTCCGAGAATGTAAATATTTTCCTCATTGGCTGCGTGGCGCAGAACTTGATTGCAGGCTGTGCACTTGAACAGTTGAGAAGTACAGGAGCTGCTGACCGTGGCAAATTGGTTGTGAACTGCTGTTCTGAAATAACCTTGTATTAAACATGGAATCACTTGTGTTCTGTTCCATTGGATGGCCTCGTGCCAGTTTCTAGAGGGCATGAGTTCAGAGCAGTCATGGCGAAAGCAACAATCCTGTTTGCAATCTAAACACTGTTGTCTCTGTAGGTTTTCGCAAATAAAACAAAGTGAGGCATTTTATGTTTAACCAAACCTGTGTCACATTTTATTGAATACCAAAAGCCTAAACACAAAAGCACGTTAAAAATCTTCACGTGCTAATGTCATCACGTCAGACTAGGCTCTTAAGTGAAACCCGAACTCAATGTCGGTGGTTGTGAATTATGTACATTTCTCCCAATTACATTACCCTACACAAGTTCCCCAGAATTCAGTAAAACTGGCATCCCCCCTTCCCTCCCTTAGATGAACTGCCCAGCTTGGGACAACTGCAGGTCCTCCTTTGGACAAATTCTCAGCCCCAGCAGGACCCATGGGAGACAATGATGCCAACAGTCATTGGTCAGGGAAGCTCTCAGAGCAGCCTTTAAGGAGCGGTAAAACTGCTCTCATAGGCCATTTGGACCTTGGTGTGATGTAGCCTAATGCTGAGATTCTGGGCCGCAGCACCCCAGAGGTCTGATGTGAATTGGGACCTGCAGTCAGAGGAAATATCAGATGGGATGCCAAACCGAGCAACCCAGGTGCTGATAAATGACTGAGCCACATCTGCAGCCATCGCCAATGCTAGAGGGATGACCTCTGACCACCTGGGGTATGGTCCACCATCGTAAGGACGTGAATGAAACCCTGGGAAGGGGTTAAGAGGACCAACACGGTTGACATTGCCATGGTTAAACCGTCTCTCGGGAATGTCAAATGTGCAAATGGTGCCTGAAAATGACGGTTAATTTTTGCCTGCTGGCACTCCACTCTGGCTGCAGTCCAATCACGCACATACTTTCTGAGGCCGTGCCAAACAAACTTTAGTGCAGCCAGTTTCTCTGAGGCCTTCCAGCCCAGATGTGAGACGCCACATATAGTGTCGAAAACAGTCCCGCCTCCAGTTTGCGGGCACGATGGGGCGAGGGCGACCGGTTGAGACATCGCACAGGAGAGAAGCCACATTAGGGGGGGCTTCTTCACACAGAGAGTGGTGGGAGTATGGAATGAGCTGCCAGACGAGGTGGTAACTGCGGGTTCTTTTTTAACATTTAAGAATAAATTGGACACATACATGGATGGGAGGTGTATGGAGGGATATGGTCCGTGTGCAGGTCAGTGGGACTAGGCAGAAAATGGTTCGGCACAGCCAAGAAGGGCCAAAGGGCCTGTTTCTGTGCTGTAGTTTCTACGGTTCTATCTCCCGAACTTATTGTCAGCCAACCGTAGGCCTGTGACTGCTGTTCAATAAGCCTGGACCTCTGGGTCAGTAGTTTGGTCGGCTGCCATACCGGCATAGTCACCCCCTATGTGTATGGTCTCAACGGCTGGCCGTGAGAAGCAATCAGCCATGGCATTATTTTTCCCTTGATATGTTGCATATATACACACACACATACACACACACACACACACACACACACACACACACACACACACACACACACACACACACACCAAGTGGCTTTCTGCCATGCAGACCAAGGGTCTGATATTTTGGCCATTGTGTACACGAGGGACATGTGGTCAACAAACACTGTCAATTGATGACCCTCCAGAAGAAAGTGTAAGTGGCGGACAGCCAGATAGAAACCCAGGAGCCACGGTCAAAAGTGCTGTACCTCCTTTCAGGGGATAGAGCTGTCGGGTGAAGAAGGTGAACGACTGCCACACACCTCCAAATAAACTGTTCATTCACAGCATCCATAATATGGTCAGACGCATCAGTAAGAATGGCTGTGTGTGTGTTGGGGAGCGGATGCGCTGGTAAGGTTGTGTTAGAAAGGGTTTGTTTAGTATCTGGTGATGTGCGTTGACCAGTCAAGCATTTGATTAGGGGTATTGCCTTCAAACACACTATACAGGGGGAGCTTGTTCAGCAGCTCGGGAATGAAGCAGTGATAGAAATTTGCCGTACCTAAAAACTCCTATAGTTTTTCTGTAGTGCATGGTGTGGGAAGTACATTCTAGTTGCTACTTTTGATGGGAGGGGTTCCTCACCTTCTGCAGAGATGTGATGGCTGATAAAACCAATGGTTGATAACCCAAACTAGCATTTATCAGGGTTAGTAATCAACCTATGTTGGTTTAAACGCTCAAAATGTGTAGAGATGTGTTACGTGTTCGGATTTGGATGCATTAGTGACAAGTATTTCATCCAGGTAAACAAAAAGACGTCTTTTAATACAGAGTCCATCAGCCAGTGGAAAGTCTGTGCTGCATTTTCCAGTCTAAACAGCATGCGTAGAAACTCAAAAGGGCCAAATGGGGGCACACAAGCACCTGATGGTAGTCCCTAACTTGATGAATTTTGGGGGAAAGATGAACTTTCTGGCCAAACAAGTTGAAAAGTCTTGGATGTGTGGGACCGTGGTGGTTGGAGGTGGTTGCCTCATTAAGGCATAGGTAATCACCACAAGGGTGACAACTACCATTGGACTTGGGGACCACATGGAGGGGTGAAGCCCAGGGGCTGTTCGACCAGTGTACAGTGCCAAGTCTTTCCATATTGGCAGATTCAGCCTTTGCAGCTGCCAGCTTTTCTGGGTCCAGTCTACGGGCACAGGCCAGTTGAAGAAATATGGTACTCAGCCCAATGTTTTGTGACTCTAGTGGAGAATGTGGGCTTTGTGAGGTCTAGCAGGCAAGTAAACTCACATGATGGTGCATGTGCTGGACAGAGTCATTGTGGGGAACTTACTGGGAGAGCAGGGTAACGACCCAAAATTCCTTGGCATCCACAAACCGGCAATTCTTAAGATTGACTAACAGTCCTCGAGCACACAGGAAATCTGCACCAAGCAGAAGTGTAGCCGCTCTAGCCTGAAAGAAGTCCTATGCGTAATGTTGCTGACTAAAGCAGAGTGTCACCTGTCCCATACATCTGGATCCTGCTGATGTTGGCATTGTCACTGTGCCTTCTCATCAATAGGCGATGTTGGTAACACCCTCACTTGAGCACCTGTGTCACACAAGAAGGGTTGCCCTGAAAGGGTGCTGGTTATGAACAGTAGACGACCCTGGCAGCTGGAACCCATAGTGATAACACACCTCTGATGTCTTGATGTGGTGGCACTGTCAAAGTTGCATTCATACCAAAATGAGCATGGTAAAAATAAAGACTTGGCCTTATCTCTATCGCAGCTGCGGGCATTCTTGTGTTAGGGGCCTTGCTGACCGGTCTTATTGAGGCCAGGAAAAGAGAAGGAATTGTGCATCTCTGCCTGGCTGAGAATAGACGAGCAGCCAATTTAGCAAGCTCCCTATAGTCCTTCATGAGTGCATTAACGACGGCTATGTGAACTTGATCAGGCATTTGCTGCGTAAAGATTTCTTTAGCAATAAAAGAAATATCCCAGGAGAGACAGCAGATGGTCCGTTAGCTCTGAAGGCCTAACATTGTCGAGGGCAAGCAAGGAGAACAACTGCTTGGTGTGTTCAGACTCTGATAGTCTGAAAGTCTGTAAAAGTTGAGTTTTCGGCGACGGGTATTTATCGTACACAGGCGGGTGTTCAAGCAGAATCACTATTCTCAGTTGTGCAATTGCTGAGCAATGCTACAATGTAGTAGAATTTGGTGTCCTTGGCGGTGATTTCTCGCAGAGTGAATTGCACCTTGGCTTGTACCAAACAAGAAACAAATTTTACTCCCATAATTCCAGTAGTTTCAAAGCGACGTTGTTGGCTGACATGTTCAATAACTTTGGAATTGTCCTCGAGCATTGGGGTCACAAAGTAGGTTTTTGCAAATAAAATGAAGTGAGTCATTTTATGTTTAATGAAACCCATAACCCATTTTATTAAACCCCAAAACCTAAACATGAAAGTGTGCTAAAAATCATGTCATCATGTCGGACCAGCCTCTTAAGTGAAACCTCAGCTCAATGTTGGTGGTTGTGCATGATGTACATTTCCCCCAATTACATTACCCCCAACTACCACCTCCCTCAATCTCCATCTGTATCTCCAGAATAGGACCTCCACCATTCAGGCTCTTGCTACTACCATAGGGAAGGAGATACAGGAGCCTTAGGTCCTACACCACCAAGTTCAGAAAAAGTTATTACCCTTCAAACATCAGGCTCCTGAATCAGAGTGGATAACTTCACCCACCTCAACAATGAACTGATTCCACAGCCTATGGGCTCACTGTCAAGGACTCTACAACTCATGTTCTCAGTATTATTCATTTTTTTTTAATTTGCACAACTTATTTTCTTTTGTACGTTGGTTATTTGTCAGTCATTTATGTATAGTTTTTCAAAAATTCTGTTGTATTTCTTTATTTTCCTTATAAATGCCCACAAGAAAATGAATCTCAGGGTAGTATATGGTGACATGTATATACTTTGATAATAAACTGACTAAATAGCCCTTAGCAGATTGCAAAGATTCGGTGTGACATCTAATATTTTGACAAGCTTCTATAGATATGGGGTGGAGAATATCTGACTGGTTGCACCACAGCCTGGTATGGAATCACCATTGCCCTTGAATGGAAAATCTTGTAAAAAGTAGTGGTTATAGCTCAGTCCATTAGGGTTAAAGCCCTCCACACCATTGAGCCCATCCACACAATGCTGTCACAGGAAAACATCCATCATTCGGGATCCCCACTACCCAGGACATGCTCTCTTCTGGCTGCTGCCATCAGGAAGAAGTACAGGAGCCTCAGGACTCACACCACCAAGTTCAGGAACAACAATTCCCCTCAACCATCAGGCTTTTGAACCAAAAGGGAAAACACCACTCAACTTCACTTGACTCATCACAACCTATGAAGTCACTTTCAAGGACTCTTCATCTCAAGTTCTCAAAATTTATTGCTTATTTATTAATTATTATAATTTTCACTTTTGTATTTGCAGCGTGTTGTCTTTTGTACGCTGGTTGTCTGCCCTGTTGGCTGTAGTCTTTCTTTGATTCAGTGGTTCTTGGATTTACTGAGCATGTCCGGAAGAAAACATATCTCAGTATATATTTGTACTTTGATAATAAATTTACTGGAACTTTGATTTTGAAGTCCCATTTCTCTTTCCCATCTTGACTGTTTGCTCAAACTCTCACATGTGCCTAATTCATTTCAGTATTTTCTGAATATCCTGCCCCCTCTGCCTCCCCCTTCCCCCTTGCAAAACAGCTTGTGTTGTGTTGGAATCTGTTAGAAATGACCTAACTTATACTGCAGAAACTACTGTCAGACTAATGCTGTAACGATGACCGAGCACTGACACAAGTGTGTTGCCAGGAATGCAGTTTGCTCTGACCTATTATTCTGCTTAGTCCCATCGACCTGCACCCACGGACTATAGCCCTCCCTACCCCTCCTATCCATGTATTTATCCAAATTTCTCTTGAAATTGGACCCACATCCACCATTTCCTCTGGCAACTCGTTCTACATTCTCACCACCCTCTTGAGTGAAGAATTTTCCCTTGCTCTCCTTAAACATTGCTCTGGTTCCAGCTTTACCCAACCTCAGCTGAAATAGGGTTGGAGGGTAATAACTGTTGCTGAACATGGTGGTGTGGGACTTAAGGCTCCTATACCTCCTGCTAGATGGTGTAGCAAGAGTGGGATGGCCTGGATGGTGGGAGCTCCTTAAATGCTGCTTTCTTGTTGGCAGTGCTCCTTGTAACTGTACTCAGTGGTGGAGAGGGCTTTGCCTGTGATGGACTCGGCTGCATCCACCACTTTCTATAGTCTTTTCCATTCCTGGGCATTGGTGTTTCCAAATCAGGCTGTGATGCAACCTGTTATGATAGTCTCCACTATGCATCTGTAGAAGTTTGTCAAAAATTTTTGGTGAATCTACACAACCTTCAAAACAAGTAGAGGTGCTGTCATGTGTCGTTTGTGATTAAACTTATGTTGCTGGTCCCAGGACAGGTGCTCTGAAATGTTAATACAAAGGACTTCGAAGAGTACTCATCACTGTGTTGGAAAGTACCACAGATTTATTCTAATCCCAGCTGGGAGGCATTCACGCTGGCTGAGATGTTAAGCTCGAGACACATAGTTTAATTTCAAAGATATGGTAGGTCGTGGCAAATAATTATCCCTACTCATCTGAAGTAATTACCTCTTCATTCTTGTTGTTAGCACGTTGGCAGCTGTGCTTCCTTTAAGATAAAAGACGAAGAGATTAGCTTTGTTTGTACATTGAAACACATGGTGAAATGTGTCATTTGCAGTAATGACCATCACGGTCCGAGGACATGCTGGGGGCAGTCAGCAAGTGTAGCCACGCCTCAGACGCCAGTATAGCATACCCACAAGCCACGAACCCTAACCCTAACCTGTACGTATTTGGAATGTGAGAGGAAACCCACGCACTCAAGGAGCGAACTTCTAGCAGCAGGAATTGAACCCTGATCAGGCTTTGCTGGTGCTGTAAAGCAGTTGCACTAACCGCCATATTACTGTCCAGCTCAGTACCCTGAGATCATAAGACCATAAGATTTAGGAGCAGAAGTAGGCCATTCTGCCCATTGAGTCTGCTCTGCCATTCAATCATGGGCTGATCCACATCATCCTGCCATCCCCACTCTCCTGCTTTCACCCCATACCCTTTGATGCCCTGGCTAATCAAGAACCTATCTATCTCTGCCTTAAATACACCCTATGACTTGGCCTCCACAGCTGCTTGTGGCAACAAATTCCACAGATTTACCACCCTCTGAATAAAGTAATTTCTCTGCATCTTGGTTCTAAAAGGATGTCCTTCAATCCTGAAGTTGTGCCCTCTTGTCCTAGAATCCCCTACTATGGGAAATAACTTTGCCATATCTAATCTATTCAGGCCTTTTAGCATTAGGAATATTTCTATGAGATTCCCCCCCCCTCATTCTCCTGAACTCCAGGGAATACAGCCCAAGAGCTGCCAGACGTTCCTCATACGGTAACCCTTTCATTCCTGGAATAATTCTTGTGAATCTTCTCTGAACCCTCTCCAATGTCAGTATACCCTTTCTAAAATAAGGAGCCCAAAACTGCACACAATATTCCAAGTGTAGTCTCACGAGTGCCTTATAGAGCCTCAACATCACATCCCGGCTCCTATATTCTATACCTCTAGAAATGAATACCAACATTGCATTTGCCTTCTTCACAACCGACTCAACCTGCAGGTTAACATTTAGAGTATCTTGACAAGGACTCCCCATCTAAATAATAGTCTGCCCATTTATTTCTTCCACCAAAGTGCATGACCATACACTTTCCAATATTGTTTTTCATTTGCCACTTCTTTGCCCATTCCCCTAAACTATCTAAGTCTCTCTGCAGGCTTTTGTTTCCTCAGCACTACCCGCTCCTCCAGCTATCTTTGTATCATCATCAAATTTAGTCACAGGTCCCTTAATACCATAGTCCAAATCACTGACGTACATCGTAAAAAGTTACAGTCCCAGCACCGACCCCTGTGGAACTCCACTGGTAACCGGCAGACAGCCAAAATAGGATCCCTTTATTCCCACTCTCTGTTTTCTGCCGACCAGCCAATGCTTCATCATGGAACTGCAAATTATTTTAAATTTTATTATGAGTAAAGATTAACTGATTATTTACCCTGTTGCTGTCTATGGCCAGTTTATAACTCTCTTATTTCTCTCTGGTCGTAACGGTCCTTTTCCCAATCGTAGAAATCCAAGTTCGTCCACTTTCGTCAACAAGGAACTTAAACCAGAGACCAGTGCTGACCTGGAGTACCTCTTTGAAACGATTACTCGGGATGTGTTCCTGGATGAGGAGCTGAGGGAAGAGCTTTCGAAGAAGATGACAAATTCAAGATACTTGGAGATGAAGGTATTGCTCTCGAAATTAGTGTCAGGATGTCAAGAACAAACTGCAAATTTAACCTAGCTGAGACGTAATCAATAAGACCAAAGTCCTGTAGTTATCATTTTTATCTTTTCCTTTCTGTGAATTTTCACCTTCCCTGTTATCTGCTGTGTTTTATATAATGTTTCTAATGACAGTTGAAAGCATATGTGGATGTTTGGGGTGGTGTGGTTTGTTTAATGTGACTTGTATCTCACCAGGAAGGGGCTTGAATTTAACTCCAACCCAGATCATTGGGACAGATTTTTTTTTTGTACTGCACTCAAAGTTGCTTGTAATTTAGTAAGTCTCATTCAGAGCACCCAGAATGGGAGTACAGATCCTCAAGGCCGATGATAGTAAAATTTAGTTTTGATTCTACTGGATCTCACTGCTGCTTTTGACACATTTGATCATGACATATTACTGGACAGACTGGGAAACTGAGAGGGACTTTCTGGTACAGACCTAAAGTGGTATAAATTGTATTTACAGGACAGGGACTATTTTGTATTGATTGGTAGCTACGTATCTGACCAAACAAAAATGATAATGTGGAGTCCCTCAAGGGTCCATACCAGGCCTTTTCTATTTAACATATACACGTTCGCTCTTGCTCAAATCATGGTAAGCAACAAAATATCTGACCATAATTTCGCAGATGACACTCAGGTTTATATAACAGTGTTATTAAGTGGTTATGATCTCATACAATCATTAAAAGACTGAATTGAACAAATCACTGATTGGATGTGCCAACATTTCCTACAGTTAAACAAAGAGAAATCTGAAATAATTGCTTTTGGTGCCAAAAAAAAAAATTAAAAGTCAGTGCTTACTTAGAATCCCAGTTGTTACAGTCCATAAACCAAGTCAGAAACCTTCGCATTGTGATGGACTGCGACTTAAATTTTAACTGCCACATTAAGACAGTTACAAAGTCTGCCTACTACCATCTTAAAAATATAGCAAGAGTTAATGTCTCAGCAAGATCTAGAAAAACTCGTCCATACGTTTATTTTTAGTACGTTTGACTACTGCAATGGTGTTTTCACAGGTTTCTAAAAAAATCCTTCAGAGAGCTGCAGCTTGAATCCTCACTAAGACCAAGAAAGTAGAACACATCACTCCATTTCTCAGATCACTACGCTGGCTTTCTGATATTACTACTGGTTTATAAAGCATTGAATGGTCTAGGGCCAAAGTACATCTTTGATCTCTTCCTGAATTATGAACCTTCCTGAGCTCTCAGGTCTTCTGGGGTGGGTCTGCTTACCGCTTCCAGGGTCAAAACTAAACATGGTGAAGCAGCTTTTAGTTACTATACTCCACATATCTGGAACAACCTTCCAGATGATCTGAAGTCTGCCCCAACTTTTAAGCTCCTTTAATCAAGGCTTAAAACTTTTCCTTCTGCTGTACCTTTTAATTAGAATCTCCTGCGCTGTAACTTGTATTCCTTTGTCTTTATATGCGATTTTATTCTCTTTATATTGTCTGAAATTTGATGTTGATTTTTATATTTTGTTTCACGTAAAGTACTTTGAACTGCCTTGTTTGAAAAGTGCTGTACAAATAGACTTGCCTTGCCCGGCCTTACTATATTCTACTAGATATACTTGTAACTACAATCGCTTGCAATACGCAGCTGTAATTTCCCTTTAAGAAACGGGCTTTTGAACAATGTAAATGAAGTAGCAATTTTACGACTTCCTGAAGGATTCGGTCAACTTGATTCTCAGGAATGTAGGTATGGCAGCTTGAAGTGGATGAAGTTCGGCCATTGCCGGAAGAGAGAATGCTGGGCCAGGCTTTAAGCCAGATTGAAGTGTTGAGGCCCGAGAGCAGAAAACAAACCGGTGTTCAGCTCCAC
This sequence comes from Mobula birostris, assembly GCF_030028105.1. NCBI lineage: Eukaryota > Metazoa > Chordata > Chondrichthyes > Myliobatiformes > Myliobatidae > Mobula > Mobula birostris. Next base: position 13,818,287 of record NC_092373.1, read on the forward strand.
TACTTTGTACAAGCCGAGATCCCCCACCTGAGCCCGTCCTGGCTGCCTGCGCTTGACCCATCTCCCTCCCCCTCCCCTTCCCTCCTCCTACTATTGGGCTAGAGTTGTGGGAGTCTTGTGTCCCACACCACCAGGTTCAGAAACATTTGTTGCCCTACAAATGGGATGGATGGCTTCAGTTGTCTCAGCAAGTAACTAAACAATCTTTAGACTCATTTTCAGGGATTCTCTCTGGTTTTTCATGAATTCTATGTATTTATTTTCTTTGGGGTGCCTACAAATGAATCTCAAGGTTCTACGTTGTATACACACTGTGCTAATAAATTTACTTTGAGCTTTTGAGGGCACCTATTCAACTAGAGTTAGACGAGCAGGTCTTGGGACCATGGTACCCTACACTATCTAATTAACTCTACACTTGCTATTTTCATCTTCCCATGAAAATTTGATATGATACATTAAAATCAAAATTATTATGTAGCTACTTCCAGTCTTGAGATTCAAGATTCAGGATTGTTTAATGTCATTTCCAGTATACAGGTGTAAAAGAGAATGAACTAATTATAACAAATTATTTACAATTGTAAAGGTAGAATGCCAGAAAGGAGGCAAACTAGCATAAAGAGCCCCCTGTGCCAATGGTAGCTTTAATAATTTGCGGAAAGTCATTTGATCAGAATGTTTTCAGATTTACATCTATAATGGGGGCTCCCAACCTTTTTTATACCAGGGACCTCTACCATTCACCAAGGGGTCCATGAGCTCCAGGTTGGGAACCCCTGATTTATAGTGTTTTTGTTTTTTTTGGGTTACATTCATCTTTTTATTACTCATGAACATTTTGAGGCCAGACATCAATTATACAGTTGCAAGAATAAATTTGTGAACCCTTTGCAATTACCTGGTTTTCTGCATTAATTAGTCATAAAATGTGGTCTGATCTTCATCTCTGCAATTCTTCTAATGTCCTCTGAAAGCTGTTTTGATCAAAGCATGGAGCTCATAAACAGATCTATCTTGATAAGAGCAGGCTCTGTCAGTAATCTGACTTTGTGTGTCTTTTTTATAGGGCAGGGCACCTCTACAACCCACACCTCCAATCTCATCTCATTGATTGGAATACCGGACCCCAAGTAGTTTTTACCCCCAGAGGTTCACATACTTTGTTGGAACCTAGACTGTGATTGTTTAAATTGTGTGCTCTGGAATAAAAAAAATCCTCATCTAAAGGCACATCTTTCTATTCCCTCTCGTCCTAGACCCCCCCCCCCCCCCCGCTATTGGAAACATCCTCTTCACTCTACCTAGGCCTTTCAATATTTGGGGTTTTAGTGAGATTGCTCCCCTTATTTTTCTAAACTCCAATAAGTACAGGCCCAGAGCCATCAAACATTCCTCATGTGTTAACCCTTTCACACCCTGAATCATTCTCACGAACCTCCTCTGGGGCCTCTTCCAATTCAAGCTCGTCCTTTCTTAGATAAGGGGCTCAAGACTGCTAACCGTACTCCAAGTGAGTAGGAGTAACACCTGAAGACACAGTGCTGAGCCTCATAAGGCCAGGTTGTTAAAAACACTGTTGAAAAGGTAATTCAAGAAATATTTTAAGAGGGAAGAGAGATTCAGATGTGGTTGTTGGAGGAATGGTCACCATTGCATGAGGAAAGTAGTCGTTGATTCTCAAGAAGCGTGCAATAGAGAATTAGTTACAACTATATTTTGAACAAATATGTGGGTGGCATGGTTATGCAGCGATTACCGTAAATCATCAGCACCCTGGGTTCATTTCCCGCCACTGTCTAAGGAGTTTGTATGTTCTCCTGGTGACTTTCCTCTGGGTGCACTATTTTCCTCCCACATTCCAAAGAAGTGTGGATCAGTAGGTTAATTGGTCATGGGGATATAATTGCGTGACATGGGATTGTTTTGCTGGAAAGACCTGTACCGTGCTGTATCTTTGAAATAAAATTCTTCCTCAACAAAGGTGTTAACACTGATTTTTATTTCCACAGATGCAGCCTGACCTGAGTGTTTCCTCCATTTTGTTTTGTTTTAGCACCTGCTTTCTGCACTGTTCCTATTAAATGCTTTGTGGTGGGAGTTCCCAATGTTTTTTTAATGCCATGGACTCCTACAATTAACCGAGGGGTCTGAGGACCCTTGGTTGGAACCCCTGACTTATAGCTATAACCTAGCACAGACAATTTATGCCACACACTGCAATTGAATCTGTGGGGTACTTTGAACAATCTAATTTTGTTAATATAATTGCTGTTCTTTAACATTGATAATAACTTTTTTTTAACTTGGTTTAATCTCTTTATTTTCTCAGAAATTTCGGGAAAAACTCCCCTCCTATACCATGAAACATGTAAGTGATGTTTTTGGAATAATGGTTTATAGAGTAATTAAATTTGTAGTAATTGATGTGATGGCTCTTGTACTAAGGTATGGTGGAAAGAACTTCATTTTGCCTGCCGTCGATACGGGTTGTTTAATTACGTGGAGATAGTACAAAGGGAAGATGCAATGCAGAATGAAGTGGTACTGAGAAAGTGCAGTATAAATGGACAATAAGGTGCAAGACCGAAACAGTGTAGTGTAGTTACTGATAGCTGCACTCAGAGCATACACATATTTACTCCTAAATCATAATTTATTTTCCTTGTGTACAAGGAGAACAGCATGGCCCCCCATCACCCACACTTAAGCTAAGACAGAAGAGTGCTATTATAATACAGAGTTGGCAAATAAGTTACATATATTGGCCATTTGGTGCACTGTGTATGCTTGAATTCCTTGCGTGCAAGATCAGTCACCATTCACAGCGGAGGTGTTAAAAGTCAATAGAAACTACAAGCTGACAAGTGATGACACTTTGAAGTTGGTAAAGCAATTGTCCTTTAATTATTGGGTGTGTGTCACATCCTGCCATCATGTTACTATTTCTTCTGTCTCCAGCACCACCTGCTGTTGTGCTTCAGAGACTTCTCTAGAAAAGGTCTCACTTCTGAGGCCCCACTTGTCTGAGTTGACTACAACTGCCCCATGCTTTTCTTGCCTGGACGTTATCTTTAACCCTTGCCTTACTGATATTCCCATAATAGATTGTGAGGTTAAGTGTCCATCTTATCGTGTAAGAGATCTGTTCAATAGTTTTACAACAGTGAGGCGGAAATTGACCTTGAACCTTATGGCATTGCTTTCAAACTTTTGTGCCCTGTGGATGGTAGAAGAGGCTGAGCCCAAGGTGGGATTGGTCTTTGATTGTGTTGGCTCAGTTGTTGCACAGTGCACATTGTGCATCAACAGCTAAACATGACCGGAAGATCCTGCCCTACCCTAATATCAGCTATACCACCAGGTTCAGGAACAGTTATTACCTTTTGATCATCAGGCTCCTGAAACAGCGTGGGCATCTTCACTCACCACAACACTGAACCGATCATTGAACACAACCTATGGACTCACTTTCAAGAATTTGACAACTCCTGTTTTTCTGATAGACCATAAGATGTAGAAGCAGAATTGGGCTGTTCGGCCCATTGAGTCTCTTCCACCATTTGGTCATGGCTGATCCATTTTCCTCTCAACCCTATTCTCCTGCCTTCTCCCTGTAACCTTTCATGGCCTGACCGATCAAGAATCTATCAACCTTGGCTTTAAAAACACCCAATGACTTGGCCTCCACAGCCACCTGTGGCAATGAATTCCACAGTTTCACCGCCCTCTGGCAAAAGAAATGCCTCCTAATCTCTAATCTAGATGGATATTCCTCTAGTCTGAGGTGTGCGCTCTGGTCCTAGACTCCTCCATTATAGGAAACATCCTTTCCACTTCCACTCTATCTAGGCTTTGCCCTCAGAGGACAAGCCTTTCATTCCCAGTATAGTAAGGATGGAAGGTCGCCAGTCTACGGACCACAGAACCTGCTGACTCCAACGCCGGAAGGCCAGAATGCCTCCAGACGGCAACCCCTGCTACTGACCACAACAGCTCTAATAGTCCAGCGCGGATTCTAAACCCAGTCTCCACCGCTATTGACGTGGGTTCCAGCGAACTCGGGCCCCTCCAAAGTGCTGATTGCGCAACCTCCAACTCTGGCTCCAGCCTTGACCTTAAGGCTGGGTCTCCGTGAGCTGCCGTTGGGACCCCTGTCTCCCCTTCCCCCATAAACACTCAGCAGTCCCGTGTCTGCCAGGTCCCAATGCTAGCTCTTGGGTCCTCAGAGACTCCATCTTCTCCTCACCATTTGGCCCTCCCCACTGATCTCTCTCCTGGCAAGCAGAACAAGTGCTTCACCTGCCTCTACACCTCCTCTGTCACTACCATTCAGAGCTCCAAACAGTCCTTCCAGGTGAGGCAACACTTCACCTGTGAGTCTGCTGGGGTCATGTACTGTGTCCGGTGCTCTCAATGTGGCCTCCTGTATATTGGTGTGACCCGATGTAGATTGGGAGACCACTTCGCTGAACACCAATGCTCCGTTCGCCAGGAAAAGTGAGATCTCCCAGTGGCCACCCATTTTAATTCCACTTCCCATGACCATTCTGATAGCCATCTGATGGGGCCACACTTGGGTTGGGGGAACAGCAACTTATATTTCATTTGGGTAGCTTCCAACCTGATAGCAGAACATTTAATTTCTCGAGCTTCCGGTAACGCCTCCCACCCCACCTCCTTCACCATTTCCCATCCCCTTTTCACTCTCTCACCTTATCTCCTTGCCCACTCATCACCTCTCTCTGGCGCTCTTCCCCCTTTTTCTTTCTTCCATGGCCTTCTGTCTCTTTCACCAATTTACTTTGCAGCTCTTTACTTCATCCTCCCCCTCCAGGTTTCAACTATCACCTTTCTCTCTCCTCCCCCTTCTTTTAAATCTACTCCTCAGCTTTTTTCCCTCCAGTCCTACCAAAGGGTTTCAGCCCAAAATGTGGACTATACTCTTTTCCTAGATGCTGCCTGGCCTGCTGAGTTCCTCCAGCATGTTGTGTGTTGCTTTCAGTCCCAGAATCACTTTTGTGAACCTCCTTTGAACCCTTTCTAATAGTAGCAGATCATTTCTTAGATAGGGGGCCCAAAACTGCCCTCAATACTCCAAGTGAGGCCTCACCAGTACCTTATAAAGCCTCAGCATTACATCAATATTTTTAAAGGATGAGGGGTTCTCAGCCCAAAATGTCGACTATTTATTCCTCCACAGATGTTGCCTGACCTGTTTTGGTAGAAATTTGAATGTGTTGCTTGTGATTTCCGGCATCTGCAGTGTTGACCGTTCATCAATGAAACTAATTTAGGAAACTTGAAGTGCATCTTGTAATTAATCGAAGCTTGCACTTCATAGCCTCTGCACAAACAACGGCATAACTATGTTGATCCCGGGTCAACAACCTAGCACATGAATTCTACTGTTCCCTCTGTACCAATACTCACTCAGACCACTTTTCCAGGTTATAACACCGAAATAGGAGATCTCCATTGGCCAGCTTTCTTCTCCCAGCCCCTGGCGTGGGGATTCTTCCTCACGGTGGTGATCTCCGGAGTTATCACTGATAGAGCAATTGAAGTGTCCACTTTTATATTCATTTCTTATCAAATCAAATGTAGTGTTCCAGTGTCATTGGATACACATCACCTGGTTGACCCTTAACACCTTTTTATTGGCTATTGTTCAGGGCTACAACCCCTGTTGTTCAATGGTTTCCAACCCCCAGCCTTGTATATTTGTTCCTTTCAACTCTGACTGGTCCAAAGCAGTCAAACTAGGTGACCCAGACACTGAGTCTAACATAATTACAGACTGTTTCTTCAGTAAGTCTGGCACTTTACATCATAAATAGCTACTTGTCAGAGATTGGTCTCCAGTGTAGCAGGTCATTACCTGAAGCTCCTTGTGTCCACATTCAGTTGTTCCGATTAGATTATCCCACAGGAAGTATAAGTTCAGAGCAGAGCCCACAAGGTGGTTGGGGGGGGGAGGGGGGGAGAGAGACTGCATGCACATTCTCACAAAATGAGACTCGCCATCCTTGACCCATTTAAGTTTGGCATTTTCTTCCACATTTGAAATCTGCCATGGCCAACAGCAGAACCTTTTGTGTCTGGGAATGAAATCTACCTAAATTTCCCAGTACGACATGGAGGTGACTGCAGATCACTCCGTTGTGGTTGCTTCTGATATACAGTCTGACTGTTGTTTGACATCTCAGCCAAAAGCAGTTGGAGGGTCCTACTAAACCCTTGTCAAAGAGAAGATTTAAATGTCTTCAGGGTTGCAGTGACACACACTAATCATAGAACATAAAGTACAGAACATGCCCTTCGGCCCACAATGTTGTGCTGAACCAATTAAATTAGTAATCAAATGACCAACTAAACTAACCTTATCTTCCTACATAATATCCATATCCTTCCATTTTCTTCACATTCATATGCCTATCTAAATGTCTCTTAAAGGTCCCTAGTGTGTTCTGCCTCTTTCTCCATCCCAGGCAACACATTCCAGCACTTTGTGTTTATATTTAAAAAAAACTTGCACCTCACTTCTCCTTTGAAATTACCTCGTTTCCCTTTACATGCATGCCCTCTGGTATTAGACATTTTAACTTTGGGAGAAAGATACTGACTGTCAACTCTATCTATGCCTCTCATAATCTTATAAACCTCTATTAGATCTCCCCTCAGCCTCTGCAACTCCTTCAGTTGTATTAAAAAAATCGAGAGCATTGATGTGTCACTGTAATCTGTTCCTGACCATGTTCCTAAAAAATCTAAATTGCAGGAGGTGGTAGACTTGATCAACACGAATCAGGTGGTTGTCATAAGTGGAGAAACGGGTTGTGGCAAAACCACGCAGGTGACCCAGTTCATTCTGGACGACTACATCGAGAAGGGAATGGGCTCGCTCTGCAGAATTGTGTGCACCCAGCCTCGTCGGATCAGTGCCATATCTGTAAGTCCGCTCACTCCACTGGTGTTTCTAGTTGTTATGCCACCAGGCAAAATATTGTGAGACAAACCAAGTAAGTTCAGTGTGAGGGGAAAGAAACACATACAAAATGCTGGAGGAATTCAGCAGCATTTGTGTGAAGGAATAAATACACAGTCGACGTTTCGGGTCGAGTCCCTTCATCAGCGCTCATAAAAAGTCCTGATGAAGGGATGTTGCCTGAACCATCGGCTTTATTGACTACCATTGATGCTGCCTGACCTGCTGAGTTCCTCCAGCGTATTGTATGTGTTACTCTGGATTTCCAGCATCCACAATCTCTTGTGTTTATGAATGAGGGGAGAGAGGAAGAGTATAGAAACTACCTGAAGAAAAGAGTGCTGTTCATGAATAATTTTTAAAAAAATCATTACCCCTATATATGTTATATTGCCTTGTACATGCTTTTCATTCTCCAAGAGGACCACAATCTTGTCGTTGGGTTTGGAAGCTGGCATATCTCAATGACCTGGAGAACTGTGTTGGCTGGAGTCAGGGCTTTATGCTTTGACTCTTGGTTGGGTCATCCATGCTGAATAAGTAGAGGCCAGACTAAGAGTGGCCCACCAGTCCTCTAGGCTTAGGGGTTCAACTCAGGGCTAACAACCCTGACTGGTGAAACAAAATTGTTTCGGAAACAGCAATGAAGAATCCTTCTACATCTGAGTGTGGTGGTATTCCTGAATCTCCACCCAGAACTTGCGTGACTGACAGGAGTGAAAACCGAGGAGGCTACTGATGTGATGAAGGAAGCCCTGAACGTCACCAGAGATGGAGGACCTTCATTGCTTCCCTAAACGCCAGTGATGTAATGGGCAGTGACTAATGCTTTCCACTGGGGACGTCTCAGAAATATTTCATGGTGAATTTCTGCAGTGAAGCAGTTCCTAATGAGGGATTGTTGAGCAAGTTGGGTGTACACACATTGGAGCTGACAAGAACACCCCACCTGGTTGAATCAGATTTATTATCACTGTCTTAGTGATGTGAAATATGTTTTGCGGTCACAGTGCAGTGCAAAGACAAAATTATAATGGTAGTGCAAGAAAAGCAATAACGAGTGTTCATGCGTTCATGGACCATACAGAAATCTGATGGAGACGGGAGAAACTTTCTGAATCACTGACTGTAGGACTTCAGACTCCCTACTACCTTCCTTATGGTTTTTAATGAGAAAAAGGGTGTATCCTGGATGACCAACCATAAATTCTGGTTACTACTCCCTTCTGTCTCCACTCCCCCAGCTTCTGTATTCCCTTTTCTCCCCCCCCCCACTTTGCCCTCTTGATCTTTGAGTGAATAGGTTAATTGGTCACATGGGTCTGGTTGGACGGCATAGACTCAGGCTGGAAGGACCTGCTACCACACTCAATGAAAAAATGGGTGCTCTAATATGGGCAGCATCATGATAAATCTGCTCTGCACTCTTGCTGAAGCATCCACATCCTGAACTGAACGCAGTATTCCAAGTAAATCCTGTGTAGTCTTGTATATAGATCCTGTATACTCTTCCCATATTTCCATCAGCTCCACCTGGACTCTACCACTCATCTGTGCACTAGCGTCAACTTGCGCCAATTAATTCCCAACTTGCTCAAACTCCTTTAACTTTCCAAGGGGGGGCGGAATCTGATTGAAAGGTTAAACAGATTATTGAGATCTATCAAGCAGTAGTAAGTCAAGGCAACTGGACTTGCTGTGTTGTCTAGAAACAGCAAGCCAAGTTGCCTTGATTAACTACTGCTTGATATGCAATGACCTGGATGACTGAGAATCATCATAGACAGATTATTGAGATGATTATTGGGGGGGGGGGGGAATTAAGAAGAAAAGGACATTAGAGCTATTTAGAAGGAATATCAAGAAGTGCTTATTTTCATAGGATTGTCTCCTGATGAGCAATAGACCTTGGGGGGGTTAATTGCAACCGAGTGAATTTTTGAGTGTCAAAGGATTTTGACACAAGGTGGGTAACCAGTTGAGGTACAGATTGGCCATAATCCAGTTGAGTGCTGGAACAGATCTGAGGGGCTGAATGGCCTACGTCTAATGTTGACCATTTCTGCACCTTCAGATCGCTGAGAGAGTGGCAGCAGAAAGAGCTGAAGTTTGTGGTGAAGGAAACAGCACTGGCTACCAGATCCGGTTACAAAGGTCAGTATTGGAATCGTATTTATTATCCCTGGCATACACTCACTGGCCACTTCATTAGATACACCTGTACATCTACTTAATAATATTCAGTTAGTCTGCAATTTCTTTGTCTACCCAATTCCTACTAGTACAGTGTCATTTTCCAGCAGTCAGATATCCACTCTCATCTCTTTTTTATTCTTTATGTATCTGAAAATACCTCTTAGAAACATAGAAAACCAACAGCACAATACAGGCCCTTCAGTCCACAATGCTGTGCTGAACATGTACTTAGAAATTACCTTGGGATACCCATAGCCCTCTATTTTTCTAAGCTCTATGTACTATCCAGGAGTCTCTTAAAAGACCCTATCGTGTCCGTCTCCACCACCATCGCTGGCAGGTCATTCCATGCACTCACCACTCTCCGTGTAAAAAAAACTTACCCCTGGCATCTCCTCTGTACCTACTTCCAAGCACATTAAAACTATGCCCTCTTGTGCTAGCCATTTCATCCCTGGGAAAAAGCCTCTGACTATCCACACGATCAATTCCTCTCATCATCTTGTACACTTCTATCAGGTTACCTCTCATCCTCCGTCACTCCAACGAGAAAAGGCCGAGTTCACGCAACCTCTTCTTATAAGGCATGCTTCCCAATACAGGTAACATCCCTGTAAATCTGCTCTGCACCTTTCTATAATTTCCACATCCTTTCTGTAGTGAGGTGACCAGAAATGAGCACAGTGCTCTAAGTGGGGTCTGACCAGGGCCCAATATAGCTGTAACATTACCTCTCAGCTCTTGAACTCAATCCCACGGTTGATGAAGGCCAATACAACGTATGCCTTCTTAACCACAGAGTCAACCTCTGCAGTAGCTTTGAGTGTCCTATGGACTCAGACCCCAAGATCCCTCTGATCCTCCACATTGCCAGGAGTCTTGCCATTAATATTATATTTTGCCATTATATTTGACCTACCAAAATGAACCACCTCACACTTATCTGGGTTTAGCTTCATCTGCCACTTCTCAGCCCAGTATCCTATTGACGTTCCGCTGTAACTTCTGACAGCTCTCCACACTTTCCACAACGCCCCCAACCTTTGTGTCATCAGCAAATTTACTAACCCATCCCTCCACTTCCTCATCCGGGTCATTTATAAAAATCATGAAGAGAAGGGGTCCCAGACCAGATCCCTGAGGCACACCACTGGTCACTGATCTCCATGCAGTACATGACCTGTCTACAACCACTCTATGCTTTCTGTGAGCAAACCAATTGTGGGTCCACAAAGCAAGGTCCCCTTGGATCCCATGCCTCCTTACTTTCTCAATAAGCCTTGCATAGGGTACCTTATCAAATGCCTTGCTAAAATCCTTATACACTACATCTACTGCTCTACCTTTGTCAATGTGTTTAGTCACATCCTCAAAAAAAATTCAACAAGCTCGTAAGGCACAACCTGCTTTTGATAAAGCCATGCTGTCTATTCCTAATCATATTATGCCTCCAAATGTTCATAAATTCTGCCTCTCAGGATCTTCTTCACCAACTTACCAACCACTGAAGTAAGACTCACTGGTCTATAATTTCCTGGGGTATATCTACTTACTTTTTTGAATAAGGGAACAACATCTGCAACCCTCCAATCCTCTGGAACCTCTCCCGTCCCCATTGATGATGCAAAGATCATTGCCAGAGGCTCAGCAATCTCCTCCCTTGCCTCCCACAGTAGCCTGAGGTATATCTCATCCGATCCCAGTGACTTATCCAACTTGATGCTTTCCAAAAGCTCCAGCATGTCCTGTTGATGCCTATATGCTTAAGCTTTTCAGGCTGCTGCAAGTCATCCCTACAATCACCACAGTCTGAAGCAAAATGTTCATTCAGTACCTCTGCTATCTCCTCCAGTTCCATACACACTTTTCCACTGTCACACTCGATCTGTCCTATTCTCTCATGTCTTATCCTCTTGCTCTTCACATACTTGTTGAATGCATTGGGGTTTTCCTTAATCCTGCTCGCCAAGGCCTTCTCATGGCCCCTTCTGGCTCTCCTAATTTAATAAACTTCTTCCTGCTGCCTTATAATTTTCTAGATCTTTATCATTATCTAGTTTTTTGAACTTTTCATAAACTTTTCTTCTTGACTAGATTTTCTACAACCATTGTACACCATGGTTCTCGTACCCTACCATCCTTTCCCTGACTTCTTGGAACATGCCTTTGCAGAACGCCACGCAAGTATCCTCTGAACATTTGCCACATTTCCCAGAGAACATCTACTCCCAATTTATGCTTCCAAGTTCCTTCCTGATAGCTTCATAGTTCCCCTTACTCCAATTAAAACGCTTTCCTAATTTGTCTGCACCTATCCCTCTCCAATGCCATGGTAAAGGAGATAGAATTGTAATCACTATCTCCAAAATGCTCTCCCGCTGAGAGACCTGACCCCTGACTAGGTTCATTTCCCAATACCAGATCAAGTACAGCCTCTCCTCTTATAGGCTTATCTACATATTGTGTCAGGAAACCTCCCTGAACGCACCTAACAAACTCCACCCCATCTAAATCCCTTGCTCTAGGGAGATACCAATCAATATTGGAGAAATTCAAGTCTCCCGTCACGACAACCCTGTTATTATTGCGCTGTTCTAGAATCTGTCACCCTATCTGCTCCTCGATGTCCCCGTTACTTATTGGTTGGTCTATAAAAAACACCTTAGAGTTATTGACCCCTTCCTATTTCTAACTTCTACCCACAGAGACTCCGTAGACAATCCCTCCATGTTTTCCTCCTTTTCTGCAACCGTGACACTATCTCTGATCAGCAGTGCCATGCCCCACTTCTTTTGCCTCCCTCCCTGTCCTTTCTAAAACATCTAAAGCCTGGCACTCTAAGTAGCCATTCCTGCCCCTGAGCCATGCAAATCTCTGTAATGACCACGTCATTTCTCCAAGTACTGATCCAGGCTCTAAGTTCGTCCCCTTTGTTCATGATACTGCTTGCATTAAAATAGACACATCTCAAACCATCAGTCTGAGCGCATCCTTTCTCTATCACCTGGCTATCCTCCCTCTCACACTGCCAGCAAGCTTTCTGTATTTGTGAGCCAACCACCCCTTCCTCCGTCTCTTCAGTTTGGTTCCCACCCCTCATCGATTCTCGTTTAAACTCTCCCCAATAGCCTTAGCAAACCTCTGTGCCAGGATATTGGTTCCCTTCAGATTCAAGTACAACCCGTCTTTTTTGTACAGGTCACACCTGCCTCAAAAGAGGTCCCAATGATCCAGAAATCTGAATCCTTACCCCCGGCTCCAATCCCTCATCCACTTTTATATTATTGGCTAACTTACCTTCATTTTTCTTCTTTACTCTTTATGGCTTTTTTTAAAGTTACCTGTTGATTTTTAAAAGCTTCTGAATTCTTTACCTTCCTACTCACAGAGCCACTCATCTTCCTCTGCCTACTGCCTGTCCTTTCGATACAAAGTATATCCTTGGATGTTAAGCTCCCGACTATAATCTTCTTTCAGCTACGACTCAATGATGCCCGCAACATCATACCTGCCAGTCTCTCTGCTACAAGATCATCTACCTTATTCCGTATACTGCGTGCATTCAATTATAACACCTTTGGTCCTGAATTAATCACCTTTTTCAATTTTGGCCGTTGCTTACACTGTTAACTCATTCTCCTGACTGCAATTTTACCCTGTCCTTCCTCAGAGTCTCTCTATACACTGCATCTAGCTGTATACCAACTTCCCCATCCTCAACCCCATCACTCTGGTTCCCATCCCACTGCAAAATTAATTTAAAACCTCCCAAACAGCAAACCTGTCCATAAGGATATTGGTCTCCCTTGGGTTCAGGTATATCCAGTCCTTTTTGTGCAGTTTATACCTTTCCCAGAAGAGATCCCAATGATCCAGAAATCTGAAACCCTGTCCCCTTCACTAATTCCTCAACCATGCATTCATTTGCCAAATCATTCTATTCTTACCCTCACTGATACATGGCACAGGCAGCTGTCCAGAGATTATTACCCTGAATGTCTTGCTTTTCAGCTTTCTACCCAACTCTCCCTTCAGGACCTCCTCCCTTTTCCTACCTATGTCAATGGTACTAATATGGACTATACCACGACCTCTAGCTGTTCGCCCTCCCCATTTTAGAATGCTGTGGACCAAATCCAAGACATCCCTGACCCTGGCTTGGGAGGCAACATACCACCCAAGTGTCTTTTTCACATCCACAGAATCTGCTGTCTGCTCCTCCAAGTATGGAATCTCCTATCACTACTGTGCTCCTCTTCTCCCTCCTTCCCTCATGAACTACAGAGGTCAACAATGCGGCTTCCCCCAGTAGTTCATTCCCCACAGCACTATCCAAAGCGAAATACTTATTATTGAAGAGAACAGCCGCAAAGGTACTCTGCGCTAGCTGCTTTTTCCCTTTCCCTCTCCTGGCATTACCCAGGTACCTGCCTCCTGTAGCTCCTATCTATCTCCTCTTTATTTTCCTGTGTCAGCTGGAGGTCATTCAACTGCAGCTCCACTTCCTTAACACGTTCTCTAAAGAGCTGAAGCTCGGTGCACTTGATGTGGTTGTAGTTATCAGGGAGACCGGAGGTCTCCCAAAGTTTCCACGTATCACACAAGGAACTTTCTATTTACTCTAAAGTTCATTATCAGTGCACTAGCTATGCACCAACAAAAAAGAAAAACTTTCTAGAAACTTAGAACTCTTCCCGCCGAAACCTTTTTCCCAATTCTAGCTGTGTTCCACATTGAGGTGGGCTCACAGAACATTTACATTGCACTTTTCATGATTTAAAGAGGTCCCAAGGCACTTGTAACCTTGAAGTGTTGTAAAGTAGGAAGCATAGAACACAATGAGCTGTCAAAATTGTCAGATAAAAATTGTTGTTATGTGATAGATTATTGTTCCAAAAGCCACACTGTCACAGAGAGAATGTACAGGAATCAGAACAAAAATGTATTTGAAACACCTTTAGCTCACTCTTTTGCTCTTTACGTATATACTTTAAATTACCATAGAGTGCAACGCTTGCTGCGCTAACTGTAAGATCAGGGTTCAATTCCCACTGCTGACTGTACATTTTCCCCACGACTGTGGGTTTCCTCTGGGTGCTCTGGTTTCCTCCCACATTCCAAAGACATACAGGTTAGGTTGGTAAGTTATGGGCATGCTGTGTTGGCGCTTGAAGTGTGGTGACACCTGCAGGCTACTCCCAACTTATCTTTGGATTGAGTTGGTCATTGAAGCTAAAACAGCGCATTTCACTGTATGTTTTGATGTACATGTGACAAATAAAACTATTTGGAATAAACCTTATCTTAAACACGACTACTCGAAGATGCTGCTCACGTGCTTTTAGTGAGCAGCACGTACTTGCCTTTCATTGTTTTGCATCCTGTGCAATGGTGAGACCTTCTTATAAAGCTATATTTGGTTCCCTGTTTTCTGCCAAGCTGCTGCTAACACCTTCTCAATACAATTATATAAATTACAGGTAAAAATGCTTCTTCTGCACACTAATTGTGTTCTTCATTGAACAGTTTGTTTTAAATCGCAGTGCTTTCAACTAATTGGTGAAATTGTTATATTTGTTGTGCTCCTCCTCAGTACATACAGTTTATTTGGTTTACTGATCGCGAAGCCTTGGGCACTTTTCCTCTCTGGCCACCTTATTAGGTACAACAGTTTGCCTGCTTGTTAATGCGAATATCTAGTCAGTCAGTCATGTGACAGCAACTCAATGCATACAGACGTGGTCAAGCATGTACAAGGGGTGATTGATAAGTTCATGGCCTAGGGTAGGAGGACAATTTTAGAAAATCTAGTACATTTATTTTTCAATATAGTCCCCTCCTACATTTACACACTTAGTCTAGCGGTCGTGGAGCATACGGATCTTGGACCTCCAGAAAGTGCCCACAGCAGGGGTGATTGATAAGTTCGTGGTCGAGGGTGGAAGGAGATGAGTTATACAGCTGTCGTTACGTGCAGTTCAGCTCTTTGAGTGATTATGCAGAAAGTTTGAAGTTAATAATTCATCTCCTACCTTAGGCCACGAACTTATTAATCACCCCCGATGAGTTATTAACCTCAAACTTTCTACATACTCACTCAAAGTGTTGAACTGCACGTGCATGTAACAAGAGCTGTATAACTCATCTCCTTCCACCTTAGGCCACAAACTTATCAATCACCCCTGCTGTGGTCAATTTCTGGAGGTCCAAGATCCGTATGCTCCACGACCGCTGGACTAAGTGTGTAAATGTAGGAGGAGACTATGTTGAAAAATAAATGTGCTAGGTTTTCTAAGATTGACTCCTATCTTGGGCCACGAACTTATCAATCACCCACGTAAGTGGCTTTGACACTGGAATGATTGTCAGTGCCAAATGGAGTGGTTTGAGTATCTGGGAAACTGCTGATCTCCTGGAATTTTCACACGCAACAGAGAATGGTGCATAAAATGGAAAAAAAACAATGAGTGGCAGCTCTGTGGGCAAAAGTGCCTTGTTAATGGGAGGAGTTAGAGGAAAGAGGCCAGATTACTGGCTCATGTTGTCAGGAAGGCGACAGTAACTCAAATAACCATGTGTTACAACAGTGATGTGCAGAAGAGCGTCTCCGAATGCACAACATGTCAAACCCTGAAGTGGATGGGCTACAGCAGCAGAAGACCTTGAGCAGGAGGTACCTAATAAAATGCCCACTGAGGGTATATAGATATGCAAGCATAAATCAAAACTATATATTACAAAAGATGTGATGGAAAGTCATGATTTATTTTAGAACAGATTTTTCCATCTCAAGGCTTCAACAATTTTTCAGTTGCTTTTGAAAATCTCTTTTAGTGTAGTGGCGCTGGCAATTTTGTCTGATAGTATTACTGTAAAATGCCTTAGAGGAGATTTGTTGAAAGCCCTATATAAATACAGATTCTTTTAGGAGGTATTGAGTGGATCTGCAGGGAGCAGATTGCTGCTTTGATCAAGCACCCAGCATAATCAAAGCGCGCGCTCACTCATACTGGATGTTCTCTCTTCTCTCTTCTGGTCTACGTCCCACCATCTTCTGTAGGCCGGATGAGAATGGGCTGGAGAAGCCCAGCAGTCGGGCAGCACCTATGCAATGAAATGGGCAGTCAATGTTTTCAGTGAAGACCCTTCACCAAGTAGGCTCTTGGTCCGAAATGCAGATTATCCACTTCCCTCCACAGATACTGCATAATCAAATAGTTCCTCCAGTCGTTAGTTTTCTGCTCCAGATCCGAACATTTGCAGAATCTTGTGTCTTCATTATCGGAGGTTCAAATCATAGGGTCAACTTTAATGTCTCTCTGGTGTAATTGCAGTCACCCATGTTATCTCTTCAGGTTCTACATGAAACCTCATTGTATCCCTCAAACTTATCATTCAATGCCGTCCAATTGACATTCATTGCTTTTCCAGCATAGGTTTTCCAAGATATTTCCTCTACCTTGGGATAGGCAGTTATGACTTCAGTTAACTGTGCTTTAAATTTCCTTTCAATAGTTTCAATAGGTACATTTAATGTCAGAGAGTTGTATACAATATCATTATCATCATCAGGTGCCGTGCCCAGTTTCAGCTTTGACTGCCATGGCCCACACACCCCTGTTTCGGGTCAAGTGGGTCAATTCATTGATATTCATTTCCAGTTCTCCGGCTGCTGTCTCCATCATCATTTGTCTTTGGCTTCCTTTTGCTTTCTTCCCTTCAATCTTTCCCATAATTACCGTGCATTCTAACTCCTCTTTCCTAATCACATGTCCAATGAAGTTGCATTGCCTTTTCATGATCTCATACATTATTTCTCTTTTTGTGTTTGCTCTGTTCATGACATCCATGTTAAGATATTCATTTCGTCCATGATATTCTTTGCTTCCTCCTCAAAAACCACGTCTCTGCTGCTTCAATTTGTTTCCTCATGTTACTAGATATTGTCCAACATTCTGAGCCATATAACATAACTGGATAAACGTAACATTTCAGCACTCTGAGGCGGGTTGTCATGCCTAGTTTAGTATTGGTCAGTATACTCTTCATTCTCGTAAATGTGTCTTTTGCCATCCCTATTCTTCTTTTGATGTTCATGTCACACCTGCCATCTGATGTCACCCAGCTTCCTAAGTAGGAAAAGTTCTGTACTTGTTTTACGTCTTCCCGTTTATTCTCAGCCTGCAGATAGGATTCTCCTTCTTTTTGGATATCACCATACATTCTGTTGTTTTGCAATTGATAGACCCATTTTTGCACTTTCTTCAACAATTATATCAATTAAGTTTTGTAGTTCTTCCTTCGTACTTGCAATTAACACAGCATCATCTGCATATCTGAAATTATCGATGTTTTCACCGCCAACTTTGATTCCCAAGATGTCTCTTATTTTTTGTAATATTGTTTCACTGTACACATTAGATAATTCAGGGGAGAAAACACACCCTTGTCTAACGCCTCTCTATACATATATACATCCTGAAATTCTTTTTCTTTACAAACATCCATGAAAACAGAGGGCTGCCCCAAAGAATAAATGACAGTTAAATGTTAGAACCCAAGTCTCCCACACACAAGCAGCAGCAAGGTAATGAACCCCTTCTTCCACCAGCAAAAAGCACTGGCGCCCTCCACCGAGCACTCAAGCATGCAGCAAAGTCTTAATAAAGACACAGATTTGCAGTATCCCATAGACTACTCGTTCACCCAGTATTCGACATACCACAGGCTCTCCCTCTCTCCCTAATAAGGGAAAGAGAGGTGTCCTAGTCTTCACAGAGAGAGAGGAGACATAACAAAACACTTGCTGATTTATGGTGTTAAAAGTTTGTTGCGTTGCTTTTTCCGAGCTCTCTGCCTCTGGGCACACAGCCAACAGCAACCCCGCTGCTTCTGATCTTCTGTGTTCTCCCACGCGCATCAGTCTTCTTTGAATCAGCACAACTCCAGAGCCACGAAAATTCGGCCCCCTAAAGGCCTTGGCATATCGAAAAGTGGCCAGTCGTGAGGCCCTGAGAGCGGGTTCCATTCCCGCAAAGAACCTAAGTCAGGGTTTGTCTCCAGATCGGCTGGTGGCAAGGTGGCATCAGCGTCAGACTTCGGAGCAAAGGCTCCCAATTTCGAATCCGTTGGGCCACCCCCGAGCACTCTTTCCAACCGTGCTGGGTTGAGCGTCGAGCTAGCCACTTGGCCATGTAAAAAAACAAGGGTCAAGTCAGGAACGTTCGTATCGTGACCTGGTTAATCCGAAAGGAGACCAATCCTTACACTACGCTCCAGACAAGAATGGCTGACTGTCTGGTGTGACATGCTAGGAAGGAAGGACTCCAGATCAGGGTCTTCAAAAAAAGCTTGAAAGGGAAAAAAGAGATCAAAGATAGAAATCTGTTTCGGAATATGCAGCCAAAGAAGTCGCCGTTTAGTGCCATCATCTCTGCCTCTTCTTCTTTCTAAATAGACAGAGTACAGCACAGGAATAGGCCATTTGGCGCACAATGTTGTGCAGATCAGCTAAAAGGTAAATCATTTATGCCTCCTCGCTGGTAACACATGGAAATTGAACTCCTTTTGAACCTGGGCTAAACTACAGAGGACGGAGAGGAGGTCTGGCCCCTGCACACATAACAAGCAGGTCCAGCGGTGTGTGGACATACCCTGGTGCTTGTGAAACAGATCTCCAGCTATGGTAAAATAGCCACACTGCCTTGTGACCAGGCTCAGGAGAGACGAAGGCTGCAGGAGTACACCCAGACAACAGACCTGGAGTGGAGCCCCTAAGATGGCTGGATGTCATTGAGCATCTTTCCAGCAGCTCCTGCAGCCAAACTGGTGCCAAATGTATTGCTTCATAAGCCATCCTTTAGACTACACTGGAGAGGCTGAGGAGGATCTTGATGACTGGATATCTCAGGATCTCCATACCTTCTGTCTAGGCTTGTGATGATCATCATCACCCATTGTCCTTTGAGACAGATTGATGTCAGCCACCACCATTATAAAACTCTGATTCCATCAGACATTAATTTTAGATTTCATTATTACGCCTGTTGAAATTGCCAGCAGTCACTTCCTACTTTCTTGAATCATTCTCACTCTCTCTCCTTCCTCACTTGGATCCACTTATCACCCACCAGCTCTCACTTCCCCCTCTCCCACCTTTTTATACCGGCTATCTCCCTTCTTTCCTTCTGTCCTAATGAAGGGTCTTGACTTGAAACGTTAGTTATCCTTTTCCTCTCCCAGATGCTACCCAACCCGTGGAATTGCTCTAGCACCATTTTTTTGTGTCGCTCGACTTTCAGATCTGCAGTTTCTCTTGTCTCCTCCTTGTTGCAAAATGCTTCAATTGCCTGACTTGGCCTAATGTGTTCTCTTTTGAAAGCCTTCAAACTTCAAAGTGCATCCCAATGCACTTCAGCAGAACATCATGAAACAAGGCAAATCTAGGCACCACAGGCAACAGAGTTTGAAGTAAATTTATTATCAAAGTACATTTATGTCACCTTATGTTACCTTGAGATTAATTTTCTTGTGGGCATTCACAGTAGAACAAAGATTTAATAGAATCATTGAAAAACGACACACAAAGTCTGACAAACAGGCAATGTGCAAAAGAAGATTAATTGTGAAAATACAAATTAATAATAATAAATAGTAAATAAATACTAAGAACATGAGTTATAAAGTTATTGAAAGTGAGTCTATAGGTTGTGGAATCATTTCAATGTTGGGGTGACTGAAGTTTGCCACTTCAGGAGCCAGATAGTTGAGAGGTAACAACTGTTCCTGAACCTGCTCTTTGTCATCTTGTAGCCTCTGAAGTGCTCTGGGAAATATCCTTTTAAAGAGTACTCCCTTTTAAGGAGGAGAATGAGAGGTGCCTCATAGAGCTATACAAGATGATAAGCATATATAGAGTGGACAGCCTGAAACCTTTCCCCGAGTGGAAATGGCTAATACCAAGGGGGCATAATTTTTAGATGATCGAAGGAAAGAACAGAGGGAATGTCAGAATTTTAAATGCAGAGTAATAGGTGTGTAGGATGGTGAAATGGAGATGCATCTCTACCAAAGGAGGTGTAACATGCTCCTTTCCTGCACTAGCATGCAGGTTAGTCCTTACTCTTAATAATTTCTCCTTTGGCTCCTCCCACTTCCTCCAAACTAAAGGTGTAGCTATGGGCACCCGTATGGGTCCTAGCTATGCCTGCCTTTTTGTTGGCTATGTGGAACAATCTATGTTCCGTGCCTATTCTGGTATCTGTCCCCCACTTTTCCTTCGCTACATCGACGACTGCATTGGCGCTGCTTCCTGCACGCATGCAGAACTCGTTGACTTTATTAACTTTGCCTCCAACTTTCACCCTGCCCTCAAGTTTACCTGGTCCATTTCCGACACCTCCCTCCCCTTTCTAGATCTTTCTGTCTCTGTCTCTGGAGACAGCTTATCCACTGATGTCTACTATAAGCCTACTGACTCTCACATCTATCTGGACTATTCCTCTTCTCACCCTGTCTCTTGCAAAAATGCCATCCCCTTCTCGCAATTCCTCCGTCTCCGCCGCATCTGCTCTCAGGATGAGGCTTTTCATTCTAGGATGAGGGAGATGTCTTCCTTTTTTAAAGAAAGGGGCTTCCCTTCCTCCACTATCAACTCTGCTCTTAAACGCATCTCCCCCATTTCATGTACATCTGCTCTCACTCCATCCTCCCGCCACCCCACTAGGAATAGGGTTCCCCTGGTCCTCACCTACCACCCCACCAGCCTCCGGGTCCAACATATTATTCTCCGTAACTTCCGCCACCTCCAACGGGATCCCACCACTAAGCACATCTTTCCCTCCCCCCCTCTCTCTGCATTCCGCGGGGATCGCTCCCCACACAACTCCCTTGTCCATTCGTCCCCCCCATCCCTCCCCACTGATCTCCCTCCTGGCACTTATCCGTGTAAGCGGAACAAGTGCTACACATGCCCTTATACTTCCTCCCTTACCACCATTCAGGGCCCCAAACAGTCCTTCCAGGTGAGGCAACACTTCACCTGTGAGTCGACTGGGGTGATATACTGTGTCCGGTGCTCCCGATGTGGCCTTTTATATATTGGCGAGACCCGATGCAGACTGGGAGACCGCTTTGCTGAACATCTACGCTCTGTCCGCCAGAGAAAGCAGGATCTCCCAGTGGCCACACATTTTAATTCCACATCCCATTCCCATTCTGACATGTCTATCCACGGCCTCCTCTACTGTAAAGATGAAGCCACACTCAGGTTGGAGGAACAACACCTTATATTCCGTCTGGATAGCCTCCAACCTGATGGCATGAACATCGACTTCTCTAACTTCCGCTAGGCCCCACCTCCCCCTCGTACCCCATCTGTTACTTATTTTTATACACACATTCTTTCTCTCACTCTCCTTTTTCTCCCTCTGTCCCTCTGAATATACCCCTTGCCCATCCTCTGGGTTCCCCCCCCCCCGTCTTTCTTCCCGGACCTCCTGTTCCATGATCCTCTCGTATCCTCTTTTGCCAATCACCTGTCCAACTCTTGGCTTCATCCCTCCCCCTCCTGTCTTCTCCTATCATTTTGGATCTCCCCCTCCCCCTCCAACTTTCAAATCCCTTACTCACTCTTCCTTCAGTTAGTCCTGACGAAGGGTCTCGGCCTGAAACGTCGACTGCACCTCTTCCTACAGATGCTGCCTGGCCTGCTGCGTTCACCAGCAACTTTGATGTGTGTTGCTTGAATTTCTAGCATCTGCAGAATTCCTGTTGCTAGCATGCAGGTCATCTTTTTGGCAAGGTGTAACCCCTGCTTAGCTCCCCCCTCCCCCCCGATCAGGATCTCATGGAACATTAGAAGCAGGCGGTGAATGGTCATATGAGCAGCTGGTACTTATCACAAGTCCCGGTTATGCCAGGCAGACATTCTGTGAAGAGTGTTGATAATGGCTGGGTTTACCCTTATAAAGACACTGCCCAGGAGAAGGCGATGGCAAACCACTTCTGTAGAAAAAAAAATTGCCAAGAACAATCATGATCATGGAAAGGCCATGATCGCCCACGATGTGATACGAAACAGCACGTAATGAGTGAATGTGTGGTATGTTCTGACATAACTGCTGGTAGAGGCAGATCCATTATAGGGATATTCAAGAGACTCTTTGATAGGCCCACAGATGAAAGGAAATGGAGGGCTATGGGGGAGGAGGGAATGGTTAGATTGATAGTGGAGTAGGTTAAAACTCAACGTAATGGGCTGAAGGGCCTGTACTGTTCTGTTTTAAAGGCACTAGATTACTGCGTGTATATATTAGCATGCCTAATTTTTAAAAAAAGAATGTTAAAGTCAAGTTTATTCTTGTGCACTGCAACAGCATCACAGGCACATGGCATGAGAGACACACCATTCACAAGGTAAACATCAACATAAATTATCCAGGGAAAAAACAAGCAAGCCAAGACAGTCTTAGTGCAAATAGTCAGCATTGCTATTCTGACAAGCATTGCTATTAAGGTCATGCAGGTTGGTTTGAGAACTGAATGGAAAATGTTGAAGGGATATATAATTGCTGATGGTGTTATTGGATGTCCATTTCAGAGCTACATGAATTATAATTAGCTGGCTGAAAGGTAGCGTTTTGCTTTTTTAACGTTCATACTTCCCTTGCTTCACAGTCGCTTTCCACGCAAACAAGGTTCCATTTTGTACTGCACTACAGGAATTATTCTCCAGTGGCTTCAGTCAGATTCGTAAGTATGCATTTAATTAGTATGTTATTGCACTTTAATCTATATTAAACTTGATTCCATTGCAAGAGCATAAAGTCATTAGTAATGTATTTAAAGTTGTAAAAGGGCAGCATGATGGTAGAGTAGTGATTAATGCAGTGCTTTGCAGCGCTAGCTTTAAAATCGGTGTGCGATTCTGCTGCTGCCTTTAAGAAGTTTGTATGTTCTTCCAGTGAATGCATGGGTTTCCTCCCAGCACTTTGGTTTCCCCCCACGTTCAGAAGGCGTACAGGTTAGGATTAGTAAGTTGTGGGCGTATTATGTTGATGTTGGAAGTGTGGCGACACTTGCGGACTGCCAGCATTTCACTGTATGCTTTGATGTGTGTGTGACAAATGAAGCTAATCTTTTTTTCTAAATGGTCTTGATTTGTCAAGTTCCCAAGTTCAAAGTTGAAAATAAATTTATTATCAAAGAACATGTGTCACCATATACAACCCTGGGATTTTTTTCCTTGCGGGCATTCACCGTAATTACAAGAAACACAACAGAAGCAATGACTTGCCCCCAAGAAGGAGAAGCAAACAACCAGCGTGTAAAAGATAACAAACTGTCAAATATAAAAAGAAGGGGGGGAAAATAAATAAGTAATAGATAGCAAGAACATGGGATGAAGAGTCGTTGAAAATGAGGCCGTACAGTAGGTTGTGGGAACAGCTCCATGATGGGCAAGTGAAGCTATGTGATGTTATCCCCTCTGGTTCAGGAGTCTGATGTTTTAGGGATAATAACTGCTTCTGAACCGGAGCCCTGAGGCTCTTGCACCTCCTTTTGGATGGCCCCAGTGAGAAGAAAGCATGGTGTGCATTGTAGGGGTCCTTGACGGATGCTACTTTCCTGCAAGAGTGCTCTGTGTAAGTGCGCTCGAAGGTGGCGAGGGCTTTACCATGATGCACAAAGCTATATCCATTACTTTGTGTAGGCTTTTCTATGAACGGGCGTTGCTGTACTTAGTCAGATGCTGCTCCTGACCTGGTCTTGTTAACAGGTTTAAAAACCTCTTTGCAGCCTTTTGTCTACCATCAGCCACCTTGTTTTGGATGAAGTTCACGAGAGGAGCTTGCAGTCCGATGTGCTGATGACCATCGTGAAGGACGTTTTGGCTTTCAGATCGGATTTGAAAGTGATATTGATGAGCGCAACTCTCAATGCTGAACAGTTTTCAGAGTATTTTGGTGAGTGGTATAGAAAATTTCTACTGGGATCTCAGCTTAATCGATTGTTATCCACTATTAGCACTGCTATTGAGAGTGTGACATAGCAATCTATTGCACACCGAGCATAGGACATAGAGCAGTACTGGGATATGACTTGTAGTTGTCTATTGCACACCGAGCATAGAACATAGAACAGTACTGGGATATGATGTAGAACATAGAACAGTACTGGGATATGACTTGCAGTAGTCTATTGCACACCAAAGATAGGACATTGAGCAGTACTGGGATATGACTTGTAGTTGTCTATTGCACACCGAACATAGAACAGTACTGGGATATGACTTGCAGTAGTCTATTGCACACCGAACATAGAACATAGAGTAGTACTGTGATATGACTTGTAGTCATCTATTCACACCAAACATAGAACATAGAACAGCACTGGGATATGACTTGTAGTCGTCTATTGCACACTGAACATAGAACGGTACTGGGATATGACTTGTAGTTGTCTATTCACACCGAACATAGAACATAGAGCAGCACTGGAATGTGACTTGTAGTCGCTATTGTACACCGAACATAGTACAACACAGTACAGGCTCTGCAGTCTGTAATGTTGTGCTGACCTTTTAACCTTATCTAAAATCAATCTATGCCTTCGCTCCCAAATTGCTTTGCATTTTTCTTTCAAGCATGTGCCTGTCTAAGTGCCTTTTAAATATCCCTAATGATCTACCTCTACTACCACCCCGGCAGTGTACTCCATGCACTTGCCACTCTGTTTATTTAAAAAAAACAAAAAAAAAAATTGCCTTTGACATTCATACCCCCTGTACGTTCCTCCAATCATCTTAAAGCAGGGCTTCCCAGTTGTATTTATGCCGTGGGCTCCAGTCATTAACTGAGGGGTCCATGAACCCCAGGTTGAGAACCTCTGTCTTAAAGTATGTCTTCTCGCATTAGTCATTACCACCTTGGGA
Organism: Mobula birostris; assembly: GCF_030028105.1. Classification (NCBI taxonomy): domain Eukaryota; kingdom Metazoa; phylum Chordata; class Chondrichthyes; order Myliobatiformes; family Myliobatidae; genus Mobula; species Mobula birostris. The sequence goes on from NC_092373.1 coordinate 13,843,405, forward strand.
AAAGACTTTGGCTGTTCATCTATCTATGCCTCTTAACATCTCGTACACCTCTATCAAGTCACCTCTCATCCTCCTTTTCTCCAAAGGTGAAAGCCCTAGCTTAACCTTTCCTCACATGATATGTTCTCCAGTGAAGCCAGCATCCTGGTAAATCTCCTCTGCGCCCTCTCTAAAACTTCCACATCCTTCCTATAATGAGGCGACCGGAACTGAACACAATACTCTGTTTCTAATGAGCTTTATAGAGCTGCAGCATAGCCTTGGGGCTCTTGGACTCAATCCCAATTATTGAATGAATACACACTCTACACATTCGTAACCACCCAAACAATGTATGGCAATTTTGAAGGGTCTGTGGAGTTGGACTTGAAGATCCCTCTGTTCTTCCAGAATACTATGAATCCTGGCATTGACCTTGCACTTCGGGTCCTGCCGAAGGGTTTCAGCCTGAAACATCAACTATACTTTTCTCCAAAGATGCTGCCTGACCTGCAGAGTTCCTCCAGTATTTTGTGTGTGTTGCTCCAATTTGCAGCATCTGCAGATTTTCTTGTCTTGTACTTTGCCTTCAAGGTTTGACCTTCACTCTTTTCTGGATTGCAATCCATCCAAAATAAGCATATCAAACAAGAAGAAATCACATTTCTGTTACAAAAAAATGCAAATTTTTTTATAAGAAAATGTTATGATTGGAGCATAGTTACATAAAGTTCAAAGTTAATTTATTATCAAAGTACTTATGTCACCATTCATTTCCTTGCGGGCATACTCAATAAATATATTTTTTTAAGGCGTCCGTTAGTCTTGCGAGACCATGGATCTGCGCCTGGAAAGTCTTCACTCTCCAGGGCGCAGGCCTGGGCAAGGTTGTATGGAAGACCAGTATTTGCCCATGCTGCAAGTCTCCCTTCTCCACAACACCCATGTTGTCCAAGGGAAGGGCAAGGGCCGATACAGCTTGGCACCAGTGTTGTTGCAGAGCACTGTGTGGTTAAGTGCCTTGCTCAAGGACACAACACGTTGCCTCAGCTGGGGCTTGAACTCACGACCTTCAGGTCGCTAGTCCAATGCTTTAACCACTTGGCCACGTGCCCACACTCAATAAATATATAATATAGAATAATAGTCATAACAGAATCAATGAAAGACTGCACCAACTTAGGCATTCAAAGATAACCAATTGTGCAAATACAAAAAGAAATTGGGAATAATAATAAATAAGTTATAAATATCAAGAACATGAGATGAAGAGTCTTTGAAAGTGAGTCCATAGGTTGTGGGAAAAGTTCATTGATAGGGCGAGTGAAGTTATCTCCTCTGGTTCAGGACCCTGATGGTCGAGGGGTAATAACTGTTTCTGAATCTGTTGGTGTGAGTCCTGAGGCTCCCGTACCATCACCTTGATGGCAGCAGCAAGAAGAGAGCAGGTCCTAGGTGGTGGATATTTCATGTAGATGTGCTCAGTGGTGGGGGTGGCCTTACCTATGATGGACTGAGCCATATCGACTACTCTTTGTGGGCTTTTCCGTTTAAGGGCATTGGTGTGTACATACCAGGCTGTGATGCAGCCAGTACATGTATTCTCTCCACTGCACGCTATAGAAGTTTGTCAACATTTTAGATGTCATGCAAATCTTTGCAAACTTCTAAGTAGAGGCACTGTTGTGCCGCCTTTGTAATTGCACATACATGCTGGGCCTGGGACAGATCCCCCGAAATAATAACACGGAGGAATTTAAAGTTGCCGTCCATCTTCACCTCTGATCCTCTGAGGACTGGCTCATGGACCTCTGGTTTCCTACTCCTGAAGTCAATAATCACTTTCTAAGTCTTGCCGATCCTGAGTGAGAGATGGTTGTTGTGGCACCATACAGCCAGATTTTCAATCTCCCTCCTACATGCTGATTCATCACCCCCTTTGATTCAGCCTAATGATGTCACCAGCCAACTGGAATTTGGCATTGGAGGGGCATTAACAGAAGTTAGAGAAGTCAATGTTCATGCCAGCAGGTTGGAGGCTATCCAGACGGAATATAAGATGTTGTTCCTCCAACCTGAGTGTGGCTTCATCTTTACAGTAGAGGAGGCCGTGGATAGACATACCTGGTCCATTTCCGACACCTCCCTCCCCTTTCTAGATCTTACGAGGGGGAGGTGGGGCATTAGCAGAAGTTAGAGAAGTCAATGTTCATGCCATCAGGTTGGAGGCTACCCAGACGGAATATAAGGTGTTGTTCCTCCAACCTGAGTGTGGATTCATCTTTACAGTAGAGGAGGCCGTGGATAGCCATGTCAGAATGGACATCGGTAGATAAGCTGTCTCCAGAGATAGAGACAGAAAGATCTAGAAAGGGGAGGGAGGTGTCGGAAACAGACCAGGTATGTCTATACACTGCTTCCTTTACTGTAAAGATGAAGCCACACTCAGGTTGGAGGAACAACACCTTATATTCCGTCTGGGTAGCCTCCAACCTGATGGCATGAACATTGAATTCTCTAACTTCCGCTAATGCCCCACCTCCCCCTCGTACCCCATCCATTATTTATTTAGATACACACTTTCTTTCTCTCTCACGCCTTTTTCTCCCTCTGTCCCTCTGACTATACCCCTTGCCCATCCTCTGGTTCCCCCCCCCCCCACCTTTTCCTTCCCCCTGGGCCTCCTGTCCCATGATCCTCTCATATCCCCTTTGCCAATCACCTGTCCAGCTCTTGGCTCCATCCCTCCCCCTCCTGTCTTCTCCTATCATTTTGAATCTCCCCCTCCCCCTCCCATTTTCAAATCTCTTACTAGCTCTTCCTTCAGTTAGTCCTGACGAAGGGTCTCGGCCCGAAACGTCGACTGTACCTCTTCCTCGAGATGCTGCCTGGCCTGCTGCGTTCACCAGCAACTTTGATGTGTGTTGCTAGTTTTTTTTGAACCTTTCCTAAGCTTTGCTTTTCTTCTTGACTACATTTTCTACATCCTTTGTACACCACGGTTCCTGTACCCTACCATCCTTTCTCTGTCTCATTGGAATGTACCTATGGAGAACACCACGCAAATATCCCCTGAACGTTTGCCACGTTTCTGCCATATATTTCCCTCGAACATCTACTTCCAAGTTCCTGTCTGATAGCTTCATATTTCCCCTTACTCCAACTAAGCGTTTACCTGACTTGTCTGCTCCTATCCCTCTCCAATGCCATGGTAAAGGAGATAGAATTGTGATCACTATCTCCAAAATGCTCTCCCACTGAGAGACCTGACACCTGACCAGGTTCATATCCCAATACTGGATCAAGTACAGCCTCTCCTCTCATGTCTGATCTAACCATGGATTCATCTCCACCTGCCTGCCTTTTCCCCATAACCCTTAACTCCCCTAGTATGCAAAAATCTCTCCAACCTTGTCTTTAATATAATTTACTGAGGTGGCCTCCAGTGCTTCATTGGGTAGAGAATTCCACAGATTCACCACTCTCTGGGAAAAGAAGTTCTTCCTCATCTCAGACTTAAATCTACTCCTTCGAATCTTGAGGCTATGGCCCCTATGGGGGGGGGGGGCAGGGCTGTAATAAATCAGCCATGATGGAATGGCAGAGCAGACTCAATGGACTGAAAGGCCTAATTTTACTGCTATTTCTAATGGTCTAATTCATCTTTTTCACCTTAGTTGGGGGATCTGTTGACTTTTAAATCTGGCATTAAAGTTTGTGGATACTTGACAATAAAGTGGTTATCAATGTGATTCACTTGAGTTAAAAATTCTGCAGCCTTTTGTGTCATTCCCATGTAACCTAACCGAATTGTTGAATCAAGACGAATCTCATTCAGAAATGCGAAGCAGGCATTCGTGGCAATATATAACCCTGTGGCAGTCTGAGTAACGTTAAAGGCTTTGAACCTTCGTGACAGATGTTTTTCATTGTTTGGAATCCTCATGCTTTATT